>NC_136422.1:23397500-23825000 GCF_052625555.1 Lactuca saligna
ATAATAATGTTCATGTAATAAATGATTATGCATTTTATGTATTTTTTTTTCTCATGGTCAATTATGACCATTATTTATGAGATAATCATTTTGAGTCTTGATTTATGAATAATTATATAATATATAACTATTATGGAGTAAAAATCAAGTCCTGACCAAATTCAATGAGATGTGTACTGAATAAACTTATGTAACTTTAGGAACTCGTTGAATTTGACATTTTTCATAGGCATGTAGGACACTATAGGTAATCTTTGGAAATATTTTATTACAATGTCATGTCTATTATTTTAGTTAAATTAGTCTAAACAAAGTGTTGCCAAAGCAACCTCTTTTACGTACATTGGTTTATCAAATTTAATAGATGTTTGTATGGGACTATTCATGCGAACTATGATTGGCCCAAAAGAAGACGTAGTTTGGCCAAATAACAATGCACATGTGATGGTAGCTACGTGAAAATTATGACGTTTTATTAATGTGACTTTAAGTAAGTCCAAATACATCCATTGTTTGAATGAACTTATTTTCTAGTATTTGATCATTACATTAAGTATACCAATTACAATTAATTTCTAGGTCCAAGGATTCCGATTCATTTCTTCTGCAGGATTAATAGTCTTCAAAGCCTTCCAAACCGAACTATTACACTTAAATCCCGATCCAAACGCAATCTGCCATGCCCTATCGCCTTTCTTAATCCTTCCTTTAGCTTCTGAATAAGCTAATTCATACCAAGGTGAACTACTTGAAGTATTCCCGAATCTATTAAGTGTCATTCTTGATGGCTCCATATGCCAATCAGAAAGCTGCAAATTCTTCTCTATTTCATCAAGAACAGCTCTTCCACCCGCATGAATACAAAAATGCTCAAACGCAAGTTTAAAATCAGGAATATACGGTTTAATCTTCATCCTCAAAACCTTTTTTCCTACCAAAGTTGCAAAAAAGAGTAATTGTTCTGACATTGGTAACACTAAAGGACCTAATGTTGTAATATTGGTTTCTAAAGCATCACCCGCAACTCCCATTAAATCTTTTGATAATGAAACTCCAACATTCCCAACTGGGTCCTCTAATTGTGTCACACATGAAAAACATTTGTCATCTATGCCTTTGTGTGTTCTTACTATGTGTACAAGTTGATATTTTGATCTTTTTTTGTCGGATGATTTGTTAGATAAGAGAATTGCAACACCTCCCACACGGAATAAACAGTTTGATACAAGCATTGATCTTTCATTTCCACCATACCAATTTAATGTGATGTTTTCCATGCTCATGACTAATGCGTATGAATTAGGGTTTACGTGGAGAAGATCTTTTGCCAAATCAATGGCGATTAAGCCAGCTGAACAACCCATTCCACCGAGGTTATAACTCAATATGTTGCCTCGAAAGTTGTAATGGTTGACAATCATTGAAGTTAAAGATGGGGTAGGATTGAATAGACTACAATTAACTACCAAAATCCCAATGTCTTTTGGGTTGACACCTGTTTTTGCTAAGAGTTCATCAATGGCGCCAAACATTACAAGTTCTGCTTCGTTTCTTGCTTCCTCCATGCATGGATTTGGTGGGATACGAAGAATAGCTTTAGGGAGGTGAGTTGATTCACCAAGACCGGATCTTTCTATAATATATTTTTGAAACTCGAGACTTTTTTCTGTGAACTTTCCTGTTGATGTTAAAAATTGCAAGAACTTTTGTGTTGTGCATTTTAGATCTTCTTTAGGTTTGTAACATGAGAAGTTTACGAGGTAAACTGGGCGAGGACGAGTTAAGAAGTAGAGAGTTGATAGAAAGACTAAAAGGGTTGAACATATGACGATTGATATGAGATTGAATCGGAAATGATCCCAAAGAACGTAAACATTTTTTCGAGAAAATGTCGATAATTGAGGAGCGAGAACAATCACAAGAGGAGATAAGAATATATACATCCCATGGGTTATTAGATAATGATACCCTAATTTTACATACTTGAGCTTCACGGATCTTTTGAAATCTGGAAGGTTTGAAGATGATGATTGTGAAATCAAGGACTTGACTTCAGTAACTTCACTCATTTTTTTGTAGAAATTCGATTCCAATTACAACCATTAGGGAAAAAAAAAATCAAGCTTTAACATGTTAAATCAACACTTAATCATCAAGGGCATGTTCGGTAAAAATCGATGGAAGCGGAAAGTTAGAAGTTGGAGGTACAAAGTGTTCGGGAGAAGTAATGGAAGCTTTTAAAATATATATAAATACATAAAAGGGCATATGGATATAAACTAAAATTTAAATACAACTATAATAAATTAATTTATCACTGTAATTATAAAAAGTTAAAAACCATCAAATTTTAATTTCAAGTGCATTTGTTAAGTCTCTCAATTGGTTAAAACTTTTTTATACATATTAGTAAATGATGATTTTTTTGTACAAATAAAATAAATAAAACTTTACAAATTTTTAAGAATTTGGACTATTTTTTATATATATATATATATATATATATATATATATATATATATATATATATATATATATATATATATATATATATATTACAAGTGTTTCAATGTCTTAAAAAAAACAATATTATCGGATGTTACTATTTGTTTATAAAACCATATAATAAATATTTGTTTATTTGTTAGATGAAAGTTAATAAATTTAAAATCCATTAATATGGTTTTAATAAAGAAATGACAAATGTTAATTTATATTTATATTTAATTGTATAAAATACATTTTATTTCAAATTAATATATTATAATTGTTAAAATATATTTATATTTATCGTATAAAATAATTACCATAATTACAAATATGGTTTATTCATTTAAAAGACATTTAAGTCAATTCATTAAAATTTAAAATATTTTTTTTTGTTAAACATTACTTGAAGTAATTTTTGGATCTGTAGTTTTTTATTTAATCAAAAAGCTAAATTATCTTACTCTCTAGCAAAGTTTTTTTTTTTTTTTTTTTTTTTAATTTTTTTCTTAAAAGCTATAAGCTTCTACCGAACTATCCCCAAATATTTCGACAATTTTAGTGACACCCATAACTATTTATTGCAAATTAACGATAAAATACATAAGATGCGATGATGAAATTGGTAATTAGAAAGAAATATAACCTGGAGCAATATGAATGTTGGCGGAGTGATCGATGAAAGAATGAGTTGGGAATGTGTGGAAAACGGAAATGCCTCCTAGGTATTTAAATTGTGAATTAGAGAGTCGTGATATTAATTATGGCTGTCGAAATTAAATTGATTGAAGTGAAATTTTGACTTAATTTATTTATGGAATGAAATCCAATTCACTAATCGATTGACAACGAACAATCATAGGCAATTTATAGATGAAGCTTCTTCTTTTTTTTTTTTTCTTTTCTTTGAACGGCAAAAATAAACTTCATTAATCAGAGCCAGCAGGTAGTTGGACAAACACAGTACAAACAGATAGAAATTGAGGCCGATAACCCGATCTTGGCGCAAATTATAGGTGAAATCGGAGCGTCACACGGTATACAATGAATTGTTTAAGCTTAAACATAAGGGGATAGGTGAAGATGCGAAAACTAGCTGGGTAAGGAGGCTTAAAGAAACACTGAAATTTAATTTTGTCGGAATCCAAGAAACTTGGATGTCTGGCTCTAAATGTATCAACATCTGTGGGTGTTGGGACTCCAACGACTTTGACTACGTAGGTGTAGATGCACATGGAAGATCTGGTGGTCTGCTCTGTATTTGGGATACAAACTTTTTCAAAAAAGTGGAGGTCTTAAAATCGAGGTATTACTTGATAATTGTTGGTGAATGGGTTGGCATACAAGGATATACCATATTAGCTAACATTTATGGTCCTCAATCGGCAACGGATAAAGCTATCCTATGGACGCAACTAAATAGCTTGATACAAACCAAAGCGGGTTCATGGCTCCTTTTTAGGGACTTCAATGTGGTTCGTAGAAGAGATGAGAGAATCAATTCCCATTTCTGCTTAAAAACTGCAACAGACTTCAACAAATTGATAATAGAAACCGAACTTCATGACTTCAATATGGGTGGCTCGAAATTCACATACTTTGGCGTAATGGGGCAAAGCTCAGCAAATTAGACAGGTTTTTAGCCTGTGCTAAGTTCCTAGAAAATAACCCTAATGCTTCTATGATTGCCCATCCAAGAGAGCTCTCTGACCACTCTTCGGTCTCTCTATCTTCCAATGCGGTGGTGAAGTTTGGCCCGCCTCCTTTAAAATTTTTTAACTCTTGGTTACTCATGGATGGTATTGAAGATGTAGTACACACGCCTTGGAGCACTTTCAGGGGTTATGGAATGGCGGATAGACAACTACTGGCAAAATTCAAATTCCTAAAACAAGCCTTAAGAAGATGGAGAAATGAAAAATACAAGATAGAAAACCAGGAAATTGAGACACTCAAATCACGAACTGCTAGTATAGAGGCTGAGGCAGAAGTAAGATCATTGAGTGAATTTGAACTCAGTGAAAGGAATGAAGGTGTACAAAAAATATTGGAGTACGAGAGAAAGAGGGTTCTAGACTTAAAACAGAAATCTCGAATCAAGTGGTGCATTGACGATGATGAGAAGTCTAAATTCTTCCACGAATATGTTAACTGCAAATCCAGGAAGAACCGCATAAGTGGCTTAGACATAAATGGCAGGTGGTCCACGAATGCGGAGGAGATAAAAGCTGAAGCTTTTAGATTCTTTAAAATAAAGTTTTGTGAAAATTGGCCTAACAGACCCAAACTGATCAGCCCATCATTTCGGACTCTGCCTCCTGGGAGTGTTGTGCACATTGAGTCTACTATTTCACTGGATGAAGTAAAAGTTGCGGTATGGGCATGTGGTGGTGATCGAGCCCCCAGACCTGACGGATTCACATTTAAATTTATAAAGAAATCTTGGTCTCTCATTAGTGAAGATGTGATGAAGGTTATACGTCACTTTGAAGCTTACGGAACTCTTGCCCGAGGGTGCAATTCTTCTTTTATCACATTAGTGGCAAAGACGAATAACCCAACTCTGCTATGCAACTACAGTCCCATCAATCTAGTAGGAGCTCTCTATAAGATAATAGCGAAAGTCCTTGCCACCAGAATGAAATCTATAATTGGAGGAGTGATCAGTGAATCACAATCAACATACGTTGAAGGTAGGAATATCTTGGATGGTCCATTAATCATCAATGAAGTCTGCTCATGGGCTAAGAAGACAAAGAAGGAATTATTGTTATTTAAAGTAGACTTCGACAAAGCATTTGACTCTATAAACTGGGGGTTTCTGGACTCGGTTCTCATGCAAATGGGCTTCGGGATTAAGTGGAGGTCATGGATTTGGGGGTGCTTGTCTTCCTTTAAGGCTTCGGTTGTCTAAATGGATTTGGAGGACATCGGATAGAGAAGTTTTGGATTTTTAACAAACTTTAGCAGTCCCGACCTACTAAAAATATACCATTAAAAATAAATTCAAAACTAGCCGACGGAGTCTAAATGAAAGTTGTAGAGTACAGTCTCACCTACGCGTGGATATAAAGAACGCGAAAATCGGAGCTCGTACGCAAAAGTTACGGAATTTAGAAGTTGGAAATCCAATTTACACCCAACATAAATTGGGTTACGCCCAGCGTACTCAGGCGTAGAGTCCCTTCCCATCGGCTAGCAGGCTAGCTAGGCTTGATTTGTAAGCGCTGACGACTTCGGAGTACGCCCAACATACCCAAGGAGTACGCCCAACGTACGGGGGTGCTCCAGCACTATAAATAGAGTGCCTGAGCTTCGGGTTTTTAGCACACATTCTCAACTCCTCTCTCACTTTCACACTCTCTTGAGCTCCAGGAGCTATCCCGAAACCCTCGATTCCATACCTGAGCCCCGCCGGAAGTTTCACGCTACCGAGAAACCCAAAGACGCAGCTTTCCGCAGTCGAAGTTCTGCTAAATTCTAGTCTCACTATCTTCAAACCAAACAAGTGAGTTCATACCCCCACTTTCTTTTCACGCCTTTTCATATTTTAGGGGGGGGGGGGGGGGGGAATACAAGTGTAATACGAGAAAAACTCATCGTTTTATACAGATTTAAATACACCACCTACATTTCATAAAAATTAAACAAGTTCGATATCTACATATAAACTATATACAAAGTTAGTATTACATCGAGTTTTTATCACAAAATGGTACACATTTTCGGAAAAACTATAATGGGTTTAGTTTACAAGTTATTCATTTCATCTTTACATAAACATTGTGAAAATGAAATACTTTCATCTACATGAAATATGGATTTTTCTTTCATAAATATATTGATACCAAGTGTTGTAAGATATTCAACTTTAACGTACTCTCAAGTACGCATTTCAAGCTCTGTATTATAAACCATAATCTCTTGGAGGGAGAGCGTGATATTTGTGTATAGATCTATACAAGATTGACAATCCTGCACCTAAACTGTTAGCCACGGTTAGACCGCAGGTCTGGGTGACAAACATCATAACATTGCAACGCCTGAAGAACGTTGTTACAGGCAGTCTGAGTCAATTGCATGGTTATAAAACTCGCACGGAAGTATTAAATAAGTTTGATATATTAGACTCTTGAATGCATTCAGTAAATACATATTTTGAGTATAAATTCACTTTCATCATTTAAGCACGAAAGATACTATTGCACTCCAGCCTTTGGAACTTTTTCAAGCTATGGAAAGGAAATATTGGATTTTCTGGAAAACATATTCATTTATTTTTACTAAAAGACATACAAATCTCAGTACAAAAACACTTATGAACTCACCAACTTAATTGTTGACACTTTTTCAAAACTACTTGTATTTTTCAGGGAATCGGTAATACATGTAACCATCAGCTTTTGGAGAATGAAACGCTAAAGCGTCTATTATCAAAACATTTTAAATCATCATATTTCTAATATTCTTTTGAAACATGTATTATACACAAACAATGTAATTTTTGTTATATATATGATGGTTGTGTTTACTTTCTTTACAATATTCAACTGTTATGATACTACGTGAAGTCATCCACCCCCGAATGTTTCCGCCATTCTGGTTTGGGGGTGTGACAGATTGGTATCAGATCATTGTTTACAGTGAACTAAATATATCAAACCACATAAGATATACAAACTATAAATGAAAAGGGACCAAAAACTCTCTGACAAAACGTTTTTTTTTATAAACGATACTTTTAATAAATTAAAAATGATATATATATATATATATATATATATATATATATATATATATATATATATATATATATATATATATATATATATATAAGTACACGCATGCAAAGGTCTCGTATCATAGCAAAGTTTTATAAAAAGTATTAAGGCAAGTTGAGACACTACGACTAGGCCTCGGGGTATGTAATCAAATCGAGAATAAATATAGCCTGATCAACTATATTTATCCTGGATGTGACCAACGTATGTCGAGGAATGGTCGTAGTGGGCAACAAGTCAAAAACTTACCAAATAAAAATACTAGAACCAAACTTACAAATTTGAAATACTATAGGAGTGTTTTAAAAACATAAGGACAATAATAATCGTGCAAACCTCAAAATTTGGTTAAATTTATGAAGTCGTCGAATAATTTTTTTTTTTCTTCTCCCAAGTTTTTATAAAAAATTTCATACCTCTATTTTAGTACAGACAAAATGGCCGGATTCTATATACCGGAAGATCCCTACTACCCGAACCAAGGTAACGGTGGATGGTTAGAAGAAGATCCGGAAGAAGACCCAGAGGAATTCGAAGAGGAAGCCGAAGAGGAATTCGAAGTCGAAGAGGAAGTTGAAGAGGAAGAAGAGCCTATGGAGGAAGAAGAGGAAAGTGCTGATGGAACAGACTCAGAGCCGGAAATAATCAACCCACTAGCTCCCCGATCTCACGCAATTAGAATAGGCTACCAAGGTCCCACTCCCGTTTGGGGAAGCCATATCCACCATTGGAGCCAACAACAAGGTGTACGCCCTCCCTTTGGCATGTGTTGGGAGTTTTACGACGCCAGTGGTGGAAGTACAACCGATCGAGCGCTTCCTGTCATTGTGGGCAAAATAGCCAACCAGACCTACCAATCGGGAGTTCAAGCAGTCTGAATTCGTGAGATCAATGCTGCTGTACAGGGTAACGCCGCAGACATTCGTCGTCTGGACGGACTACACGAAGATACCCTACTCCACACAGGGACGCTTCAAAGCCAAATGGAGGCAGCACTTGCAGAAATAAGAGATATGAAAGAACAACAAGAGGTCTTAGAAAGACGTTTAATGGGAGCCAAACAATCGGACACGGAGTTCAAACTTCAATCATTGTTTGAAACCTCGATTAAGAGAAAAATGACCCAACTAGTCTGCAATCAGGAGAAAAACAAAACAAAAAACAGTCGTTTTTTTTGTGATATCGATCGATTTCCTCGTCGTTTTTTTCCCATGTTTGTTGGGTAATGAGTAATGACAGAAAGAGCGGACCGAATAAGCTATCGATCGATAGGAATAAAAATTGTGACTTTTCAAATTTGGTTTCAGTCTTTTTGGCCCGGTTAAGCCCTTATTCGGGTAACCCGAACCGAACAATCCGAAAACCGAATAAGCCTCGTATAGATACTCGAAAACCGAATCGAATTGTTAATTCGGGTTAATCCGGTTCGGTTTGGTTGGGTTTCGATTTTCGGGCCAAATTCTAATCCTTAATTGTGGGTTAAAAAGATAGAAAAGAGATGAAAAAGAAAAGTTGATGTACACGTTGAATTGAGTGGCTTGGGGGAAGAATACCCTCGACCCTAATAGCTAAAAAAAACTTTAAACACCAAATCAAATAAATAACAAATAACAAAAGTTTATTATGCTATAATCACATTTTCCATATAATAAAACAAGAAAATTCAAATTCGATATTGACACACGAAGTTACTTGGACAAATATTTTCCCCCAAATTAAACGAGGATTTTTTTTTTTTTTTTTTTTTTTGGACTTCATCTAACAGAACAACGACCATTCAAAATTCTCTTCATTTGTTATTTCTAGGCTGTTCTAAGTAAAGATGTCGTTGTGGTTGTCATCTTCGTCATCACTCTTCTCCAAATCCTTCAATAGCAACACCAAATCTGTTATTCCCCGCTTCACAGCTTCTGCCGATGTTCCAGACTTCCTTTCTGTCGATTGGTAATACCTCTCAAATCCCTAGCTCAATCCTCACTTTTGGTTTTTTGATTCATAGCTGGTCATCGATTGGGGGAGAAAGTTGTGCTAATCCTTGATTTGATTATATCATTTCCCCAATTTCATAAATACATTCGACTTTTTTCATTACCACAACACAACAATCTGCTTAAAAAGAAGAAAATTGCCCTTTTGAATCGTTATGTATCGAGTATATCAATTTTCTATCAGTTTTCTGATGAAATAACCTGAATCAACCTTAACATTCAATGTTTAATCTATGATTGAAATTGGTTACAGGTTGGAATCTCGCAGGAAGAGACCTTTTGGCCCAAGATTAAGTGTAAGTGTGTAACCTTCTAATCAACCAAATCGTCTCTGAATCTTAACTATGTTCAATGTTTAGTGCAATTTTTACATCTACACTTAAAATCTATGGATGTAGTTTAGTGCAGAAGAATCTGTTCAGTACCAACTTGATGCATTGATGTTCAATAATCAACCACGTCCAGATTATGGGGTCGAAGTCATGTACAGGGTAATTACTATTTCTCGAATCCAATTCTTCTTCTTTTTCTAATGATTTTAGAACTTCACATGAATTGCAGTTTGCTGGATTTGATCCTTTTGAAAGATCTCTGTATTTCGGTCCTTCTTTTGATTTGGGACAGGTTAGTAATCAACATAAAACTTTTTTTTTCTTCAAAATCTCTGTATCATACTATCATTAATCGAATTATTTTCTGTTCATGTTCATGTTCAAGCAGTTTGAGCGATTCAGACGAATTTTCCACCATTCAACATATCGCGTTTTACTAAATCACAAGGAGAGAAAGATCTTAAGCACTTTAAATGTTGAGGAGGTTAGTTTCGTCATTTTACACTAACCATATGTTATCAATAAGTTATTTTGTAAATTGTTTTTTTTTTGGTGATTTAGAATTGTTACAAGCAGAGAGTTTGGATACGTGGGGCTCGACCCGAAGAAGAAGAAACATTTCAGTTTACAATGGTTCAAGTATGTTATTTGTTTTTATTTTTTATTTTTTATTTTGTGTTTTATTTTTTTAGTGTTATTGTTTCAGAGAGTTGGTGGGTTTTGGGATGGTTATTGGCTGACGGAATCTCTTCTTCATGATGGAGATAGCTTTTCCGGTGGGGTGGCATACTGAAAAACCACCGTGAATAGGGTGGTGGAACTTTGTGAATAAATGTTTCAACATTTTCTATTTTTATATGTTTATAAATAAATTATAGGTAACTAGAGTACATATATTTGTTTTCATTAACTCATTATCATGTATACTTGATAATATAAGAAGCTCATCTTGTTACACTAAATCTTGTTAATTTTTTTTAATTAAAGTATTATTTAAAATGCAATAACCAAATCCACAACGAAATGACTCCCATAAGTAAACAAAACCAAATTTTAAATATTCAACTTTGAATATTATATCATTCTTAAAGATGATCATTCTCAAGAAACAAAGATCAAGAACAAATATAGCCCTCAAAAACAAAATAAATATTTAGCAATTACTCTCCATTCAATCTTATAACAAGAATCAGCTTCCAATTGATATAATCTCTCACTTCAAAACCACATTTACTTCTTGGATTGAGATTGGGGAATGTACTTTGTAACCACATAGCAATCGGGTGGGGTGATATTTGTGTAATAATTTTTAATTGTTTCCGTGATTTCAAACCCAAATTTCTTGTAAAAACTTATGGCATCTTCATTGTTTGTTTGCACATGCAAGTAAATCTCACCAATGTTTTGCTTCTGGCTTAATTCAAGAACATGATTCAACAGCTTTGTACCTATAATAAAACATTAAATAAAAGGTATAATATAAAAGAAATAAAAGTAGGATGCTATAAATAATATAATACATAAAAATAAATGAAAGTAAAATGCATTGCTATTTCTTGAATTAGATGATACTCACCGATGCCTAGGCCACGGTATGGTGCTAAAACACCAAGTGTCATTATGTAAACACGAACAACGCCAGTTTCTTTCTTTTCAAGGCGGCATGCAATTGAGCCAACACATATGTCATTGTAATATGCTGAAAAGGTAACATATGGAAGCTTAGAGAATATTTATGGATTGTGATTGGGGAAAATACATTGTTATGAAAAAAAATCGACGACAGAATTTCATTGATTGTTATTACACGAAGAGTTAGAAGTGAGGAAGAGAAGAGGGACAAAGCTTTGGTGGAGCCTAGAAGACAAATAGATATCTCAAGTGGAGAGAAATATCAAGGTAGATGAGTAGCCTACCCCCACGCTTCGTTTCCTCATTTGCAAAGTTCGTCTATGTGATGCAATTGCTAACCTGAGCATGACTGTCGACATCTACATACCCCTAGTATGATTGTTGACATCTACCTACTACCCTCAGGATGACTTTCATGTTAACATCTACCTACCCCTAAGCATGACTATCGATATCTACATGATTGTCAACATCTACTTAACATGGCTATAGAAATCTACCTACCTCTACCTATCCTCGGCATGACTGTCAACATCTACCTCTCATCAGCATGACTGTCAACATCTACCGACCACTAAGCATTACTGTCAACATCTACCTATCGTCGGTATGACTATCAACATCTACCTCTATCGTCGGTATGACTGTCAACATCTACCTACCACTAAGCATGACTATCTATATCTGCCTACCCTAAGGGCTAATTACCCTAGCTTACATTTAACATTAAATCAAGAAATGCAATTGTTTTCAAACTTAGAAAACAAAACCATGATTTTTTTTTTTTTGGCAATTTGGGAAGAACTAGGGTTGACATCAAACATCAAATTAAATCTTTTTTCTTTGGAAACTCAAATGCCATTAACGCAACAAGCAATTTTATTCAACATATCAGCAAAACAAACATAACAATCATGGTTAGAAACCTAAAAACCCCATCATTATAACCTATAAAAACACAGAACAGACGACATTTGCAAACGTAAAATATTGAAAAAGGAGAAAGATGTGGGATTTATAAGAAAATCTTAGATAGAAAAAGAATACCTAGCTTGGTGAATTCGCCGGAGGCAAGAGCATCTGCGTAATACTTGTCATTGTATCGAACAGGAAATAGAACGGAGTTGAGTTTTTTCAATTGCATTAAGTTTTTGTCACGAACGCCGTCTAATGAGATTGAAACAGCACGGCCGGCTCCCATATTTCTTCTTGGTTGATCGTATGGATTGGAGATGAAGGCGATGATGATTCGATTGTGTTGTGGTGGGTAAAAGCCAAAAGGGATTTCTTGCCAAACAAAGCCTTGTTTTAAGCTTCGACTACTCTATGGGCCTTTGGGAATGGGGGCGTGAATGTGGCTTGTCTACGTCTTTTTTATTTACTTTTACCCCCTTCGACTTCTTATTGTCACATTCTAGTCCTTATGGTTTTGTTCTTGGTAATGCTTAACAAAATTATTATAGTAAAAATTACATAAATGGTTCATGTTCTTGGAAAAACGTACTAGGTTTGATTTTTATGAGGAATTGCTTTCAAATATGGCCCGTAAGTTTAAAAACCCTTACAAAATAGTTCTTACGATCGACTCCATTTGTTAAGCTTCGTTAAGTCTAAACTTATGTTCATAACAAGATTAATGTAGCCATCTCTCTCAAACTATCTCGTGACTTACCATCATCACCCACCCTTAATTTTTCCACAATCCCTTGCCGCCCCATTCAAAATTTATCTACCCTTTTATCCATCGAAAACACTAACCTCCATTGTTTATCGACCTTGGAGTTGAAAACCCTCATCCTCATTGAAAACCCCTCAACCAAAACAATAAAGTTTCTAAAAGAGAATAGGGTGGAGATTTAGGGCAAAGAGTAGAGGTGGAAAAAACTAACATGACATGAAACCCGACACAAACCCAACACAAAATGAATGGTTTTGGGTAAGATTTTTCAACTCGTTAAATAAAATTGCTTGTTGCGTTAACGGGTAAGGTTAGGGTTGAGAATTTCAAGTCGAAAATGACTCGTTGAATAAAATTGCTTTGTTAAACTCGTTGAATAAAATTAAACGGGTAAGGTTAGGGTTGAAAATTTCAAATCGAAAATGACTTGTTTTTTATATGTAAGTTTTTTTTTTCAATAAAGTAGAAAGACCTAAAACCAAAACCATATGTAAAAAAAACTTTTGTGTTGAGTCGTTTTGTAATTTGGAAACGACTTAGTCGTCTGGGCGAAGATTTTTTTTTCCAGTGTTATGGTTATCTTCTAAATTCCATAGTCTCCTCGACCACTCCATCCTCATAATGATCCCTCCCTTCGCCTCCCAACTCATACTCATTCTATTTATTCTTCTAAACTTACTACAAATTTAGTCATTCTACTTCCTAACTATTATTTTTTCCTTTCTGTCTACCTAAATCATACTCTTTCAACATGTTTAGTGTTTCAACCTCACATTTCATGACACATTTCAAGATATACCCTTAACTCGAAACATAATACACAATCGACCGGAAAATAAACAGGTTGATAGGAAACGACATGTTAATTAAACGAGACAGATTAGGGTTAAGCTCTATCAATCTGTTTAATGTTTTGACACAATATACACGTTTGGCAAGTCTAGAAAAGAGGTTGGTTTTAAAGAATCTTTCTACATGGAAAACATAAAGGCAACTATATCGGATACATAATATAGTATCTACTACCGAACCCTTATCTATGAAGGCAATTTTATGCCTCCGAAGAGGTTGTATCTATCGATCAAACCCAACCGGTTCCTCTTCATATTTATGTTAGTGATTTGCAAAGTCTGGCATTTGTTATTCCTACAATATAGATACATAGTGGGTTCAAAATGCTATTAAGAGAAAGTTTTGAATTATTTGTTCTTTTTTCATCATCAAAAGGAAAAATTGTTGTTCCCATTGGATAATTAATGGTTCATTAAGATTAGATTGATGATATATATATATATATATATATATATATATATATATATATATATATATATAAAAGAAAATATGGTAGCTTAAGTTCTTGGACATGTGCTTGGGTTGATGATGTCTAAACATATTGAATTTTGTTCTTGAAATGTTACCATCAATATAAATTTGATTTTATTGATGCATTATATGTTCATGGACCTATTACATTTTTTCCATTATATCACTTGGTTGCTTTCAATTGTTTTGATGATTTTGTTCGCATATATGTTACGTTTTTCTCTTATTGGATTGATTTGTTTATTTCAATTATTCTGTTGATTTTATTTGTTGACATCTTACATTTTAATTTCTTTGATGATTTACTAGTTTCAATTCCTTTGGTGATTTTCATTCTAAGAAATTTAGGGATTCATTATTCTTAGATTCAAGTTAGTCATTATTATGGTTGATTTGTTCTAATGTAAATGTTATAGGTCATCAAGTGTTTATTAGTCATTGATGTGGTTGATGTGTTCTAATATAAATATTACTAGACGATTACATGTGCGCTATGCATAATACAACAATACATTTGAGATCTTTACAAATATATGTTTTTTAAATATATAAATGATGTTGTTTGTAACAACCGATTTTCCAGATCAGGTCGATTTAGGGCTTCAAGGAATCAAATGCATGGTTTTTGGAAAAAACTAGGGCTCACGACATGACCATAGAAGGGCCACGACGTGAGCAACAATCAATTAACATTCTGATTTAAGCTTAGCTCATGACGTGAGCATTAGGAGGTCACGGCGTGGGATACGCTGCAACCCAAGCCCACAATCTTTTAGGGTTTCATTTGTATTTAAACCCCATAAACTTCATTGGGTTCCTGTAACGACCCAAAAATCAAGGGTAAAATTTTTATTTTTATTATAGCCAAAACATTGATACCATTTATTTCAAACATTCCAAAACATCATTAACTAAAACATTTAGTTAGTCTCAAAATCATTTGTTGCGGAAATCATAGGTGTGTACACTGCAATCAATCCAAGCCATTCTTTTCCAAATCAATGATACCTGAAAACAATAAACAAAACTATAAGCATGAAGCTTTGTGAGTTCCCAGAGCATACCCCACATAATCCACATAAACCACATAATCCACATAAACCATATTAATCACATAGGTCATATCAGTCATATAAGGTATATCAATCACATAAGCATATAAGGATGCCATGGGCTCCTCCCAAGGTCTTACTCCAGGATGTCATGGGCTCCCCTACATGGTCTTACACCTAAGTACCATGGGCACCCGTATGGTCTTTCATGTAAGTATCACAAAGACAAGTAGCATATCACACATAAAATAAACCACTAATATACCACATATCACGTAAACAATGCATATAAACATATAAGGATGCCGTGGGATCCTCCCAGAGTCTTATTCCAAGATGCCATGGGTTCCCCCACATGGTCTTACACCGATGTGCCATGGGCTCCGCCCATGGTCTTTACCTAGAAAACCATGGGCTCCCCCACATAACCTTACATCCAAGTGTCATGGGCTCCCCCACATGGTCTTACATCCAAGTGGTATGGGATCCCCCATGGTCTTTACCTGAAAATCCATGGGCTCTCCCACATGGTCTTACATCCAAGTGTCATGGGCTCCTTTTATGGTTTTTCGTGCAAATATCACATAAACATATAACATATCATATATCATATAACCAACTGGTATGCCACATATCACTACATCAACTAGTGTACCACATAATACAAAATGGGTCGGCCTTGGTGCCTTCGACCCATTGGTATGGTCAGGAGACTTACCTCACACTGCTGAAGTCCCGCAGATAAAACTTTAGCTGCTGGTTGATAGGTTCCCGAACTGTCAACATCAAAACGACACCCAATTAATAATTGGGTTCTAATATGTAACCATAAGTCCATGCTTGGGGTAAAAAGACTACTTTACCCCTAACTTAGCTTTATTCAGTCCAAGGCCTAATCCAAATGCCTAAAAGTCAAACTATAGACCAAAAGCCCAACACATGGCCCAATTTTCTAAATTAGGCCCATACCTCTACATGGGCTTATCTTAAGGCCCACGCATTTAGTCTAGTCCAACCACTTGGTATTCCAGTGGTCCAAACTCTCATAATCCTCAAGGCCTAGTTATGACCCATCTATGGCCTAATTTTCCAAATTGGGCTTAAACCCTCACATGGACCTTACTCTAAGGCCCATCCATATATTCTTAGTCCATATGATTATTCTTAGATGGCCCATCAATAGTCCAATCACCAAAACCCAATAGAAAGGCCCAACTTAAGGCCTAACCAAATGTTAAGGTGTTCACATAAAATAACGGTTATGGTTAAGTGTTTCTTACTTAACTCATTAGGGACTTAATCCATTAAGTCCATCAATCTATTGGGTAAAACATATAATGTGGTCAGGCTTAATACATAATTCCAGTCTAGTCATTTAAAAATGCGGGTTCTAACAGTCCAAAGCCCATATATCCAAAATTAGGGTTCCCAACCCATCACAATCCAATTAGGCCCAAAAGCTAAGTCCTTGGGCTTATTAGTGTTTCAGTAGGTCAATTAGGGTTTTCCTAAGTCGAGCACCACCGACTACCACCTTGGGTAGTGGTGGCCAACGGTGGCTCACGGCGGCAGCCACCAACCCATGGTGGTGGTTATGGTTCTAGTCCATTTTATCTAAGCATCCCAAACGAAATCCAAACACAAACAAAGCACACCGCCACCCAACACTGCGGTAGGTGGTGGTAGCCACCACCTTATGGTGGTGGTTATGAGTTTTCTTTTCATTATTTTGTCACGATTAAAATTTACAACACAAATCCCAATAACACACACTCACTAACATAAATACACACACACACACACGTAGCCACCCTAGTAGTGACCGACGGTGGTATATGGCAGCAGCCACCACCTCACCGTGGTGGTGGTGGCTTTTTCCCTTGAATTTTGGCTAACAAAACACCAAACACCTCTCCAATGAAATAAACACACACAACATCCTTTGCCGGGAACAATAACACAGCCACCCACTTGGTAGCGTACGCTGGCGGCAGGGCACAAGAAGGCGACAACATTGGAGGCACCACCGGTGATCATGGCATTTGGCAGCAGCTCACGACGGGACAACAACCCACGAACATGACAACACATTTGACTGAGCTATCCACGAGAAACCGACGCACTTTATCTTCACGTAGATGCACAACGACGACGTCATCGACCGGAGATAGCGATGATAGTGGCGTTGTCATTTTGTTCCCCCTCATTTCCATCAGAACAACGATCTCCCAAGTCAATCTTCATCTTCAACAACCACGGGAGGCATGGCGGTGGTGTTTCCGACTCTAACAACTATGGCGGCACCAAAAATGGCGACAACCACGAAGATAGTTTCGCCGGTCCCCAATCGGTGCAACTTCACTCGACCAGTCTCGGTGGTTTTTCCCCGGTTACACACATCATCCGGCAGTGGCGATGACCTCCCAATGGTGAAGTGGCAGATGGTATGGTGGTGGCGGCTGGAGGAGAAGAAGGAGGTGGCGGTTGATGGTGATAATTAGGGTTAGGGTTTGAGGGCAATGGAACAGATAAATACCCGAGCCCTAACAAAGTTCATTCCATAATGGCAGGAATGGTCCACATCCATCAAAATCTTTTCGAACCAACTACCACATTTACCCATTAGACCCCTACTCCTATAATTCCTTTCATTTTAAGCCCAACAGTTACCAATCACCCTTCCTCTACAAAATTGTTTTTAATGAAGTCCATATGTTACCATTCAGCCCCTAAGCCTCCAAAATCTCTTCAAATTAAGTCCCAATAATTTACCAAGTAGTCTTTTCCTTCACAATTATTTATGAAATAAATCCGAAACATACACTTTTACCCCCCAACTTCTAAAATTATGATAATTAGCTCCTCGAGACCAACACCTTGCTATATACTTATTGATTTCAGGGATATTATACATTTATTTATTTATTTAATAAACAGGGTGTTACAGTTCCAAACCAGCCTCCTTCGCCCCTAAACTCAGTAAAGGCCTAACCCTATCATCTCTTTGTGTTTCTTGAGCTTTTGGGGGAGTTT
Organism: Lactuca saligna; assembly: GCF_052625555.1. NCBI lineage: Eukaryota > Viridiplantae > Streptophyta > Magnoliopsida > Asterales > Asteraceae > Lactuca > Lactuca saligna. Next base: position 23,415,807 of record NC_136422.1, read on the forward strand.
TGGGTGGTTTTAAGAGGAAGAGATCACCATGGAAGCATAGTTTCAGCTTGGAAGTTTCATTTTCAACCCTTAGCTACACTTCTGGACCAATTTGAGTAATCAAGATCCAAGATTTATGTTTCCTTATTACTAAATCTAATGTTTTATGCTTATTTATCCAAGATCTTAATAGTGAGAGTGTTGAGACTCCATAAAGGTGGCAACTTTATAGGTCCTTAGCGTCCCTTGATGCTTATATGTCATGGATATGAAGTTTCGAGGATGTTTGAGTCCATGCACGAGAAATTACTTCCTTTTCTTCATAAATGGCCTAGCTTGAGCTTAAGTCTTGTATTGGACATACAAGACCTTAAAGCATTGATTTTTATGATCCTTGGAGTGTTAGGAAGCCTCCTAGAACATATGGATTAGTGTCTTAATGGATTAAGAATATTTGACGCAAGAAACTGACATGTGTCGCTTCTAAAACGAACCCTCGGGATTTATTTAGTTACCTATTTAACCAAAAGATATATTTGGTATTAATTACGAAGTATGGGGTTGGTTTGGTAAAATAGTCAAATTATAGGGTTGAGTTGTTAAAATAAATAAATTGAATAGGACCGATTTTGTTAACCGTTTCCAAATGAGAGACTAAAATGGTTTATTTAAATCAATCTTTTGGGGTTTTGGATTTATTTTGTAAACAAATTCCATGTGAAGGGGTTATTTAAATATTTGGAATTAAATGTTAGGGAGTTAGTACTTATTTTGTAAGAATTTATCAAGGAGGGGGTTTAAGAATTTATTTGAAATGAAAGTTTTGGTGTTTGGGACTTGTTTTGAAAAGAATTTTTAGGGGAGTGGCTGAGAATTATTTTAGAATGGGAGTTCCGGAACTTTGGGTTTCTTTTGAAAAGAATTTTCGGTGGAGGGTAGGTTTCAATTAAATTAAAATGAAGTTTGAGTTTGATTTGTTTCTTTCTATGTGAAGTTCGTAAACAGAGAACAAAAAAATCATATGGTCTTTGATTTTATGATGGTATACGAATGAAGTGGACATAACGAACACAAAAAAAATATACTAACGAGGGTTAAAATCAATTAAATTGAAATCAAGTTTGTTTAACAGGATGATTAATCCTCCTGTTGCTTCATGTCGATACCGTGCACACACACACACAAAAATGTAAATGGTCTTGTGGCTTCTGATCAATCGAAGAAGGGCCAGAATCAAACATAAAACAAGATGGTTGTGGAGGTTACTTACAGCAGCAGGTGTAGATGGCCGGTGCATGGTGGTGGCATACGACAGTGGAGGGCGGCAGAAGGTGGGAGTGGGTTCCGGTGATGGCAGTTTTCGGTTTCTTCTTCTGTTTCGAGCTGAAATCGATGAGGAAAAGAAATGGGCTGGTGGTGGGGCTTAAGGAGGGGTTATAAGGGAGGTGTTGGGTGGGTTTAGGGTGGTGGAACGGTGGTGTATAAGTGGTAGAGTGGTGGTGTTGTGTTATATATATAGATGCTGGGTGATGTTGTGAGGATTTAGGGAAGGATATAGTCTAGTGTCTAGTGAGGCACTCACATGCCCCAAGGAAGTCATACTCTCATATCAAATCAAACATTCCCAAGGAAGTCATACTCTCATATCAAATCAAATACTCAAGATGGAGCCACTTGGTTTAGGGTGGTGGAAGGGTGGTGTATAAGTGGTGTTGTGTTATATATATATATATATATATATATATATATATATATATATATATATATATATACTAGCTGTTTACCCGTGCTAAGCGTCGGATGCAAATATTTTATAAAAAAATTTAGTTTGTAGAGAATTAGTTATTTTATGCAAATAGTTAACTACATATAAACAAAATATTGATAATTTTTCGGTTCTTAGAATCCTCAAATGTTGATAAACCCATTTATGTGTCATTTTGTTGCAACTTGCAATTAATCACTTGTAATATTAACTCCAAATAACCGGAACCTCTTAACTCGTTATAAAACATTGGCCGGTTTGATGAGTTATGAGTTTGTAATATTCTACCCGTATTCTTATTTCCGGTCTATGTAGAGTTGCTTTTTTGTGGTATGTAACTCTCATTTTCCGAGTGTTTTTGTTTACAATCTATATTAAACAAAAGGAAGACTCATTTTTTTTTTTCAATTTTGAAGCTCACGTTACCATATGTGTAGGAGATAAAATAACTAACACACACACACACACACACACACACACACATATATATATATATATATATATATATATATATATATATATATATATATAGGTTAAAAATTACAACATAAGACTTACGAAATCAAATGGTGAATCTTTTTCCAGTTAGTAATATCCTTCATTGATTAGTTATATTGTCGCTAAGGTAGTGAGGGATAAACCACTAACAATGGTTGAGTTCAAGAACTCCATAGGTAGAAGTTATTTTCATCATATTTTGTTTCATCAAAACTATTATAAATTCTTTTATCAAATTGGTTGATTTAATAATCATTAATTTCATCAATTGTCTCAATTTTGGTGGATAATATTGTCCGCAAAATTATAAAATCTAAATTAAATCTATTGATTGTAAAGATGAAGTTATTAAGGGGGTGTTTGACTTAGCTTTTGAATGGCTAAAAGTCTTTTTTATAAAAAGATCATAGGAAAAAGATGTTTGACAAAAAACTTCTAAAAACTACTTTTGGATTTTGCAAAGAAGGAAAATCAACCTTTTGAAAAAGTCAGGAAAACCTGATTTTTATAATTTTTCCAAAAAAATCTTCTAGCCTCTAAAAAGCTAAGCCAAACATCCCTAAATCAATCAAATCAAATCTTATCAGTAGTAGTTTCTGTTTGATGATCTTTTTTATTATACCGCTTTTTAAGTTGATAGTTATAAGTTGTAACATTAATTTATTATATTTAAAATACATATTTTACAATTAACCACAATATTAGTTTTTTATTTAAAGAGGTCTTTTAAGATTTATGATAATTTGTTTTAATGTGAAATTACATGTAAATTATATGTCGAATTACTTTGTTCCTTAATGATTAGATTTCATAATCCTTACTTTAAGTCAATTTATAACAATAATTTGTATTTTCAATTTGTATGAAAACATTTATCCACATAAATGAAACTGAAATAGTAAAATAAAAACACTTTTTTTTTTTAATGAATTAACCCAATAATACAAAATTTGATGTTAATTAAATTGCACAACAAAATTAAGCGTATCAGTATGAAATATTAGTCGCATATTACAAACACCATTTAGTTTAAATTGTTTTCATCATCATTCTTATCAGTAGTAGTTTTTGTTTAAATGATTATAATTGATAATTTCAAGCTTATACAATACATATTTAAAACTCACATTGAAGTTATCATCCCAAGGAATAATAGACTAAAAGATTAATGCCTTCGATCTATCGATATCTTCTACTAAATGCACCTCCAAGACTTGTTTAGGAGCTTCATCAACTCATCCATCCATTGAAACTCGTTGAAGCATAGATCAAACATACTTTATTAGAACATAACACTAAATTATGTTTTTTTTATAAAACACGTCCATCTACTGTCTTTAGAACCGATAACTTAGTGGTTCCAGCTTAATGGATCGTGATATTCAACCATGAAAATGTTTCAAGGTTGATAAAGACAGCCACACTTGTTAGTGCAAATCTCATCATCCATCCATCTAAATTAAATTAAAATTATCACCATATATATGATAATGGATGAGAATGTTTTCTAATATATACTATATGTTATTGTGCAGGTACATATGCAAATGAAAGTAATCATAAGCCTTACCAAAGAAATAGCATCAAACAAATATTAAAAAGTTTGCAAAACTCAACTATATCCTTCCTATCATATATGGTGGATCTATAGCTTCAATGGAATGTAAATTCCAAATTAGGCCTAATGTTTCTGTCTTTTTTTGTCTGAAGTGACATGCTGCTGATATCTCCTTGAAACTACTTATGATGGTGTATTGTATGCGGTCTAGATAGTGGGTGTGGACCCCATATTTTTGAATCGATCCCTTCTACCCTATAAATTTAATTATCCCATGTTTATTTCCTTGTCAATAATTGTTGTATGATATGTAAAAACTTATATAATTCACATAATAAGGAGAAGGGATTCTGAACTATGATGCATACAAAAAAAATCACAAAGAGATGGGGTAGGTAGGTCTATTACCTGGAGGAGAAAACGAAGATGATAGTGTGATTCCCAAAATTGCTCACAACATCTGGTCAACCAACAAAAACCCTAAAAAAAGGCCCGAACTCCAACATAATCAAAATCCCCTAATACGGAAACATCAAACATCATATTTGTCAAGAAGCTTAGAAAATTGATTCAACAAAAACTTCTGACCATTACTTCATCCTTCAAAAATGGATCTATCAGTGAAATACCTTTCTATAGTGCACCCTTCAAACAAATGCCATCGGAACAAAATAGAAATAGAAGAACAAACGAATATCCTTTAGACAATGAAACTACTTCTTATAGCTAAAGCCGATAGATGGAGGTGGTTGTTGGGGGATACCACATACAGTAAGCAGATACAACCATCATAACCTTGATTATCATCTTCCCCATTTGCTAAGTCACCCTAATCGATTTCTTCATTGTGTGATTTGGATCGTGCCTGAATATCAAAAACATACATTAGAAAACTGAAAATGAATGTAAGAACAAAAAATACAGACCAAAATAAACTGTAAAATTTGATTGATTATTCTTCTTCACTTGATGTTTCCTATTTCATGGTCACAAATCTGGAATAGATCATTAGAAACAGTAGTTAGCGCCTTTGTGGGAGGTTGAAGGCAAAAGGGGCGGAAGGAATAAGGTTTCCGAGAAGGGTGAAAAGAAAGCGGCGTGGATGGCGGCGAATGCAGAGCATGGGTGCAACCATGTATAAAGGGGAAAATTTTAATATTTGTGTCGACAAAGAGGAAAGTAACTGTAATAGGAGCGAGATAATGGGTGATTAGGTCCAAGATTGGTAGGTAATATACGAGTTACCATTTAAATTATTATGTGTTTTCTGGATGCATTTTATGATGGTATTTGATGCATTATTAGTTGTACCTCTTAAAATTTTCAAGAAACATTCAATATGCTTTATATAATATTAAAGATAAAGAGAGAGAGAGAGAGAGAGGGAGAGGAGATGCTGGGTGATGTTGTGAGGATTTCGGGAAGGATATAGTCTAGTGTCCAGTGAGGCACTCACATGCCCCAAGGAAGTCATACTCTCATATCAAATCAAACACTCAAGATGGAGCCACGCCTTGTACAACTGGAGATGAAGTGTAAGCAAGAAGGAAGGGGAAGGAGGTTGGACACGTGGGAAAGGTCAAGAAGGAAAGAAATTTGGATGGAATCTACTCTTAGGAGAGAGAGAGAGAGAGAGAGAGAGAGAGATGATGGCTGATGGCTGATGTTGTGAGGATTTAGGGAAGGTATGACCTTCTATTTATAGTCTAGTGTCTAGTGAGGCACTCACATGCCCAAGGAAGTAATACTCTCATATCAAATCAAACACTCAAGATGGAGCCGCGCCTTGTACAATTGGAGATGGAGTGTAAGCAAGAAGGAAGGGGAAGGAGGTTGGACACGTGGGAAAGGTCAAGAAGGAAAGAAATTTGGATGGAATCTACTCTTAGGTAAGCCATGTGGGCCTCACATGAGGTTACACAGTCATTAAATGCTCATAAACCCATATAATCATGTGCATCGGGATCCAAATGTTGAGAATTTTTTTTCTAACGTGCAAATAGATAGAGTTTAATTCAAGGATACTCAAACAAATTAATTTTTCGAGTTACGGAACTCCGGGAAATCGTGTTTAAAGTTTCCCGTCTAAATAGTCTGTAACACTCGATTTTTTGATTTGTGCAAATATTTTTGCTAAAAATATTTTGAGTATGAAACTAAATATCAGGCTATAGCCTGATTCTAAAATGCTCTAAGAGTTTCCAGCGAAGGTGTGTAAGTGCCTCAACGAATCGATTCAGTTTTACGCAACTAAAGAAAACCAGTGTTTTACTGTCTGTTTCTTAAAAATGTCGTATCTTTTGCATACGAACTCCGTTTTGGACGTTCTTTATATTTTTGGAAACAAGAGAACATGTACTATTAGGTTTTAGTGTTTTCTTCGCTCATAATTGCTACAAATTTTTAGTTTTTCAGACGCATTCCTAGTGTTGCAGTTTGAGCTGTTTGATTCATTTGATAGTTTACACATTTGGAAGTAAGGTATCATTTGATATATTATAATATTTGAAATGAACTCATTTATTTCACATTAGATGCACTAAAACTAAATGATTTGAATTACAAATAGATTTACTATAATTTAGTCATTTGCAGTCTATGAACTAAATTCAGGGATATCACATTACCTCCCCATTAAAGGAAATTTGTCCCGAAATTATTAAGTTCTAGGATACGTTGTGTTATCATTATGTCATTACACTAGTGGAGGAAGCACCGCTGAACAATTGTGGATACTTTTGTTTTGTTTGATCCTCACGTTCCCAAGTAAACTCTGGCCCTCTACGAGAGTTCCATCAGACTTTTACTATAGGTATGCGGCTTTGCTTGAGGCTTGTGATCTCCTGATCCGTGATCTCCACCGGTTCCTCCACAAAGTAAATCTTAGTGTTGACTTGGATCTCATCAAGTGAGATGAGAGGGTTCTCATCAGATAGACACTTTTTGAGATTACAAAGATGAAAGGCATCGTGAACTTTTTTGAGTTCTTGAGGTAGCATGAGTTTGTAAGCCACTAGTCCAACTCTTGCTAGGGTTTCGGAAGGTACGATGTAACGAGCATTTAGCTTACCTCTTTTTCTAAATATGATGACACGCTTCCATGGAGAAAACTTTAGCAGGACAAGGTCTCCTACTTTGAATTCCAATGGTTTGCATCTGATGTCAGCATAACTCTTTCGTCGACTACGTGCGACTTTTAATCATTCCTTTATTTGAACAGTCTTCTCCGTTGTTTCATGAATGATCTTGGGACCAGTGAGTAGAGTGTCTCTAGAATTCTTTTTAGCTAATTGAGTATCTCCAACTTCTGCCTAACATATTAGAGAATGGCATATGCGCCCGTATAAGGCCTTGAATGGAGCGACCTTTATGCTAGTATGATGTTTATTGTTATATGAAAATTCGACTAATGGCAGGTGAGTATCCCATGCATTATCGAAGTCTATCCCATGTATTTCTTTCTGGGTTAGTACGGTGAGAGGCTTGGCTATTTGGAGAAGTTTTTGATGAATCTCTTATAGTAACCTGCAAGCCTTAAGAATTGGCGTACTTCGGTCAGTGTCGTTGGTGCTTTCCAATTCTTAACCACTTCAATATTCATGGGATCAACATGAATCACTTTATTACTAACCACATTGCTAAGGAAATGCACTTTGTTAATCCAGAACTCACATTTAGAAATCTTTGCATAAAGTTTCTTTTTTTCTTAACAGTTCTAGAATTAAATGCAAGTGTTGGCCATGTTCTTCCTGAGTTCGTGAATATATGAATATGTCATTGATTAAGACAATCACGAATTTATCCAAATAAGGTTTACACACCCGATTCATAAGATCCATGAATACGGATGGTGCGTTGGTCAGTACAAATAGTATTTACGACGAGGGCACTAAGTTAGGATCAACTTTATGTTCTGCTGCAAGGGCGAGGCAGTGTTTACTGCATGGGTGCATGGGTTATCTGTCATATGTGGTGGATACTCAAGTTAACTAAAAGAGACCAATTTCCATTTCTGATGTTCCTATTGTGTGTGATGTCCTTGATATTTTTCTAGAGTTGTCGGGTGTGCCTCCCAAGAGGTAGGTGGAGTTTCGGATCAATCTAATCTCTGGTGCGGTGCCGATTGCCAAGGCACTGTATTGCCTTGTACCAAACGAGATGGAAGAGTTATCCTCTCAGCTTCAGGAGCTATTAGGAAAAGCGTTTATTTAACCGAGAAGTTCACTATGGGAAGCAACAAATGTATATTGCTTATCAGGAATTAAACAAGCTGAGAGTGAAGAACCATTATCCGTTGCCGAGGAATGATGATCTTTTTGATCAGTTACAGGGGCGTCTTGGTTTTCCAAGATTGATTTGAGGTCTGTTTACCATCAGATGAGGGTGTTAGAGGATGATATTCAAAAGACGACCTTTCGAACTCGTTATGGGTATCACGAGTTCGTGGTGATGCCTTTTAGGCTCACCAATGCACCGACATCATTCATGGATCTCATAAGCCGAGTGTGTAGGCCCATGTTGGACCGGTCAGTGATTGCTTTCATTGATGACATCTTGGTCTATTCGAAGACCAAAGAGCAGCATGAGGAGCATTTGCTCGAGATTCTTGGGGTTTTGAGGATGGAGAGGTTATATGCCAAGTTCTCTAAGTGTGAGTTCTGGTAGCACGATGTTTAGTTTCTGGGATACCTAGTTAATCAGAACGGTATCTTGGTTGACCCAACTAAGATAGAGGCGGTTATGTGATGGGAGGTTCTGAAGTCTCCATCTGAGCTTTGGAGTTTCCTCGGTTTGGTGAGATATTATCCGAGATTCATTCGAGACTTTATGAGGAAGGATATTGTGTTTAGATGGAGGCCTGAGCAGCAGACATCATTTAAGACTCTTCGGTAGAGACTTTGTGAGGCACTGGTACTTGCCATCCTTGAGGGAATTGAGGATTTTGTGGTCTATTGTGATGTAAACATTTCAGGATTGGGTGTTGTGTTGATACAAAGAGGGCATGTGATTACGTCCATTTCGAGGCAGCTAAAGCCTCATGATGCGAAGTATCCCTACCATGATCTGGAGCTAGGGGCTGTGGTTTTCGCTCTCAACATTTGGCGCCATTATTTTCATAGGGTTCGATATATTATCTACACGGACCATAAGAGTCAGTGGTATCTTATGGATCAACCTAATCTAAACATGAGACATAGGATGTGACTCGATGTAGTAAAGGATTATGATTGTGAGATTTTGTATCATCCGGGCAAAGCCAATATGGTAACCGATGCCTTGAGCCGTAGAGCAGTCAGTGCCTCGATTCGGGATGTGTGTTTGAGGATGACTACGATGACTCCAGTCTTGGAAATGAGCATATATGCACAGTCAGAGGCTATCAATGAGGAGAATCGGAAGAGTAAGCAGGTGGCTAGCCAGGTTTCATCCTTTGATATTGATAGTGGGAGTTACTGACTTACGGGTTTGGGTACCATATGTTGGTGGGGCTCGACAGGTGTTGATGAATGAGTCCCACAAGTCATGATTTTCCATTCATTCAGGGGCTACAAAGATGTATCTTGACCTGAATCATAGTTGCGGGTGGTCATGTATGAAGAGGGATGTGGCGTGGTTCGTGGAATGGTGCTTGACCTGCCGCGAGGTCAAGTCCAAACATCAGCACCCCCATGGAAAATTGCATCCCTCAAAGGTTCCACTATGGAAGTGGGAGAAGATTACGATGGATTTCATTACAGAGTTTCCAAGAACGACAAAGTGCTTTAAAGCTATCTAGGTGATAGTGGATCTTTTGACTAAAAGTGCTTACTTTCTAGCTATTTGTTGGAGCTCTTCTACCGAGAATTTGGCCGAGATTTATACTCGAGAAGCAGTGGCTCATCATGGGATGCCGACATCTATTGTGTCAGACCGGGATGTTCTTTTCACTTCCAGATTTTGGAAGAGGTTTCATGAGGAGTTGGGTACCCGATTGCACTTCAGTACTGCCTATCATTTATAGACAAACAGGTATACCGAACAGACTATACAAATGCTTGAGGCTATGTTGCTGACCTGCATCATTGATTTTGGTGGGAGCTGGGACTCCTACCTTCCTTTGGCTGAGTTTTCTTACAATAATGATCATCATGCCAACATTAACATGCCTCCCTTCGAGCTTCTCTATGAGAGGAAGTGTCAGACTCTTATTTGTTGGGGAAAGGTTGGGCATAGGGTTATGTGGAGCACTGAGATAGTGCTCAAGACAACAGAGCTTATTCCGTAGGTCATACAGAGGTTGCTGATGGACCAAAGTTGTCATAAGAGTTACACAGATCGATAACGCTATGAGTTTGAGTTCCAGGTTGGGGATTTGGTGTTCCTAAATATATCACATTGGAAAGGTGTTGTCCGATTCAGGAAGCGGGGCAATTTGGGCTGCAGGTTTAGTGGACCATTTAGAGTGCTAGCCCGAGTGGGTAAGGTGGCATACCGGTTAGAGCTGCCTGATGAGTTGAGTCAGATTCATGACACCTTCCATGTTTTCCATTTGAGGAAATATGTAGCCGATGAGACAACTGTGGTCCCTTTAGAGGAGATGCAGGTTGATGGTTTCCTGAATTACATCGAGAGGCCGATGATGATTCTAGATAAGAAGGTGAAGACCTTAAGGAACAAGGTAGTGAACTTGGTCAATGTTCAGTGGTAACATCAGATAGGCTTTGAGTGGACTTGGGAGCCTGAGTCTGAGATGCATGAACATTACCTTGATATGTTCTCAGATGTCGAATTTGAGGACAAATTATGATTCTGCTAGGGGAGAATTGTAATACATGTTGCATTGTATTTCTGTTTTAACCCTTAATATTTTAATTTATTTGTAATTAAGGTCCTTTTGTTGGGTGTACGAGGCTGTACGCCGGCCGTAAGTCATCGGCTTTTGACGCGTCAACATTTGAGTATGTTGGGTGTACATATGAGTACGTCGGGCGTACTTAAGCAACTCTTTAACCCTAAATTTTTAGGGTTGTGTCCCCTATTTAAACATTTTAATCCCTCTTGGACCTCCTTATAATCAACCTTTATTCCTCTAAAACCTAAAATCGAAACCATGGCCCTTGTGAGAAAGATTTGGAGCTTGAGAATGATCCTTGAGTGTTCTTGGTAGTAAAAGAAGACCATTAAAGAAGTGGTGGTGCATTCAAGCCTTTGGATCTAGAATCTACATCTCTTTGTCCATCTTTTGAAGGTATAAAGTTCCTACCTTAGAGCTTATTTTGCTAAATCTTGTTTAGGCTTGGATTTGTGTTCTTTTTGTCCAAAACCTTGATCTTTTTGTGAATATCGAATACTCCAGAGCATATGAGATGTCCTTCCAGACATTTTAAAGTGCTTAGAGTCATAAAAATGTTAGCTTGGTCATTGCTTTTCTTCCATGCATGTGTTATGGAGCTTCTGGTGGTGTTAGAAGTTAGGGTTTTGAGATTCAGCCGAGTACACCGAGCGTAACCCTGGCCATGCCTAGCGTACCTCGTTGCGAGCCTAATTTCTTTCCTGCCTTGCACTCTTTTCCCAACGTAGAGTTGTGTACGTCACGCGTACGTTAGCGTATTGACTCCTTTGACTTTTGGGCTAGTTGTGTCTTTAAGGGAGCTAGTGAGGGTTTTTGGTCTTGGAAAGGGCAAAATGGTCTTTTCCTCTAAATATGGATTAGACTTGGTTTGGGACCGGTAGAGTATGAAAAATTACCTTAATTATTAATTAGCATTAATTTGTGTAATTATTAGACGGAGTCTACTTCCGACCGTTCGGGTGTGAGTTTTATCAGTCATTTGTACAAGGTGAGTCTCCTTACAATGTGTGGTAATTTTGTGAAAGTTATAAAAAACATTGTATGATAATGTAAAAAAAATTAAAAACTTGTAAGAAAATTTTAAAATATTTAAAAAATATTTGGTTTAAAGCATTTGCATGAAAATTGTATGAAAGTATAAAGAAAGTTACAAAAAAAAAAATTATAAGCAAAGTTTAAAATATCATAAAAATATAGTAAAAAATTACGAAAAATCTTAGAAAAACCTATAAGAAAAAAATATCATAAAAATATAGTAAAAAATTACAAAAAATCTTAAGAAATTTGTAAAAAAAAAATTTATTCACACTTTGACAATTTAAAAAAAAAATACATTTAACCATTTAACTTGTTAAATATATTTATATACGACGGTTGTTCCGTAGCAATTATAATATATAAACTCATTCAAAAAATTAAATGATCAAATAGTTAAAAAAAATTGCATAAAAAAAATTGCATAAATATGAAGATAATTACGACACTAGCCATTTTCACTATACTTATATTCATTTGTATTCAAAAGTTGAAGCGCACGAATGTAAAACTTTAAAACCGATTTCAACCAAAGTGGCAGCGCTCTCTTCGTCGACGTGATCTTCTCTTTCTCTCAACATCTCGATCTTCTCTCGAAATCTCCCTATTCGATCTCTCACAAACGAACAACAAAAGTGAAAGATCGATGTCAGGCGCCATTGTTATTGCAGCGTCAAGCTCATGGGCAAGAGCCCTTGTAAAGATCTCCCCTTATACTTTCTCTGCCATCGGTATCGCCGTCGCTATCGGCGTCTCCGTCCTAGGCGCCGCCTGGTAATTCCATTTAACTATCCAAACAACACTCCTCAATCCTTCAAAACAGTCTAGAAAATGTTTGATTAACCGTTTAAAGGGTTGCAGGGGAATCTACATAACGGGAAGTAGTTTGATCGGTGCAGCTATCAAAGCTCCTCGTATTACTTCAAAGAACCTCATAAGGCACGCAATAATTAAACCCTAAGTTTTTGAATTTTGGTCAATTTGTGTATGTTTCTTCCAAAAGTTATGTCCCTTTGAGATTGTGATCTGATCTAACTTCAAGATTCATGTGATAACAGTGTCATATTCTGTGAAGCTGTTGCTATATATGGTGTCATTGTAGCCATTATCCTACAAACAAAATTGGAAAGTGTTCCTTCTTCAAAAATATACGAACCTGAGTCTCTTAGAGCAGGATATGCAATCTTTGCCTCTGGAATCATAGTGGGTTTTGCAAATCTTGTATGTGGGTAAGCTCCCTTACCCTTTTCATACCTAATTTGTTTAATCCATAATAGCAACATGTTTATATTTATTTACCAATAATAGCAATAAATTTGTAGCAAAATGCAATTACATTGCTATTATTATAGGTAAAGAAATGTTACGTGTAAAAAAGAAAGTACATTGTGTATGTTAGTAGTTTTTCTATAAGTTTAAATGTTTGTTGTTGAATGTTGATTAATCTTTTTGTTGTAGGCTATGTGTGGGAATCATAGGAAGTAGTTGTGCCTTATCTGATGCACAAAACTCTTCGCTTTTTGTGAAAATTCTTGTGATTGAAATCTTTGGAAGTGCATTGGGGTTGTTTGGTGTGATTGTGGGAATAATAATGTCAGCTCAAGCCACGTGGCCTTCAAAAGTTTGATTTTTTTTTTTTTTTTTTTTTTTTTTTTGTTATAGCAAATGAAGGGCATGAAATCTTTGTGTGTGTGCATATCTTCTAGAGAGAGTATTTAGTGACAGTAGAAGGAATAATAAATGCGTGTATTTTCTAATAATTTTGATTTTTTTGTTGTATGAGTAATGAATAAGGATCGGTTCTCCTGTTTGAATTCTTAGTATGAGTTATAAGTTTCATTGTACTATGATATTTTCTAATAATTTTGGTAAGTTTTGCAATTAATTCAAGAGTAAAAGGCACAAAAAACACTTTTTTTACACAGAAATTCGATTTTGACACCGTGTTTTTTTTTTTGTGTCAATTTTGACACTGTGTTTTCCAATTTGTTACAGTTCTAACCACTTGACCGGTTAACCAGGTTACATGCTGACGTAACATGCTGACATTATATGCTGACGTGTCAAAATTGATTTTTTTTCCACACAAATCCTCAAGTGAAATCCCTACTGAGATGACCCATCTGACCGCAACTGAAACATCCCCTCCCTATCACCCGACAACCTCCCTCATGGGTCCTCCTACACTTGGCACAACGACCCCGAGCCTGTTGGCCTCTCAAACACGAATCTTGAGTCTTGGGCCTCTTCGCATGGCCCAATGCGGTCTGAATATGTTCCGTCTTCCTCTTACTAAGGTGCTCAAAATCAATCTCCCGTTCTCGGGTTCTAGCAATCATATCATTCAGGGTCTTGTACCATAACAAGCTCATAAGCTCACCGATGTCATCCCTCGGCATACCATGATACCTTACCTTCTTCATCTCCTTGGCCGCTGCATGATGTGGAATCAACAAACCCTTCTCCTGAAACTTGGCAGTGATCTATGCCACAATCTCAGTAGTCTAGCGAAGGTCCTGAAACTCCCTTGCTAGTTGCTGCACCTCAATTGCCAGTGTAAACTCCTCTTAGAATCTCAAGATAAAATCCTCCCAAGACATGACCACCACAGCCGCAGATCCTAGTGCCCTACTGACCTCCTCCCACCAATACCAGGCTCGATCCCTCAAAAGACAATATGCAAATCCCACATTCTCCCCCTCAGGGAAAAAAAACTCGTTCGCTAAGCATTATCCATGTCAGCAATCCATTGGCGGCTAGCAATGGGTTCCTTAACTCGAAATAACATTGGAGCTCTACAAGACTTGAATTCCCGAAATGAGGGATCCGCGCTCTCAAATGTCCTACCGCGACATTGGCCTAAAAATCCGTAAGTCTCCTATCCAATAACTCTCAAATCCCAGAGCGATGCCCGCCCAAATGCTCATGCATAATCTCCATGATCCCCTCCTTGATCGTACCGAATATTACAGGAGTCTACTCCAAAATACCTTGGGTGATCTCCAACGAGATGAACTCCTACACTTGTTCATCAATCGACTCAGTACCAGAACTTGAGCCTGAACCAGAACCCGAACCTCCCCCACGAGTGATCATCACCATTCTCAAAAGCCACCAAACAATAACCAGAACATACTCAAAGAATCATCATCCCACAAGCTTACTAGATTCTCTGTGACCATCCTTGATTCGAGTATGGATCATGTGTTTTTAGTAGTACGGGCCCAGTACTATCTTCCACACCTATCCATAATTATCCAGAATCTTCTAAGTCACCTTCTAATACTGGTATTCTAAATACCCGCAAAACAACATAACCAAACCCACTAAAGCACTTCCTAGGCTCTCCTAGGTTCCGACCTCACCTTACCATCAGTTGTTGAAGAACTCTCACTACTGCCATCTAACTACGTCATAAATACAATCATATGCCATAAAGCTTAGATAATCCTTTGAGTAACTGACTGAACCCTACAATGGTTAAACATTTTCAACATGTGACTTAACACATTCACTTAATAGTTAACTCACATCTCTAAGAGTTTCACAAAGAACAAAGCAAGCAGCATTCGTGCAGTAGCACCCCAGGCTTCAAAAACAAACAAAGGACATCCCAAGATCACTTACTACAACCTATGCTAGGAACTTCCACTGTAACATCCATAAAAAATTAAGACAATTATAACCTTTTCAAACAATTTAAATCATTAATTATTACAAAGTGCTTTCAAAATATTTTCATGTCAGAGTATACCATAAATCAAAATCATAAAATGTGAGGAGTTGTACGATGACACCTTTGCCTTACCGCGTTCATCCGAGGTACTTGAAACCAAAACTAAAACTATAAGCCTGAAGCTTAGTGAGTTTCCCCCAAAATACCCCTACACACAACAATACACATATAATCACAAACAACATACTATGGATCCAGTCAACCATCGGGTTGGAATACCCCGGCCCCTCAACCATCAGGTAAGAATGCCAACATACTATGGGTCTAGTCATCCTCGGGATGGAATACCCATGGTCCACAACCATCGGGTTGAAATGCCCACACACTACGAGTTCAATCATCATTGGGAGGGAATAATCACGACCTACAACCATTGGGTTGGAATGCCCACATACTACGAGTCCAATCATCCTCGAGATGGAATACTCACGGCCCAAAACCATCGGGTTGGAATGCCCACATACTACAAGTCCAATCATCATTGGGATGGAATACTCACGACCCACAACCATCGGTTTGGAATGCCCACATACAACGAGTCCAATCAATCCTGGGATGGAATACTCATGGCCTACAACAATCAGATTGGAATGCCCAGGTCTATTGGCATTCACAAAAAGCAGATAAGCCTCAACCACTTATCAAACATGTGAGCATATAACAGATAATTACACAAAAGTCTATAGACAGACAAACCGATCTATCAAATCATAACATCATAATAAAATCCTATCTACCAGGATACTAATCTAACAGATCATAATAGCATAATATCATCCTATCTACCAGGATACCGATCTAACATATCATAATAGCATAATATCATCATATCTACCAGGATACTGATCTAACTGATCATACAATACTCAAACATATAACATATCAGGATAGCAATCCGAAAAGAGCCGGCCTTGGTGCCTTAGACCATTAAGATTAGTGAGGAAAATTCACCTCGCACTGCTGAAGTCCCTTTTGGATTAGGTGTCCAAGTTCATAACTATTTCTGGAATGTAATTGACCTGGTTGGCATGGTCCATTTGGGTTTCATGGCACTGCAACACTTAGATAGACTAAATGAGAGAAAGGACACTTAAGGATTATTAATATATTATAAGTTCTAATATATTAATAATATTATTTAATTAGTATTGATCAAAGAATTAATTTGGATTTAATTAAGAGATCAAAAAGGGACTAATTAAATATATGGGGTTGATTGTGTAAATCATCCATTCTTGTATAGTAGGCTAATGATCCATGGTTTATATGAATTGGGATAAACCCATAAGGTGCTCCATGGATAGTCCATCACTACTAGAAAAAAGGCCTTTTACGACGCTCATTGCGCGTCGTAAAACGCTCAGACGACGCGCAAATGCGTGTCAAGGAAGGCCCTGTCATAAAGAGAGACGACGCGCATTTACGACGCGCGGTTACGACACGCAATGCGTATCAAGGAAGGCCCTGTCATAAAGGAAGACGACACGCATTCGCGTGTCTTAACCTTACAACGCACATGTTAATGACACGCAATGCGTATCAAGAAAGCCCCTGTCAAGAAAGGCCATGTCATAAATGAAGATGACACACATTTTTGCGTATCGTAGTTTTAAATTTTAAAAAAAATTATTTATGGATTTACTTATTTTCAAATTAAATTTGCATTTTATGTCACATAATGGAAAATAAAATACCATATACAAATAATACAATGCATTGCACAAAAGTTAATGTTATACAAATAATCATTCGAATAGTAGACAAATGTAATACTACAAATAATCATTCCAATAGTAGACAAATGTAAGATTTCAACATTTTTTATATAATTAACTAAATTATTAGCCAAATTTCCTAAAATACCAACATACTTTTCTATGAAGAGCATTAATACTATTCTTTTCCATCAAAAACTTCAAAACGTGCACAATTAATTTAATGTTTAATCAGCTACAAGTCAATAAGGTAGGTTTAAGCAAAAGAGGTTCATAGTAGTAAGATTTTACTTACCACTGTTGTTAATGACATTGAAAGAAGCAGCCCAACAAACACCCCCTCAGAAGGATTATTACTAAATGAAACCACAAACAAAGTTAAAAAGTCAAGTATTTTGTGACAACCTCGGAACCAGGGGCAAGGCTGTTTTTACCCATGGTATGACCTAATACATGATAATAAAGACTTGTTTAACAAAAAGAAAAATGATTTCTCATGTGACATCACTATTAAGAATTGATGAAAGAGGGTACTCCACACTGTATTGCCAACAAGCTTGACACCAACACCTAAAAGCTGGAAAAAACAATAACAAAAATAAAAATAAATGTAAGATTTGAGATAACAGATGCATAATTCACATGTCTACTTTTACCAATTTATTTGATGCAACATATATGCAGCTGACATGAATGAATTATACAACAAGTTAGGAGTAAAATAAGGGATGGTTGCATATTTAGTATGATAAATAAAGAGATTTGTGGCATAAGGGTGCATAAATAATAAAAAGCAAAAAGGAAGAGGAAAGCTAACTTACATAATCAGCAAATTTCTGAATTGGTGCTTTTAACATAATACATAAGAGTGGTCCCGAAGGGATAGCTGGCAGCAAAAAATCTCAGGCAAAAAAAATTCCAGGAGAAAACAGTTAGTACCTCAAAAGCAAAGGTTTTATAGGGTTAGGCATGCACCAGCAAGACAGGGACTAAGATTATAAGTGATGTGAATGGGACATAGTAATTAAAGGAATTTTTGTTACCATTGTTCCATGCATAGTGGTTGGGGTAGAGTGCTGTTCCATGTATAAATGTGTGTGTAGCCTCCAATATATTTCATCTTAGCTCCAACTTAACAGTTTGTGGATCCAATCTATGTAGATACCCAATATAGATGCCATTGGTCAGACCTGTTTCAGGAGTGCATCATCATGTCATTTTACATAGATGGTCATTTAAATTGCTGGAAATTAGCGTATCGGGTTTCCTTCGTAACACCATTGCTAATACTACAAACAGACCCACCTAAGATTTTGAGGGTGTTTTTTGGGCAACTTTCTTGGATCCCTTTGAGCCACCTTGTTGAATTGCAAAGTCAGCAAGAATGCTGTCTAAGGACCAAAGGAGAAAAGAACTAAGGGCTTCCATGGATAGTTTGTTGATCCAATCAACTGAGGTTTTGTAAACAGCCTCAGGAATATGTGACACAGGATTCTGCACTTGAGAGAAAGTGGATTAGAAGCTTTGTGTGTGTGTGGAAAATAGTAAAAGTGTATATTTTGATACAAAAAGCACTGAATCATACACAAACAGTTTGAAATATTCAGATTTCAAAATCTTTATACCATGATATCATGTTAATTAGTAGAGAACACACTCACAGGGCCTAAAATTTGGCCGCATAAGTTCGAATCCTTTTGAATTACATTATATGAAGAGAGAGTCTAAGAGGAGAACTTACATCTGCAACCTTAGCAACAGGAGATTCTCTCAATAACTTCACCCAGGGAAATTGTGAAGCAGTCACGCTAGAAAATGCACGTCCAAAATAGTCGGCAAACCTCATCAACTGTATATCTTGTTGTGCCTCGAATGAAGTCTATGAACACATACAAAGAAGTTATAAAGATTAGCTTCCTATATTTCAACTAATAATCAAATTGTGTGAGAATGAAGTTGTGTATGTAATCTACAACCATATTGACAATAATTTTCATCCTAGAACTATACTAAACTTTGATAAACTACACAGTAATTAAAGCTGAATCCAAACAAAAAACTACAGAGAAATGTCACAATTACATATCTTCCCGTTCCGATCGAAGCCTATACAGTACGCAAATCAGTTGAATTTTAAATGGTAATGAGAGAAACCTCAATCAAAACATTGAATTGTAGAAAATAAACATATAAAATTCACTCACCGTCACCTCCAACAGAAAACTAGCCAGGTTGTCGACATCGATCTTCTCCGCTGCTTCCGCAATTGTTGTCTTCAGAAATATTGTTGGATTCGAACTCCATTTCGGGAATTGTATTAGAGAAGAAGATAGGGATAGATTCGGAGAAAGGGAGAGATGATCAGAGCGCTGATTTGGCAAAATCTCAAATTCCCTAAAAAAAATCCTCATAACTCTAAGAAAATTCCTTAAAAAATCTCATAAATTTTCAAGACCCGCTTTCCTCGATTCTTAAAGCACCGGCCTTATTTATATATAAGATATATATATATATATATATATATATATATATATATCTGAATGCAGTTGTTGTTACAGAATTTCAGCGGAATCTTATAAATTGTTGATTGTATAAGGAATTAAAGTAGAATCCAAAAAAGTGGGATGGGGTCATACCTGTAACTTTGAGGCCACGATGGGTTTAAGGAACTAGGTTTTCTTTGATGTTGAGGGTTATCGTCAGAATAATTTGAAAATTCTGAATCATTCCCATCATCTTCACCTCTAATGGAGTCCTTGTCTCCCTCCTTGAAATTGAGCACAAGTCTAAAACAAAAGAAATATGATGAAATTGAACACAGGGCCTAAATTCTTTGAGAAATTTTCAGAATTCAATGAAGAACCATACACGTTCAACAGAAAAATCATAAATCAAAACCTATATATTATCAAAAAATCGGACCTGATGAGAAGAGGAAAAAGGAAGAAGCGTACCTGATGAGAAGGGGAAGGAGACTTCAAAAAATTGGAACAAATGAGTAGAGGGTCGTCGACGATTGGTTGTTGCGGGAGAAAAAATTTGGCGTTGAAGTAGGAGAAGAAACGATGGAGTCGCTGATTTCTTCCTTTGGTAGGGCAAGGGTATAATTGGAAACCCTTCTCCCTTTCTTCCTCCTTTCTCAGTCAGTCGATTTTTTCCATCGTACCCGACTAGATTAAGCTTTCCAAGTCAGATACACAAATTTAGTTCATCAAACGTCTTTATCTGACCGGGTCATCAAAAAAAGTCGTTGATGTCTGAGATTCGATACCTTGAACCAAGAAATCCCTAAATCTCTATGAGATAGGAGCGCCGACACCTCGATCCATTTTGTTGAGAAGCATCGAGCATAACACTAAATCTTTTGGGAGTCGCAGTCGCATGCCAGGAGAAGTGAATGTGATGTTGCAGTGGTCTGTTAGAGATAGACAGAAAGGAGGGACATGGATGGAGGAAAAGGGTGGCCTGGTGGTTCTAGGCCAAAAAACCTTTGATCAATTTCATGGCCTGGTGACCAAAAAACCTTCGATTTCACTAAGAACCGGAACCCTAGTTCCAACAATAGTCGATTTTTGGTATTTGATTGAGAGAGAGAGAGAGAGAGAAGAACGATTGAAAGAAGGTAGAGGAGAGCTTGGCGGGGTTTTTAATTTTTTCAGAATTTCATTTCCCCCTTTCCCCCACTATTAAAGGATGGAACGCGCGTTCCATTAAAAAATATAAAGCGACATCCTTAGACGACGCGCATTTTATTATAGGTGCCCTCCGTGTTTTTTTAGACACTAATTTAAGGGCGCGCAATAATGCGTGTCTTCTATCCTAAATTTTTTTGAAGAGATGACATTTTTCTAATGTCACTCTCCCTTGCGTAACATAGATCAATGAGCGTCGTATTTTGCGCGTCGTAAAGGCCTTTTTTCTAGTAGTGCATGGAGGTTATCAACCCATGGATCATGGAATATGGAAATCCATGACAATTAGGGTTTACATGGTGTAACCCTACTTGTGACACAACTATATAAAGACCCAATGACTAGAAAAATCGGCACTACAAGTAAGTACAAGAGGGCTAGTCGAATTTTGAATGTTAGTGAACTTCTCTTAAAGTTATTCCAAGTGTTGTGGTGTTGTGTGAGACATATGAGGCATCACACTTGAGGTTCTATGCTCACAAGGCTCTCAAGAAATCCAAGCAACAAAAAATGTATGTTCTTCTACTAGCTATTATGTTTAAAAGTTCCCCATGTCATGCTAGTTAGGTTAAGAACCTTGGAAAAAAAAATTTCATGTATCTTAGTAAAACATAGATCCAAGGTTTCTAGGGTTGCATGTACACCTTAGGAGTGTTAGAATGCTCAAAACCATTCAATGGTATCAGAGCCTAGGCTTGTTTTCTTCATACTTGATGCAAACTTGTTGGAAAAACTAAAAAATGTGCAATCTGCTAAGTGAACTCGCCGAGTACATGGAGGGACTTGATGAGTTCATGTGTAAGATCATCTTACTCGTCGAGTAGGTTCTTGCACTCGACGAGTAAAAGCCCCTGATTGCAGATTTTCGAGTTTTGCTATTGGAAATGGACTAGAAACATTACCCTAAACCGTTTTGGTCTTATAAAACTTGTTTTAGATGGTGTAATGGTTATACTAATCCATTTTCAATGGAAAATATCAAAATTTCAAGTTTTTTACGGCTTATTTATGATTCTTGAAATTGTTGATATGAATGTTCATGACCTTATGAGTTTAGAATATCATAGGAATCATTTGTAACTTGCTTGTTAGCTTAATTCTTGATCTTGATGTGTTTTAATGGAATCCATAATTTGTCCTCAAGTTATGGATTACCAATCTTAGTTACTTTAGGAAAATGTGAATAAGGTGCGAAGCAATGAAATTGCACATTGCACTTTGCTTAAGTTGTTAGTGGAGCATGTGTGGTTAACCGACACACTATCCTAGACATAACAAGGTAGGAAAAGGGTGGCTTAAGGTTTATCAATGGTCGGTGGAGCGCGTGCGGTTACCCGGTACATCGATTGAGTGATAAAAATTAAGAGTACTAAGTAATTTTCATGGTTACTTCACACATTGTTTTGTGATTCTCAACATCCCAGTCACAAAACTTGAAGGGCAAACTCGAGATTGAAACATGTCATTGAAAAGTTCAATGAATCTCAAAGAATCTAGGAGTTTCAAAACCGTCTAAAACCTAATAATCTATTTCGTTTTTCATGGTGGAAATTGGTGAGTCGTCATTCACCTACCTACAAATATTTTTACCTTGGATTACGACATCCCTCTTCTAAGTTATAAAATATTGTGTTGGGTCCTAGCCTTAATATTACATTTGGGTGTTTTATTAAGGACTATATTTATATATAATATAAACTTGTATTTCTTCTTTTTCAGATGTCTTCCAACAATGTTGCTTCTGGCATAAACCCTATCAACACTTTCTCTCTCATTAGCCTTTGTGGGAGAGTCATCTTTGATGGTTCCAACTTTATGGATTGGATCTGGAACATTAGGATGGTCGCTCGTTACGAGGACAAGGAATATGCCCTCGACAATGAGCTTAAGGAACTTGATGAGTCGTCTGCTACTCCTGAAGAGATCGTTGAATTCCGGACTCATGAGAGAGATGCCATGAAAGTGGCATGTATCATGCTGGCCACGATGATAGCCGAGCTCCAAAAGTCCTATGAGGACTATTACCCTTGTGAGATGCACCAGGACTTGATGGACCGCTACCATCAAAGTGCTCGCCAAGAGGGGTATGACATCATCTGCTCCATGATAACAACCAGAATGAAGGATGGTGAACCCATCACGGGCCACTTGCAGAAAATGCAAAGCTATGTGGATTGTTTTTTGAAGCTAAATGTGAACTTCCTTGAGGAGTTGGCAATTGACATCATTTTTCACTCCTTACCTTCTTGTTTTGATCAATTCTGAATGACATACCACATGAACAAGGAGGAAGTTACACTCAGGAAACTTTAATGACTATTGAAGACCACCGAAAGTGGTCTCAAGGATAAATCGGTTGTTACCACTCCTACTCCTACTACGACCCCGATCTTGGCAATCGGGCAAGGCAAAGGGAAGAAGAGGAAGAACCCCTTGAAGGGTACCAAGGGAAAGTCCCTTGATGGATCCTCTTCAAGTGGAACCAAGAAAGGTTATGTTACTCCTTCGGCCAACCTATAAAGAGGCTGAATGCTTCTATTTCCATGAAAAGTCGCACTGGAAGCGAAACTGCCCAAAGTATCTGCAAGATGTTAAGGATGGGAAAGTCAAACCCAACCATACAGGTATTTACAATGTATAGTCTAATAAATCACCCCATTCTAATTCTTGGGTCCTTGATACTAGTTGTGGTATTCATATTTGTTTTGATTTGCAGGGACTAAGAAGAAGTGAGGATGTTGAGCATGGGAAGATAAGCTTAATCATGGGGAATAGGAAAGCTTCACCTGTCACCAAGATTGGAGTTTATACGTTGTTGCTAAGTAGTGGGTTAACATTAGATTTGAATAAACGTTGTTACTCGTCATAAATGGCGAGAAATATTATTTCCTTTCATGCATTATACAAAAAAGGGTTTACCTTTTCTTTTGATAACGAATGTGGTGGTATTAATGCTTTCTTTAATAATTTTTTTTATTTTAAAGCATTACCTTGTGATGGTGTGTATGAAGCTGTGTCGGTTGTAGATAACCTAGGAAGTAATGTGTTGTGTATTGATTCTTCCACTAACTTAGATAAACCATCATTGTGGCATTGTCGTCTTGGACATGTAAGCAAGAAATGCATAGGACAACTCCAAAAGGATGGAGTCTTGGAGTCATTTGACCTAAAGTCGGATGATAGTTGTGAATCTTGTCTACTTGGAAAAATGACAAAATCGACCTTCACTGGTTCTTGTTCTAGGGGTGAAGGTTTGTTGGATTTGGTACACACTGATGTGTGTGGATCCTTCAGAAACACCACAAGGGATGCTAACCACTTCTATGTGACTTTTACTGATTATTATAGTAGATATAGATATGTCTACTTAATCAAGCATAAGTCAGAAACCTTTGAAAAGCTCAAATATTTTAAGCAAGAAGTGGAGAATCAATTGGGCAGGAACATTAAGATGCTTCGATTCGATCGAGGTGGTGAGTATCTTAGTACAGAGTTCCTTGACTATCTGAAGGAATGTGGGATTGTCTCACAATTGACACCTCCCAGAACACCACAGCTTTATGGTGTGGATGAGAGGCGTAATTGAACCTTGTTGGACATGGTTTGTTCAATGATGAGTCAAGCTTCGCTACCAATCTCATTTTGGGGGTATGCCTTAGAGACTGTCGCCCATATCCTTAATCTAGTCCCTACAAAGAAGGTTGATAAAACACCTCACGAGATGTGGATTGGAAAAGTTCCCAATCTAGACCACATCAAGATTTGGGGTTGTGAGGCTTTTGTGAGGTGCGAGACTCACGATAAGCTCGAACCTCAAAGTGAGAAGTGTATTTTCATTCGCTACCCACATAAATCCTTTGGTTACCTCTTCTATATACCTAGTGATAATGTGGTCTTTGTAGCAAGGAGAGGAGTCTTTCGAGAGAGAGAGAGAGAGAGAGAGAGAGAGAGAGAGAGAGAAAGAGACTTCATAAGCCAAGGAAACAGTAGGAGGAAAATTGACCTTGAAGATATTTAAGAGTCAAGTGGTGAAGGAACATCAAACCCTAGAAATCAACCTGAGGAGGAAACTCCTGTTGATCCAACTGACGAGTCTATACCTCTGAGGCATTCCACGAGAGTTAGGAATGCACCCGAGCATTACTATGGTTTCCATATTACTATGGAGGGTAATACACTTATCAGTGATAACACACTGATAAGTCTGGATGAACCTAACAGCTACACGGAAGCCATGGCAGGCTCTGAGGCTACTAAACGGAAAGATGTTATAGACAGCGAGATACATTCCATGTATGACATCAAGTTTGGAACTTGGTTGAAATTATAACAGGTCGTAAGATAGTTGGGTGCAAATGGATCTTCAAGAAGAAGACTGATATGGATGATAATGTACACACTTATAAAGCACAACTAGTTGCAAAGGGATTTTCTCGAACTCCTGGAGTTGATTATGATGAGTCCTTTTCACCAATAGCAAAGATTAAGTCTATTAGGGTCATGTTAGCCATTGCTGCGTTTCATGATTATGAAATATGGCAAATGGATGTCAAAACCACTTTCCTTAATGGAAAGTTAGTTGAGGATGTTTACATGAGTCAACCAAAGGGTTTTGTCAACACATAGTACCCTAATAGAGTGTGTAAGCTTTAGAAATCCATCTATGGATTAAAATAAGCACCTCGCAGATGGAATCTTTGTTTCGATGAGAAAGTCAAAGAGTTTGGCTTTTCGAGGAGCGAAGATGAATCTTGTGTATATGTCAAGGCTAGTGGGAGTATAGTTATCTTTTTGGTATTGTATATGCATGACATACTACTCATAGGAAATGAGATCCCAACTCTACAGGAAGTGAAGTACTGGCTTGGGAAGTGTTTCGCTATGAAAGACCTTGGTGAAGCTGCCTATATCCTAGGGATAAGGATTTTGAGAGACAGGAGTAAGAGACTAATTGGACTTAGTTAGAGTGCCTACTTAAATAAGGTGTTGAATAGTTTCAACATGCATAATTCCAAGAAAGGAGAGTTACCAATCTAGAGTAACATCAGATTAACTAAGACTCAGAACCCGAGTACAGAGGCTGAGATGATGAGATGAGTCGAGTACCGTATGCTTCCGCTGTAGGCTCGATCATGTATCCTATTACTTGTACACGTCCTGATGTGGCTTTTACGTTGAGCATGGTTAACAGATATCAGGGGAAACCTTGAAAGGCTCACTGGACAGTGGTAAAGAACATTCTCAAGTTCTTACGGAGGAATTAGGACTGGGTCCTTACCCTCGGTGGGAGTGATGACTTGAGACTAGTAGGGTATAGTGATTCTAGCTTCCAGAATGATAAGGATAATTTCTGCTCTCAGTCAGGATGGATCTTTACCTTAAACGGAGGAGAAGTTACTTGGAAAATTTCCAAGCATGAGACAGTGGCTGATTCAACTTGCAAATTAGAGTATATATCTGCAAGCGAGGCAGCAAAGGAGGCTATATGGATAAAGAACTTCATTGGAGACCTTGGAGTTGTACCGGCTATATAGGAGCCTATGGAAATTTTCTATGATAGTGAAAGTGCAGTTGCCTTAGCCAAGGAACTATGGGATCATGGAAGATCCAGACACATTGATAGAAAATAGCATTTCATCAGACATCGATTAGAAGAAGGACTCCTAGTGGCAAAGAGGGTATCATCGGATGAGAACCCAGCAGATCCCCTCACGAAGGGACTGGGTAGTGTTAAGCATCTTCAGCATGCGAGGTGCAAAGGGCTAAAGGATGATATTAGTTTTAGAAATTAGATAATTTTTGAAATTTGTAAAGTGTAATTGACATTTGATGATAAATAAAAGTTGTTGTTTATTTATAAGTATAAGTGTTGCTATCTTTTTTCAATCGTTTACTATCATTTCAATTTTGCATGTTTTGACTTCCAGAATAATTATGTTATGGTATATCATATTATTCAAATTCTCCATAGTCGGTCATATGTTGGAAGTAGATATGAGTCAAGATTTTCATGAGTTGGCTTGTAGATGTCTAAGGTATTGGACATAGCTAGAGTTGCTACAACAATCATGAGTGCTCATAAGTTCTGAGTATTGGATTCAACCCCCACTCACTTGTATCACTTCATGGAATTTATCTCGAGTGATCGTGAGACGGTAATATCATATAAGTCTTCAAACCTAGAGATATGAGTTGTTGACTATGAGTTATTCATTCATTGATTCTACTAAAACGCATTGGTTGATGTTATAAAACGTGTCTTTGTGTATAATACAACGAGTAGTAGAACAAGTATATGAGTCGAAGTTTATCTGTTGCTTCTAGGATTAGAAGCGATATCTAGGCCCCTCGATGATTTTATTTTAACTTATGTACTGGGCCCAGTCAGAACTAAATTGATGTTTTTGATTAAGTTCTATGTCAAACAAATCGGAAATCGGGAAACAAACTGCTGGACAATAAGTAAGACTTTGTTCCATGCATATGTCTGGCTGATATCTAGAACAGAGGATTATATGATCACTTATCTTAAATGGCGTATCATAATCATCTCAGTTCAGCGAGACCTTGAAAGAGCTACGATTGTTAATCGGTTCCTGAAGTCATTCTTGCAGTTATAGTTATTAGACTTATCCAAGTTGGAGATTGTTGGATTAGGTGTCTAAGTTTATAACTTTTTTTGGAAATGTACTTGACCCGGTTGGCATGGTCTATTTGGGTTGCATGGCATTGCAACACTTGGATAGTCTAAATGAGAGAATGGACACTTAAGGATTATTAATATATTATAAGTTCGAATATATTAATAATATTATTTAATTAGTATTCATCACATAATTAATTTGGAATTAATTATGTGATCAAAAAGTGACTAATTAAATATACGTGGTTGATTGTGTAAATTATCCATTCTTGTATAGTGGGTTAATGATCCATGGTTTATATGAATTGGGCTAAACCCATAAGATGCTCCATGGATAGTCCATGGAGGTTATAAACCCATGGATCATGGAATATCGAAAGCCATGACAATTAGGGTTTACATGGTGTAACCCTACTTGTGACACGACTACATAAAGACCCCATGACTAGCAAAATCGACACTACAAGCAAGTACAAGAGGGCTAGGCAAATTTTGAATGTTAGTGAACTTCTCTCAAGGTTATTCCAAGTGTTATGGTGTTGTGTGAGACATATGAGGCATCACACTTGAGGTTCTAGGCTCACAAGGCTCTCAAGAAATCCAAGCAACAAAAAATGTATTTTCTTCTACTAGCTATTATGTTTAAAAGTTCCCCATGTCATGCTAGTTAGGTTAAGAACCTTGGAAAAACAAATTTTCATGTATCTTAGTAAAACATAGATCCAAGGTTTCAAGGGTTGCATGTACACCTTAGGAGTGTTAGAATGCTCAAAACCCTTCAGTCCCTCAAGCGAAACCCTAGCTGTTGGATGATAGATTTCCGAACTATCAACATCAAAACAACACCCAATTAATAATTTGGTTCCAAGACCAAGGTCCAACTCACACTCCAAAGACCCAATAGTCAACCAATGGACCAAAGCCCGACATATGGCCTAATTTTCAAAATTAGGCCCAAACCTCTACATGGTCTTACCCTAAGGCCCAATCATTTAGTCTAGTCCAAACATTTTGCATTTCAATTGGTCCAACCTCTCATAATCATCAATGCCCATTTAAGGCCCGTCTAGGGCCTAATTTTCCAAATTAGGTCCAAACCCTCACATGGTCCTTACCCTAAAGCCCATCCAAACATTTTAGTCCATTTACTTGTTCTTAGATAGCACATCAGTAGCATAATCACTAAAGCCCAATATAAAGTCCCAACTCAAGACCCAAGTGAAATTAGGGTTTTCACATGAAATGACGATTAGGGTTAAGTGTTCCTACTTAATCCGTTAAGGACTTAATCCATTAAGTCCAATATTGACTTAGGTTAATTGCAAATAATTATTAATTAATATTATAAGTTTCGTCTTGGACATGTAAGCAAGAAATGCATAGGCCAACTCCAAAAGGGTGGATTCTTAGAGTCATTTGACCTAAAGTCGGATGATAGTTGTGAATCTTGTCTACTTGGAAAAATGACAAAATCGCCCTTCACTGGTTCTTGTTCTAGGGGTGAAGGTTTGTTGGATTTGGTACACACTGATGTGTGTGGATCCTTCAGAAACACCACAAGGGATGCTAACCACTTCTATGTGACTTTTACTGATTATTATAGTAGATATGGATATGTCTACTTAATCAAGCATAAGTCAGAAACCTTTTAAAAACTCAAAGAGTTTAAGAAAGAAGTGGAGAATCAGTTGGGCAGGAACATTAAGATGCTTCGATCCAATCCTGGTGGTGAGTATCTTAGTACTGAGTTCCTTGACTATCTTAAGGAATGTGGGATTGTCTCACAATCGACACCTCCTAGGACACCACAGTTGAATGGTGTAGCTGAGAGGCGGAATCGGACCTTGCTGGACATGGTTCGTTCCATGATGAGTCAAGCTTCGCTACCAATCTCATTTTGGGGGTATGCCTTAGAGACTGCCTCCCATATCCTTAAGTTAGTCCCTACAAAGAAGGTTGCCAAAACACCTCATGAGGTGTGGACTGGAAAAGTTCTCAATCTAGACCACATCAAGGTTTGGGGTTACGAGGCTTTCGTGAGACGCGAGACTCACGATAAGCTCGAACCCCGAAGCGAAAGGTGTATTTTCATCGGCTACCCACAAAAATCCTTTGGTTACATCTTCTACAGACCCAATGATAATGTGGTCTTTGTAGCAAGAAGAGGATTCTTTTGAGAGAGAGAATTCATAAGCCAAGGAGACAATGGGAGCCAAATTGACCTTGATGAAATTCAAGAGTCAAGTGGTGAAGGAACCTCAAACCCTAGCCATCAACCTGAGGAGGAAACTCCTGTTGAGCCGACTGAAGAATCTATTCCTCTGAGGCATTCCACCAGAGTTAGGAATGTACCTGAGCATTATTATGGTTTCCATATTACTGCAGAAGGTGAAACACTTGTCAGTGATAACACATTGGTAAATCTAGATGAGCCTAACAGCTACACGGAAGCCATGGCAGGCCATGAGGCTGCTAAATAGAAA
The DNA here is from genome assembly GCF_052625555.1 of Lactuca saligna. Lineage (NCBI taxonomy): Eukaryota > Viridiplantae > Streptophyta > Magnoliopsida > Asterales > Asteraceae > Lactuca > Lactuca saligna. Next base: position 23,445,743 of record NC_136422.1, read on the forward strand.
GAGGCTATGGACAACGAGATACAGTCCATGTATGATGTAACACCGTAAATTTCAAAAAAAATTTATTTTAAAAACGTATAATTCTCAATACATATTTCAAAAAATGTCATCTATTAAAATCACAAAACATAAGTCCATGTTTAATAAAATGGTAATCCAGGATCCTCCTAACTCTTTCTCTGGTGTGTACAATCGAGCTGGTGTCGTCCTGCGATCCTGAGAAGAAAACCTGAAACACATAACACATAACACAGTAAGAACGAAGATTAGTGAGTTCCCCAAAATACCACATATAACACATATTAGCCACTCGAGGCTATAACTCTGTGGACCCTTTGGTGCTAACTTTGTGGACCCTATGGTCCTAACTCTGTGAACTCTGGAACATACACTACATAAATTACATAGAAATAATGCAGTGCATCACAATCACATAAATAACATACAAGATACTTTGTCATATAACTCTAATTACCACTCTAGGTAAAGTATAGTGAGAAGACTCACCTCGGATGAAGAAAAACTCCTATAATCACTGCTGCTACGCACCAGACACTAACTCTATGCCAAACCCACAATAAATCTCAATTAGGAGCTAAGTCCAACCTCTCACTTATTGGGTCTAAAGATAGACCACCTAGCAGCCCATTAATTCCCTAAGCCCATTGGGCCCACCAAAGCCCAATAATAAATGGGACCTCACACAACCTAATTCCTAACCAAAAAGGCAAGTCCAAATCAAAGGCCCAAAGCACATACATACACTTCTCTAGTCCAATACTCCAACACTCAAGGCCCAACACAATGCTTAGCCTAAAAACCCCCAGAAGAAGTTACGCGGGGCGTACCCCCTGTTACACTCAGCGTACCCAAACACTCATGAAACTGATCGGGGACCTCAACCCAGTACGTGGGGCGTACTGGTATTACGCGGTGCGTACCATCAGACTCGTTTAATCCATTTTCTGGGTCTTAACCCATTAAGACCTTAGCTCAACTCTTGGATCTGGACTTCCTAACATCTCTTACTCCATAAATTTAACAACTCTAAACCTTTGCATGGTTGATAAGGCCACAACACATAAAAACTCATACTTTCTTAACGAAAAATGCTCATAACTCATGCATGGGTATATTCACACGATCAAGGCCTTATTTTTATGGTTCTCCACCACTAGAAACACTTAAAAGGATAGGATATTAAGCTCTGGAGTACATCAACTCATAAAGCCTCAAGCTTGGAACCAAAACCCTAAAATGGACCCTAATACGCACAAAACAAAAAGAGAGGGAAAGCTTGGAGCTTTATACCTTCAAATGGTGCTCTAGCCCCAAGAAAGCTCAGATCCACAACCTATTCTTCAACTTCACTCCCTTCCATGCTCCTTCTTAACTCTCAAAAGCCCACAAGAACACTAACAAGCTCATCATGGCCACCAAAAGCTTTAAGAACGGATATTAGGGTTTAAGAGGGTCTAATAACTGAGGAAGGTGGCCAGAAATGAGACCATCTCTTTATTTGATAGGGACACTTCACTTAATTAGGATTTCCTTCTATGCCTGGTACGCCCAGCGTACTAGGTGGCTCTTGCTTAAGAAACACGTGCATCTGTACGCTAAGTGTACGCATACGTACGCCCAGCGTACTTCGCTGCCTCACTCAGGGACTTATCTTGCCAACTCTCTCAAACTTCCATAGCATCTTCAAAATGACTTGAATTCCAAAAATCCTCATACCTACGGAAAGGTAATGAGATGCCCAACGTTTCTAGCAACTTGCCACAACCCGAGACCTCTTAGCCCCCGACTCGTGGCCCATGAACCTTAATCATCGATAATCCGAAACCGGATGTTACATATGACAATCAAGTTTGGAACTTGGTTGAAAATGTACCTGGTCGTAAGATAGTTGGGTGCAAATGGATCTTCAAAAAGAAGACCGACATGGATGGAAATGTACACACTTATAAGGAAAGACTGGTTGCAAAGGGTTATTCTCAAACTCCGGGAGTTGATTATGATGAGACCTTTTCACCTGTGGCCAAGATTAAATCTATTAGGGTTCTGTTAGCTATTGCTGCATTTCATGACTATGAAATATGGCAAATGGATGTCAAAAACGCTTTCCTTAATGGAAAGCTGGCTGAAGATTTTTACATGGTTCAGCCAGAAGGTTTTTTCAGTACAGAGTACCCCAATAGAGTGTGTAAGCTCGAGAAATCCATTTATGGATTGAAATAGGCACCTTGCAGATGGAATCTTTGCTTCGATGAGAAAGTCAAAGAATTTGGCTTTTCAAGGAGTGAAGATGAATCTTGTGTCTATATCAAGGCTAGTGGGAGTATAGTCAGCTTTTTGGTACTGTATGTGGATGACATACTACTCATAGGAAATGACATCAAAACCCTGCAGGAAGTAAAGTCCTGGCTTGGGAAGTGTTTCGCTATGAAGGTCCTTGGAGAAGCTGCCTATATCCTAGGGATAAGGATTTTGAGAAACAGGAGTAAAAGACTAATTGGAATTAGTAGACAAAGTGTTGAAAAGATTCAACATGCATAACTCCAAGAAAAGTGAGTTACCTATCTAGTGTAATGCCAGACTGAGTAAAACTCAGAGTCCGAGTACAGAGGCTGAGATAGCTTAAATGAGTCAAGTATCATACACCTATGATGTAGGCTCGATCATGTATGCTGTGAATTGTACTCGCCCTGATGTTGCCTTTGCTCTGAGCATGGTCAGCAGATATCAGGGGAATCCTGGCAAGGCTCACTGGACAACGGTAAAGAATATTCTCAAGTACCTGCGAAGGACTAAGGATTGAGTCCTTACCCATCGTGGGAGTGATGACTTGAGAGTTGTATGGTATAGTGATGCTAGCTTTCAGACTGATAGGGATAATTTCCGCTCTCAGTTGGGTTGGGTATTTACCCTAAATGGAGGGGAAATTATTTGGAAAAGTTCCAAATAGGAGACAGTGGCTGATTCCACTTGTGAATCAGAGTATATAGCAGCAAGCGAGGCAGCAAAGGAGGCTATATGGCTAAAGAACTTCATCGGAGACATTGGAGTTGTACCATCTATAAAGGAGCCAGTGGAGATTTTCTGTGACAGCAATAGTGCGGTTGCCTTAGCCAAGGAACCAAGAGATCATGGGAGATCCAGACACATTGACAGAAAATATCACTTCATCAAACATCGAATAGAAGAAGGAATCCTCGTGGCAAAGAGGGTATCATTGGATGAGAACCCAGCAGATCCCCTAACGAAGGGAGTGACTCGGGTTAAGCATCACTAGCATGCTCGGAGCATTGGGCTGAAGGAAGATATTAATTTTAGTAGTTAGATAATCTTGAAATTTGTAAAGTGTAATTGACATTTGATGATAAATAAAAGCTGTTATTTATGAGTAAAGTGTTGCTATCTCTTTTCAATCGTTTACTATTATTTCTTTTAGCATGTTTTGACTTCTAGAATTATTATGTTATGGTTTATATCATAGTGTTCAAACTCTCCACAGTCGTTCATATGTTGGAAGTAGATATTAATCAAGACTATCATGGGTTGGCTTGTAGAGGTCTATGATGTTAGACAAAGCGGGGTTACAACACTTATGAGTGCTCATAAGTTCTTAGTATTGGATTCAACCCACGCTCACTTGTATAACTTCATGGAATTTATCTTGAATGATCGTGAGACGGTAATATCATATAAGTCTTCAAACCTAGAGATATGATTTGTTGTCTATGAGTTGGTTATGCATTGATTGCACGAAAACACACCGGTAACTCGATGTTATAAACCGTGCCTTTATGTGTAATTTAACAAGTAATAGAAAAAACATATGAGTCGAAGTTTATATGTTCCTTCTAAGATTAGAAGCGATATCTGGGCCCCTCGATGATTTTGTTTTGATCTATGTATCGGGCCCGGTCAGAATTAAATTGATGTGTTCAGTTAAGTTCTAAGTCAAACAAATCGGAAATCGGGAAACAAATGTTGGACAATAAGCAAGACCATGTTTCATATATTTTTCTGGCTGATATCTAGAACAGGGGATTATATGACCACTTATCTAAAATGGCGCTTCATAGTTCAAAAAAGTTTAAAGAGCTACGATTGCTGATCGGTTCCTGAAGTCATACTTGCAACTATAGTTATTAGACTTATCCAAGTGGGAGACTGTTGGATATAGTGTCTAAGTCCATAACTATATTTGGTATGTACTTGACCCGACCCAGCATGGTCCATTTGGGTTGCACTTCACCCAAACAATTTATGGATAATCTTTTGAGAATAGTATAAGTTATGATTTATTAATATATTATAAGTTCTAATATATTAATATAAAATCATATTATTTAATTAGTACTGATCTATAATTAATCTAGAATTAATTTAGAGATAAAAAGTATGACTATTTAAATATGGGCTCTTGTATTTATATAGTGTGGGCTAATGCTTATTTGGAATGGGTTAGGCTTCCATGGAAAGTCCATGGATACTCCATGGAGCTTTAACCCATGGATCTCATGGAAATGAAAAGATATGGGTATTAGGGTTTACATGGATGTAACTCTAATCCACCACACTATATAAAGAAGGCTTTGGTTCTTGAAATCATACTGGTTGTGGTGAGTATACTAAGAGGGCTGATTTCAAGAAGGTTGTGACTATTCTCTCAAGGTTCCAAAGTTTGTGGTGATTTGTGATTTCCATTTGAGGAATCCACACTATTGGTGCTAGGCTCTAAAACTCCAAGCGATCAACTACAACTACAAGGTAAGTAATTCTACTAACTTTATTGGATTCAAGTCCCCCATGCCATGATACACAGGATAAGAACCTTGGAAAAATTATTATTTGCATGTATCTTAGTCAAACATAGATCCAAGGTTTCTAGGGTTGCATGTACACCATAGGAGTGTTAGGATGCTCAAAACCTTTCAGCTTACACACTCTATTTAGATGCTTCACATTGACAAAACCCTCTGGCTGATTCATGTAAACATCCTCAGCAAACTTTCTATTAAGAAAAGCAGTTTTCACGTCCATCTACCATATTTCATAATCATGAAACGCAGCTATTGCAAGCGTCACCCTAATAGACTTTATCTTGGCAACTGGTGAGAAGGTCTCATCATAGTCAACTCCAGCAGTTTGAGTAAATCTCTTCGCGACCAATCGCGCTTTATAAGTGTGCACATTCCCATCCATGTATGTCTTCTTCTTGAAGATCCACTTGCACCCCGACTCTCTTACGACCCAACACATTGTCAACCAAATTCCAAACTTGGTTGTCATACATGGACTGAATCTCGCTGTCCATTGCCTCTTTCTACTTAGCATACTCCGGGCCTACCATGGCTTCCTTGTAGCTGCTAGGTTCATCCAAATTTACTAGTGTACTATCACTAATAAATGTATCCCCTTCAGTAGTAATATGGAATCCATAAAACTAGGGTGGAACACTAGCCCTACTGGAAAGCCTAAGAGGTAAGGACTTGTCAACAGGTTCAACAGGAGTTTCCTCCTCAGGTTGAGTGCCAGTGTTAGAAGTTCTTTCATTGCTTTGCTCTTGAATCTCTTCAAGATCAATTTCCCTCTCACTGTTCTCTTGGCTTATGAGTTCTCTTTCTCGGAAAATCCCTATTCTCGCAACGAAGACAACATTGTCACTCGGTCTGTAGAAGAGATAGCCAAAGGACTTCTGTGGATAGCCAATGAAATAACACTTCTCACTACGGGTTTCAAGCTTGTCGTGAGTCTCTCATCTTACGAAAGCCTCGCAACCCCAAACCTTGATATGTGCCAACGAGGGAGCTTTCCTTGTCCACATCTCATGAGGTGTTTTGGCAACCTTCTTGGTGGGAACTAGGTTAAGGATATGGGTGGCAGTCTCCAAGGCATACCCCCAGAAAGCAATTGGTAACGAAACCTAACTCATCATAGAACAAACCATCTCCAACAAGGTCCAATTACGTCTCTCAACCACACCATTCAGTTGTGGTGTTCCCGGAGGTGTCAATTGTGAAACAATTTCGCATTCCTTTAGACAGTTGTGAATAATGTTAGGGCTAGGATCCAACAACATTATTTACAACTTAGAAAAGGGATGTCGTAATCTAAATGCAAATAATTTGAAGGTAAGTAAATGACGATTCACTAATTTACACCATGAAAAACGAATGGATATTAAGTTTTAAATGTATTTGAAAACTCCTAGATTCTTTTGAGTTTCATTGAACCTTTCAATGGCATGTTTAAATCTCGATATGCCCTTGAAGTTTGTGACTGGGATACCGAGGATCACAAACAAGGTGTGAATAACCATGCGAATCAACATGATGCACTCAATGTCTCTATCACCTAATTAATGTGCCGGTAAACCACACACGCTCCATTGATCTATGACAAACATCGAGCCACCCTTCGCTACCAATGTCAATCCCAAATTAGTGTGTCGGTTAACCACACACGCTCCACTAACGTTTGACAAGGGTATAAAGTGTAATTCCATGGAGTAGCATCATTTTCACATTATACCCTAAAGTAACTAAGATTGGGAATTTTTAAAAACATTGTAGTTACTTCATATCATTCATTATACTTATAACGAGGAAAGGAGCGCCCTATCCTAAGTGTTCGGCTAACGACCCTCCACCAATCAAGGAAGCGGTGGGTAAGAGTGGATACCCATTAAACGACCATTTTATAGGCCATAACATTATACCCCCCTTATAGATCGACTTCATGAATGAGGCCTACTAACTGTAAGACTAGCACTTTAAGTTTTACATATATATTAATTAATCTTGTAATAATATAATAGTATAGGGTTGAATTTTAAACTTGTAAAATTCTAAGAGTTTGAAATTTAAATCATTCAAAATTAAACTTTTAATCATAAAAATTAAATTTCAAAACTTGAGGACAAGTTTTGAACTTTTCAAAACACAAGGGATCAAATAACAAATAATATGGATTAAACAATTAATTTTATGATTATCTATATTTGACGTAATCCAATTTTAGTTACAAGATAATTACCAAATAATTTAAATAATTCATATTTATCATATAAAGAAACTATTATTCAAATGATTTGAAAATATCTTTTATTTTGGCAAGGATAATCATTTAAATACAATAAAATTCAGATTTTATTATTAAAAAACGATTTTGGCATTTATCCTATAGCAAAACAGCAAGAAATCTCGAGATATGCTCTGTCTGACTCCCGAACTCGCCAAGTCACTACCTGGACTCGCCGAGTTGGGTCGGGCAGAGGCCAGAAAAATGATTTTCAGCAAAAACTTGACAATTACATCACATACAATAGAAACCAATCCAGGCTCTAATACCACTGATGGTTTAAAAGCAAAAGAACATCCTATGTGCTAATGCAAAACCCTAAATCTTGGATCTAGGCTTCTATATTGTACATGTAATTCATCCAAGACTTGTAACCCTAGATCTAGCATGCATAATTCGAAATTAACACTATAAGAACAGATCTAAGTGATTACCTCTTTCAATTGGCTTGAAATCCTTTGATTCTTCTTGATCTTGAGCTTAGAGTCACAATTGTAACTCCTCTAATGGTTCACAAACACCAAACAAGAAAGAAGGATATTATGAGAGAGGAGGGAGGATGCTAAAATCGGCCTAGGTAGCCGAAAAATTGCAAGCAAGGGCCTCTATTTATACTGTAGGTTGTTAGAGTTTCAGTCTAAACCCTAATGGACAGCTTAGTCACCAAGCAGCCCATTGAACCTTCTGGAATAGGGCCTATGGATGAAAATATGATGGATCCCCATCATAATTTCGTTCCCCCTTAGTCCATTAGGATTCCCAGCCCAAAACTCAACTATCACACATTTGATAGTTTAAGCCCCTTTATTCAATTAATCTCTTTTAGTCACCAAATTAATTCCTAACTAATATATGACCAATATTAATTAAATAATATGATTTCTCCTTTAATATACTATTCTTATAATATATTAATAAATCATAATATCTTCTCTCTCTCTCTCTCTCTCTCTCTCTTATAAATAACCTTATCAAGTTGCTTTGGTGAAGGCAACCCAAAAGGACCTTGCACAATCGGGTCAAGTACATACCAAATATAGTTACGGGCTTAGACACTAATGCAACAAATATATCAGACAAAACACATTTCATACCATACAAGTCATTCTAATAAATGAAACCCTAAGGGTTGTGACTTCCATGCTACGCGTACGAGTCCTGTGCCTCCGGTAGTACGAGTCCATACTACCTTCTACACTTACCAGTATTTGTCACAGAGGATCATCACAAACCGCCCTAACATCACACACTAGGATACGCATACATCATATCCCCTCTCCATAGAAAAGGCTAGACATTCCTCAACTGGCCTTCCGTTCACACATAAAATCCTCCAAGAAACTTCCAACAACCCTACATCACCCGTGTATGCTACTTACACATAACACTGGATCCTGTAGACATTCGAATACTTGATTGAATGCTAAGCCCACAACCAAACAACGAATAAGAAATAAGGCTAAGCCAAACATTCTCAGGCTATAAAATCTTACTTATGTACAACTATGATTCATACACAAAGCAACTGCAGTAATGATGTCAATTTCATACAAGAAAGAACCCTAGACTATCAGGCATCAAGTATCAGGAAATTTCTATCATTCAATTCTTGAAGATCCCCTAGCTTACCACTAGCATGTTGTTATACCATAAAAATAATATCAAATAATAGTGTAGGTAACTTGGGGTATACTTTCTTGCTCCAGATGATTGTACACATCCTATCCTTCCTTGGTTACTTCTAAAAACCATTAAAAAAACTTTTCCAGTTCCCTAATTTAACTCTGGATTCACACAAATGCTCATCCAATTTTCTCAAACTAAGGCTCTGATCCCAACTTTTAACACTCTACAAATCATAAAAATTTAAAACTTTTCAAAAACAACCATTAACCATCATTGTTTACAAAACAAACCATTGTTTCCAAAGTATTATTCAAATTTAGAGTTTTCCTAAGAACCAATAATACAAAAATAGGAAGATGTGCTCGATCACGCCTTCGCTTTCCCTAGATAATCAGAAGTACCTGAAACAATAAACTAAATCTGTAAGCCAAAGATTAGTAAATTCCCCCAAAGTACCATCAAACAACATAATAAACAAAGCATGAAAATACGATCCTTCAGCCTGATTGGACTGCCTCGTAGGGCCTACAACCTACATGAACCACTCTACAAGCCTTTGACATGACTGGACCGCCTCACAGGGCCTACAACCTATCCGGACCGCTCTCCAGATCTTTAGCCTAGTTGTACCGCCTAACAGGGCCTACAACCTATTCGGACCTCCCCGAGTATCTTGGCCTTCAACACAAAGCAGGACTGCCTCAACCTAACCACAATATGTCGACATATGTAGCAGTTAAACATAAACACAGAACCAACAAATACAGATAATCGTATAGATCTACTAACCAGTTATATACTAACATATCATTATCCTAAACCATGATACATAATCTAGTGATTTAGAATTGGTACCTTCGACCCACGAGTCTAGTGAGGAAAATCACCTCTAAGTTTAAATACAAGTTGGATAAATCTCTGCTCCTAGAACCAGCTCTACCCATCACCTATTATTCAAAATATTGTCCAACTTGAATTAACAACAAAATACCATTTTCCCAAGATTGGTCAAACTTAACAAACCAGTCAAGTCAACCCATCTGAGCCAACCTAGTCGAGTCAACCCAACCTCGTACGCAGGACGTACACAGATTTACACAGGGCGTACTCACTCGTTGACTAAGATATGACGCTTGACCGTGTACGCGCAACATACCACCTGGTACACTTAGCGTATGCAGCCGGATGTTTTCCTAACTCATTAAGTGTTTAATACTTAAGCCCATACTTCCAAATTATAGATCCAAGTCCTAAATTTTATCCTTGACCACTAAGTTTACAACTTTATGGTCTTGCATGGCCTTTAAGTGCTTAACACTAAAAAACCCAACATCTTAAGCCATTAAGACAATTCTACTCATGCATGGGGAAGAACCAAGAGTTAAGATCCTATTTTTATTACTCTAGACATAGAAAAATGTCCAAAAGTACAACCCATATGTTCTATAGCATGCCATGCACAAAAAAGTCATATTTTAGGGACAAAAGCTCATAATATCATCATTCCAACAAGATCTATCAAGTTAATCACAAAAGTATGAACTTTATACCTTCTGGAGATTGAGGATGATGCAAAACTCCCAGATCCAAACTTGCTTGTAGATTCCAAGCTTCACTACCACCTTCTTCTTCTTTTGAAATGCATAAAAACACACTCTTAAGCTTCAAGATGCAATTATCAGGCTAGGGTTTGCAAGGGGACCATTTCTATTAATGGAGGTTGGAGATGGGATGGGGAAATGGGACTTTAGGTTCAATATATAGGGTTCAAACCCTAAGGATTAGGGTTTATGTCCAAATGGAGTACACCCTGCCTACTCATAGTACATCCTGCAAACTCAGAGTATGCCCTGCATACTTAGAGTATGCCTAACGTACTCCCAAAACGCTGTTGTTTCACCTATAATCCCCTTACACCTAGTGTACCATCCTGGTACGCCCCGCGTAAGGGCCAAAGTGTGAAAATTACAAATTTAAAGGGTTAAAGGGAAAATTACTAGGACTCAAATGTAACATCCCTAATCAATAATTAAGGTAATTTCCCAAAATTCACGGTCTAATCCATATTCTATCCTACCAATGGGTAAAAGACTATTTTACACTTCCCATATCCAAACCAATAACTCATGGCCCAACTGCTAAAAGTCCCAAGGCCCAAAGGCCCAAAAAGCTGACCTTACGAGTACGCCCCACGTACGGTGTATGCCCCGGTACGGATCGTTGATGCATATTGTACAACTCACCACGACATGAAGATAGGTAATCCTTGAATTACATTGAGTGTGCGCATACGTACGCCCAACGTACTCACTAGTTGACCAAATCTCACTGTAATCAATTAATATTTAAGACTAAGATGTCTAAACTCATATTTAACCTCTAAATAAGGTATTAATCCATAAAGTTGCCAACTTTATGCTATTGCATGACTCAAAAATGCATAAACTCAATTTCTAGCTTCTATACTCCATAAGATAGCCACTAAGTCATGCATGGTTGAATCAAAACCATCAAGAGATAATTTTTTTTTGAGCAATGGACCCTAGAAACACCAATAAGTACAACTGAATCTTCTGGAGTAGCTTTTGCTCTCTAGAATCAACTCATGGGAACAAAATATGCCCTAAAACCCTAACTAACCTAGATCTAAGCAAGAAATCAACAAGGTTAAGGCTTTATATCTCCTAAAGGTTGATAAAGATGATTAGAGCTTGGATCCACAAGCTTCAAGCCAAGAAATGCCTCTTACAAGATCCCCTTGTTCTCCTTCGCCTTAAAACCTTCTGAACTTAAATCCTAAATTCATAAAAGACCCAAGCCATCGCCTTTTACTGTTATACCCTTGGGCTCTAAGGCACAAACTGAATTCTTAGATCACATAATCTACATAGTACAAATGGTTAATGCATTTCTTTTGTTAAGACTAAATAAGTTAAATAGTTAAAATTAATTGTTTTGTTTGATTAATATTTGAAAGTGACAAAAACTTAAAATATTGGATATCCGAATCAGTATCCAAAATTTTGGATATCCAAATTTTTGATATCCGAAATTTACGGATACAAATATCAACATCCATTATCCGAAAATTTTGGATATCCGGTTTTGAACACCCCTAGTGATAAGTGTATGTTGTATGTGATTTTATGCAACGTGTGAAGTTGGTTATATGTTATGTGACAGTTGATTGACCCGTTTTAGGATATGTATGTTTTCACTTTACATTATACTTATGATTGGCTCACTTAGCACTTGATGACACTTGTTCTTTGTTTGTTGCTTTTGCCTTGCATATGTTTAGGTTGCTTAACTGTATAGCTTGGTGAGATTGAGATTTTTTTATGGGTACTTAATACCACTTAGACTTGTGATGGTGGTCATCTTAGGTATTTATAACTATTAAAGTTAAACAGTTTTATTTGGGGATGTTTTGAAAGTTAAGTAGCGTTGGTGGTTGTTTTTGAAGCATTTGTTTAAATACTTATGTTGGTGGTTGTTTTTGAAGCATTTGTTTAAATACTTATGTTGCATCTTTTTCTGTTAAATGGTATTTTAAATAAATAATTTTTTTATGGTGAAAGTGAAAACATTATAATTAAGATTATGTTTGCAACGGATAATGTTTGATTCTTAGTAACAATAAAATTTTACTACTCTAATAAATAAATATCTTTTTGCGACATGTCTACTATCATTCATTTTGCATCATGTCATTTTGTGGTAATATTAAACTAGGCGTAACCTCGCGCATTGCACAAGAATGTATTTAAGTGGTTAAAATAATTATGGGAAAAAAATAGAAATATGTTGAAATTTACGTTTTTAGTCATATTTTGGGCAATAACCGAATTACCAAATAACATAAAAATCTATCAACTTATATTTTGATAATATCTAATGTAGTCCGTACCTTATAAACTTTACATCTACTTTTATAATATCCAATATATTATAAGTTTTTTTTATAACATTAATATAATATACTTTTCTTATGCCTAATAATATTTTTTTGGATAAAATAAGAAATAAGTGGTTTTAAATGAACTATTAATAAACAATATTAAACATAAACTTCGTATTACACTATTTATATTACACCAAAACATCCAATGTTTCATATATGAACATTCAAATATTAAACATTGAAATTATGAATGAAGTCATACAAAATATATTATTATACATAAATATCATCAATAGTTTTAAAATAAGTCGATTAGTAAATATGATATTTAATTTTAATTACATATTTTGCAATGCGTACTTTTGATTTTATGTTGGTGAGTCGAGAATCCTCTTCTTTAATTTGTACCTAAAAATTAAGGTGAATAGGAATATATAATAGATATTACTAAGCATTAATATAAATAACTAAAAAGGGTATGTGGATCTCCCACCACCGGTTAAAGACAACATACATCTCTAATGGTATCGATCTATATATTAAATTGAAGTAGTTATTCTATGTACACCTTGTTTTCTAATTATATAAACAAATATGAGTAACAAAACATAAAAATGTTATCTTTATGTAGGAAAAATATTTTAGTTAACTAACAAATTAAATAACATAACTTTAAGAGTTAGGGGTTTCAAAACACTAATATTTTTATTAATCAATCAATTAAGTAACACATGTTGAAATTTTTACAATCATTATTAAAAAGCATTTGAAATATTAGATTTTAAATGAATTTTGGTTGAAGTATTTTAAATATGTTTTTTTTTTGTTTTTTAATTGTATGGTTTCATATATATATATATATATATATATATATATATATATATATATATATATATATATATATATATATATAGAGAGAGAGAGAGAGAGTGAGAGAGAGAGAGAAAGAAAGAGAGATGGAAAATATAATATATGTATGAGTTTTAATTAATTATCTTTTGGAAACGGTATAATTACAAAACAAAAACAAACATATTTAAAATATTTACTTAAATATTTTCAACACACCCTATATAACGTATGATCAATATATTAACGATTAAATGATAATATACAACGACTGTATTATAATAATAAATAAACGAAGAAAATATAAAAACGAATTAATATAACAAACTTGAAAATTAAAAGTACTAATATAATAACGTATCTCCAAAAGTGTATTACAATAATAAAAAAAGGAAGAAAATATTAAAACGAATTAGTATAACAAACTTACAAATTAAAAGCTCTAATATAATAGCATATCTACAAAAGTGGTCATAAGACCTCAACCCAACACAAAAACTTTTAAGTTTGTTTTATTTCTGAAATTTGTATATGATTTATTGGCATGTCTTCCCAAAAGATCGGTTTTTTATAGTAAATTTTTCACTAAATGCTAATTAAACATAAAATAAGTTATAAAACTTTTGAGTATTAAATCATAATTAAGAAAACTTTTAAGTTGCATTAGTTAAAAAAAGGGTTTCAAATGAATGTGGCTTGAAAATATTAAAAAATGGGGTTTCAAATGTATGAGATTCAAAAAAAAAATATTAGCTTTATAAGTATGTATGATGATTAATTTTGCTCCATGTCATCTTTTGGTTTTTTCCATTTTATTAAATTTCATATAATAATTTGTATTAAATATAATAATAAATGGATATCAAGTTCATTAATAAATTTACCTTTTAATTTCAAACTTTCTAAATTAAAGTCCTCGTAATTTTCTTTATTAATTTATCTAAATAATTTGTTTAAATTTAAAATACAAAAAAAAAAAAATACACATCAATTTTAATAATTCAATATTTTTCATATAAATTCAAATTTCTCATATATATATATATATATATATATATATATATATATATATATATATATATATATATATATATATATATATATATATATATATATATATATATATATATATATATATATATATATATATATATATATATATATATATATATATATATATATATATACTAATGTAATGTACTTTTCTCATAACTAATCACATATAATCCACAACATTCGAACAAAATATAACATTCCCTATATTTATCAAATGCCAAATACAAACTAAAACCTATATGGAAATCAAAAATGAGTACAACATTCAAACAATTTAAAACGAAGTGGTTAAGCCTCTTGAAAAGCTTTAAATAACCTAGTTGGAATAGTGGTGAAACTTATTAAAATCTATTTCGTGATAGCGATGACATATAATAATGTTTTACTTCAAATTGAATTTTATTTGATTCCAAATTAAAAAAAAAAATGAATAAACGAAGCCTAATATTAATATAAAGATTCTTACTTTCTTAGTCATCCAGTTAAATATTGTTTTCTTCAATATTTTGGAGTTTATGATAAAAACAATGAGCATTACAATATCATTCGCTTTAAATAATTCAAATTCAAACCGCAAAGATCCTAAGTTACATAATTACAAAATAAATTTTATATAGAAAAACAAATGATACCAAGATAATCATTGATTTCCACTGCTTTGACAACCATTTCCTATATATTCTTAAAAATTAAAATATGCTCCAATGTAATTTAACTTCAATCTTCTCATCACTTACAGATTTAAATAAGAATAAGAATACTAAATAATCGCATATTATACTTTTAATAATTATATAATTACATTATTGTCGTTTAATGTTAATCAATTTATTAATGAACATATTTTAACAATACTAGATACTTCAGAAAAATAAAAAAATAACTTAAAGGGTAAAATATATTGGTCCAGAACTTTCAGATTTAAATAAGAATAAAAATATTTAACAATCACATATTATACTTTTAATAATTAACTAATCACATTATTGTCCTTTAACATGATTCGCCTTAATATACATTTTTTGTTATTAAAAAAGTCAATACATATCGGAATCGCAAACGGACAACAAGTTTTGCCGTTAGACCTTTCTGAATGATAGTACTAGATACTTCACGAAAACTTAAAGAGTATAATGTATTGGTCCAGGTGTTTGACTTGTCTTTTTGAAAAGCAAAAGTTGTTTTTGGAAAAGATAAAAGGCAAAAAATGTTTTGTAAAAACATTTTAAAAATGATTTTTGGATTTTAAATAGAAAGAAAGTAACTTTTTGGAAAAGTTAGGAAAACCTAACTTTTTGTAATTTTTCCAAAAAGAATTTTTTCCTATAAAAAATATAAACCAAACACCCCAAATATTATTATTTTTGATTTTTGAAGCACCCTTGATAAATACATTATAACTTTTGGTGCATTACAATCATATTTTTTTTTCAGACTTTTTTACTTTTTTTTTTTTTTTTTTAATTTTTTTTAATTTAAATTTTTTTTTTTTTTATCATTTCTACATTCTATCAAAACTTTACAGGATGATGATATGAACTTCGCTAGATAACCATTAAGTTTACAATTCTTTAGACTATTTTACCCTAAGTGTGTTATTTTTTATATTATATGTATTTATATAGGAAAAATATATTTCTATATGAATAAATATATTAATTAAACATCATATTTACGTTTAAAAATGTTATTTTTTTTTATATATGTTTGTGTTTATTTATATGGTTTAAAACTTAAAAATATGTTTTAAATATATTTTTAGAAATATAAATATACATAATATACTAATTAAAACATTTTTATATCATTATATGGTAAAACCGGTTTTTCAAACTTTAAATATTTTATGTAATTTTCACGATACAAATCAAACTAAAAACATATATTGATGCCACAACGCACGCAATTCATATATTGTATAAACTTAACATGCAAGCAAATACATCGATAATTAAGAGAATAAATTATTCGACCATGGAAGATGATATCTTGGATTCATGGATATCTTGTGCACATGGTAGAGATGATCATAATCTACAAGTTCCCTTATTAATTATGTGTTTTATAATGTCAATTAATCATGCTTATAGTTCTTTCATTACTTTATTATTGGCTAAGATATATATATATATATATATATATATATATATATATATATATATATATATATATATATATATATATATATATATATATATATGTTAAAATCACACAAGATATCTTTCCCAACATCTTCATTTCTTATATCAATTTAGGATAAAGAACTAGAAGGTTTTCATGTACTTACAACTGAAACCTCACTACAAAACCCTAATCTACTCTCACTTAATCATACACTCAACCCTAATCTAAACAGATCGTTCTATAAGAACATCTGAATCACTGATTAATCAACAAGTGATTGAGAGATTAAAAAAAACTTGTTAACATACACAAGTACAGAGAGAAGTAGACATACGATCAAAACACTAGAGAGAAAACCCTAACTCTCTTAAGCTGGAAGAATGATATCTGCCAATATCTCCACTCTCTCTCTCTTCTTTTATACCTCAAAACACAAATACAGATCATACCCATATATCCGACCCATACCAGAAGATCCGCGTATCATACCTGCATATTTACAGTCTAAACCCACAACATATATTCAAATACATACAACCCCTTTTTAATAAACCAAATAAATATAAGATTGAAATATTCCATTATTTTCAACATTCCCCCTCAATCGAAATATTTATTTGCTTTTCTTAAAAATATCAATGAGACCCATTTTTTTTAGACAAAAAATCATGTTGTTTTATATTCAAAGACTTAGTAAGAATATCTGCATTCTGTTCAGAAGAAAGAATTTTAACTAGTTATATAACCCTATTAGAATTTTTTTTCTCTAACAAAATGCAAATCAATTTCAAAATGTTTAGTTCTTTCATGAAACACTAGATTAAGAGCTAACTTAATTGTTGAGTCATTATCACAAAATACAGAAACTAGAATAAAATCCTTAACTCCTAATTCAAAAAAGATTTTTAAAACGCAAATTATTTCACAAGTAATAGGTCCAAGAGCTCTATATTTAGCTTCAGTAGAAGATCTAGAAATAGTAGACTGTTTCTTACTCTTCCATGAAATCAAACAGTCATTAAAATACACCAAGTAACCTGTTACAGATTTTCTTGTACTTAAGCACTTGGCCCAGTCTACATCAACAAATCCACTTAATACAAAATTATCAGATTTAACTATTGCAACTCCTTTTCCAGGACTTCCCTTTAAGTATCTTAACAACCTTAAAGCAACTTTCAAATGAGATTTTCTAGGTTTGTGCATAAATTGACTTAGCACTTGGACCCCATAAGCAATATCTGGCCTAGTAACAGTAAGATATATAAGTTTCCCAATAAGTTTCTGAAATTCAGTTTTATTTTCTAATAGCTCATTGTTTTTATCAACATTTTCTGCATTTATCATAAAATTTGTTTCTAAAGGAGTGCTAACAGGTTTACAACCAAGCAAACCATATTCATGTAAAAGTTCTAAGCAATACTTTCTTTGATTTAAACATAAACCATTATCAATATTAACTAATTCAATACCTAAAAAATACTTAAGAACTCCAAGATCTTTAATTAAAAAATTGGGTTTTCATAAATTCTTTAACCTTTTTCAATTAAATTTCACAATTACCAGTTAATATAATATCATCCACATATACAAGTAACACAATTATTGAATTTTCAAACCTTCTAATAAAAAGTGAATAATCACTTATACTTTGTTGAAAACCAAACATAAACAAGGAAGCACACAGTTTTTCATTCCATTTTCTAGGAGCTTGTTTTAAACCATATAATGATTTTGTAAGTTTACAAATCCTAGAATCATTTACAGAATAATATCCAGGGGGAAGAGACATATAAACATCCTCAGATAGATCACCATAAAGAAAAGCATTATTTATATCTAACTGATATAAAGGCCAAGAATTATGCACAAATAATGAAATAACAATGCGAATAGTCACAATTTTTGCAACAGGAGAGAAAGTTTCTTCAAAATCAATCCCCTCTCTTTGATTATAACCCTTAGCCACTAATCGGGCTTTATATCTTTCTACTTCACCATTTGACTTATATTTAATTTTGAAAACCCACTTGCAACCAATTGGTTTCCTATTTTTAGGTAAATTTGTTATTTCCCAAGTGTGATTACGATGAAGAGCTTCCATCTCTTCATTCATGGCCTTTACCCAATTAGGATCAATAAGGCTTCATTGTAATTTTTAGGCTCAACAGTCTTATTTAGATTTGAAACAAAACATTTAGCATCAGTATCAAGTAGAGAATAATTTACAGATCTTTCTATGCCATATTTATATTTCCCTTCTATAACATAATCAACAAACTTAATTGGCATATGTGACTCACGTCTAGACCTAGATGCACCTATAGACAGCTCTACTGAAGGAGTTGAAGAAGTATGACTAATTTCCTCAGACATATCAGAAGAAAAGTAACAGAACCAGCAGAAGGAGGCACAACTGCCTCGCCACCACGGTTGACTGACTCAACTAAGTCACTGTCATCCAAGTTAGTAGCTGCATTAATACCATCCTCATGTGACTCCATTCTCAGTTCATCTAAATGTATCGAATCATTTAAGTATTCATTTTTATCAAAGTCATCATAGGAAAAAGGATCATTAGGGCCAAAAACATTAACAGTTTTGTCAACAATAGTTGACTTCAATCTGTAAGGAAATACAGACTCATAAAACTTCACATCCCTGGATACAAAAGAAGAGTTAGTATCCAGACTAAGAAGTTTATAAGCTTTTTTATCTAATGAATATCCTAACAAAACACATTTCTCAGCATGCTCAGAAAATTTATCAGTTACATTTTGTTTAGCAACAAAACAAAGACAACCAAAAACTCTTAAATGATCAAAACTAGGAGTTTTTTTAAAAACAAGTTCATAAGGAGATAAGCCATTCAAAACAGAAGTAGGCATTCTATTTATCAAAAAAACCGAAGTTAAGACTGCATCTCCCCAATACTTAACAGGAACTCCTGACTGAAACATAAGAGATCGTGCCACATTAAGAATATGTCTGTGCTTTCTTTCCACAACTCCATTTTGTTGTGGAGTGTAAGCACAAGAGGTCTGATGAACGACACCATGTTCTATACAATAAAACTTCATTTGATTATTTACAAACTCTGTCCCATTATCAGACCTTATGGTCTTGACATTAACATCAAATTGATTTAATAGAATATTCACAAAAACTTTAAAACAATCAAAAACTTCACTTTTAGATTTTAAAAGAAAAGCCCAAGTTGCCCTAGAAAAATCATCCACAATAGTTAAAAAATACTTATAACCTTCAATTGAAGCCAATCTATAGGGACCCCAAACATCTAGATGAACCAATTCACCTAATTGAGTTGAATGATGCTGACTATGAGTAAAAGACTCTCTAGTCTATTTTGCTTTATGACAAGCATCACAAGGAGGTAAGGATTCATTTCCAAAATTTAGTTTATCTTTTAAAGCACTTAATGCTTGGTCAGCAGGATGACCAAGTCTACTATGCCAGGTAAATTTTGAAACACAACACTTAGGAATAGTTAAACTAGCAGAATTACCTAAAGGAACATGATCAAGGTAATAAAGACCCCCAGATTCCCTACCATTCTCCACCATCTCCTTTGACAGTGAATCCTGAATTTTACAATTATGTTCAGAAAATACAACCTCACAACCACTATCCTTACAAAGCTTGTGCACAGACAAGAGATTAACATTAAAGTCTGGAACAACAAATAGATCAAATAAAGTAAGATGAGAAGACAATTGAATGTTCCCTATTTTATTAATAGGAGCAGAAGATCCATTTGGATGTTTAACAAGAAGATTGAGCCTAGACACATCCACTGTGTCTCGAAGTTGTGACTCAGAGGCTATCATATGTTGATTTGCCCCTGAGTCAACAATCCAACTATGGGAATTATTTACACTCACAATGGAATTACAACAAGTAAATGAGCATGTACATGCCATATTAACTGCAGCAGAAACAGCCTCATTGGTAGAACTGTCATTAATGAGACGAAGAAACTTGGAGTATTGTTCACTTGTGAGATAGTGAGCATCACTATTGTGAACAGACTCAGAAGAAACAACTGTATTGTTATTTGAACTAACAGAAGATGAATTTACAGAAAAGGACTTATTTTGATTATCATTTTCATTTTTCTGTTTAAAATCCTTTGGATAACCAATCAATTTATAACATTTATCTATTGTATGACCTTTAAGATTACAATGTTTACATTGTAATCCTTGATTTCTGATCCTGTTTTGACCTTTTCCCCTTTTAAAATCATTAACTTTACTATTAAACACAGACACCTGTGATTTTGAAGGAGCAATTGAATTCAAAGAGCCATTCCTTTGAAGAGATTCTTCTCTAGAAAGAATAGAAAAAGCAGATTTAACATTTGGTAATGGATCCATCAAAAGAATATGACTCTTGACTTGATTATATGAATCATCAAGACCACTTAGAAACTGCATTAGTTTCATCAATTTAGAATGATCATTAAGCTTAGTAGCAGCCTCACATACACATTCAGTTAAACTAGTCAAACCATCAAACTCCTTCCATAAGGAGTCAAGCTTATTATAATAATCGGAAAGAGACGAACCATTTTGTTTTAAAGTATTAATTTGTTGATGGATATTAAAAACTACTGATCCATTGGCCTTATTATAAGTTTCAAATAATTCGTCCCAAATATCCTTAGCTTTATCAGAGTAAACATGACTAGCATATATGGATTCAGAAATAGATCCTAATATCCAATTGCATACAACAACATTAACACGCTCCCATTTAGAAGATTTAGAGACATCAGTTTTTTCAAGAGTTAAAGTTCCATCAACAAAACCCAACTTATTCCTAGCATTCAGACCTTTAGACATGTCACTACGCCATAAACGATAATTTTCATTTCCAGTCAATTTAATGGTTATAATTGAGGCTACAACATAATCAGAAGGATGAACATATAAGGGGTCATCAAAATCAGCAGTAGTACTATCTTTAGGAATACCACTCCCTTCAGGAGTGTCTCCTGCCATTGTAAATCACAGAGATCACACAGAACAGATAACAAACAAAGAATCAACACAACAAATAACAGACCCTGTGTTGACTTAAAGTCCAGATGGTCACCACAGTATGTCGGGGCCCAAGACAATCAAACACAGAGTCAAAAAATAGCAGCCAAGAACAACACAATATACACGGAAACAAAGAAGAAAGTAGATCAAGAAACCCTCACAGTGCTATAGGTAGTGATGATGTTTTAAAATCGACTCCCTGAATCCGTTCCCTACAAGGGTTTATCGGTGATGAAATCCGACCCCAAGAGGATTATTTCAGATAAAAGGGATTAATCGATTACTTCCATAGTGTTTTCTTTTTGTCCAAACTTGCAATCGCAGCGACAAGTAAACAAAAACAAACGCTAATCTGCAAAATCAATCAAACATCTCGCAGTACCAGGATCCAAAAAGAAAAAACTAGGGTAAATAGAGAAAAGAAACCATAGATCTAACAGATTCAAAAGAAAAAAAAAGAAATCGGAATACCTTTTTAGATCGCCGAGAACCAAGATCTTCAAACGACAATCAACAACAACCGAAGTGTCAGGATCAAAGAACACGAGCCTTGGAGCTCTGATACCATGTTAAAATCACACAAGATATCTTTCCCAACATCTTCATTTCTTATATCAATTTAGGACAAAGAACCAGAAGGTTTTCATGTACTTACAACTGAAACCTCACTACAAAACCCTAATCTACTCTCACTTAATCATACACTCAACCCTAATCTAAATAGATCGTTCTATAAGAACATCTGAATCACTGATTAATCAACAAGTGATTGAGAGATTACAAAAACTTGTTAACATACACAAGTACAGAGAGAAGTAGACACACGATCAAAACACTAGAGAGAAAACCCTAACTCTCTTAAGCTGGAAGAATGATATCTGCCAATATCTCCACTCTCTCTCTCTTCTTTTATACCTCAAAATACAAATACAAATCATACCCAGATATCCGACCCATACCAGTAGATCCGCGTATCATACCTGTATATTTACAGTCTAAACCCACAACGTATATTCAAATACAAACAACCCCTTTTTAATAAACCAAATAAATATAAGATTGAAATATTCCATTATTTTCAACAATATACACACACACACACACACACACACATATATATATATATATATATATATATATATATATATATATATATATATATATATGGAAAAATAAATATACCCTTAAGGGTATATAAGCTTAGGTACCCAAAGTTACAATACTATGTCGTTTTGTATAATATATATACATTATAATTGTCCAATCTTCTTATAATTCAACTTATAACTTTATTTACTTCCAAGATTTGTATAAATTTCACATTTATCTTACTCTTACATATGTTTCATTTTCAACTATAATATATATAACATAGTAGGTGTTCGGTAAAAAGATGTGATGTAGGAGGAAGATAATAACGAAATTTCAAAAATCTTGATTGTAAGTTAGGTTAAGAATTGACGTTAAAGAACATTATAACGAATATACCAAATAAAATGACGTATTATGGTGAGTTTGGGTACCTAAGCTTGTATACCCTTAAGGGTGTATTCACTTTTCTCATATATATATATATATATATATATATATATATATATATATATATATATATATATATATATATAATTTTAGCTATTTATTGTGTGAATGTAGGATTGATTGTATACTAATCATTTTAGTTATTTAAAAAAAAGTTATTAATACATATTATGTTAAAGATAATAGAATAACAACATTTGATTTCATCATAAGGGTATTTTAGTCAGTTGAGATAAATTTAAAAAATGAATACTTTGAATTTTTAGGGATATTTAATTCTCTTGATTTAAAAGTTATAATTTTTTAATTAAAGTACTTTTAATTATAACGTAATTTTTTAATTATATCCGATATTATTCTGTTAGAATGATATTTTATTATAATGATATTTTATAAGAATGTCAGAATACATATTTTGGTTAAATGCTTCTTGAAAAAATACAACATTCTTGAACTATTAGTTGAAAAATAACAAAATCCTTGTATATTGATGAATGTAAATATAGATTCATAAAATATTCTTACAAAATAATAGTTTTATACATTTTAATACAATTATACATATATTCCAACAGAATCTCATATAAATGAAATAAATTCTTAAAAAACATAGCATTTTAAAATATACAATCCTTGAAAGAATGCACTTCATCTTCTTCAATGGTCTCGAGTCGAATTGATTCTAACCATTCTTACGAGAATGACATTATCTAATACTAACATCGAGTGAAAATTATATACTGTAAGGATTCCATTCTTACAGAATACTTCTGATTATCAATCATGCGTAGCCTACAAAAAGAAAAAAAAAAGTTCACGGTATTATCGATCACATAACAGAAAAGATAATTGGGAAGGGTAAAAGAACATTATCATTTTGCCATTGGTGACATAGTTTATGTTGAAATTCATGCATCAAAAAGATGCAGGTTTGTTTAGTTTTTTCAACAAGCAATTGTTCTGGCAGAATGTGTTTGATAAATTAGAAATATCATGTGTTCTGTCTGAATGGTTTTGTGACCTCATCTCCTCTCACCTTCTTTTAAACAATCACTTAAAGAAAACAAAATGGTTGTTAATGGCTATAATAAAATAAGAAAATCAAGTGATGAGAATGGGATGATAAAGTGGGATCAAAATCCAATATGAATGAAATCCAATTTGATTAACATCCATTTGTTATAACCCACAAAAACTATCCATGATTAAATATGAATTTGAAGAATATCCAAAATTGGTTAAGCAACAAACACTAGATTATATGTTCATCTCATTACAAATTAGATGAACTAACATAAAGTGTATTCTAATTTTCCATTCTCGGCCCTTTACATCAAGAACCAGTTAAATATATGTAGGTTGGTTACATATAAATCATTATATATATATATATATATATATATATATATATATATATATATATACACACACACACACACATACTAGCCGACCCGCGCAAAGCGGCGGCGAAAAATAGTTTCTCATTCAGCAATAAGTTTTATACGGAAACATGTTAGATTTCAAGTAACACAAAACATATGCATATTTATATCGATCGGTTTTACGGCAACAAATAAATGTAACCCTCGCAATACAAAAGAAACTAAATATTTTGGTGTGTAGTGTATGTTTATAGTACTTCATTTTAGAAATCAGGATACATCCATACGAAGTAACTTGCTTATACATTTATTAGTATTGATAAAGTTAATAAAAAGGAGAATCAAAGTTAATCTTAACAACCCGATTTGCTTGATACAGATAAATATAAACGAATATATATCATATTATCCACTTTAATATCTAAAGTTTTAAACCGAAAAATAATAAAATTAACACAACCATATTTCATGGAACATGAATAACAAATGGAATACTAATTTTCTATTAGTCATAAATCATACATAGATATTTTTTCTTAATATTAAACAAAGTATTTGATTTTACAACTGATTGGTCAATTTCGATTAAAGGACATAAACAATAAATAAAACTTAAAAAAATTACAAATAAAATGGTCTATATAATAGATTATTTGTTTTATTTTAATTGGATAAGAGATCGAGTCAAATTTTTGGAAGAGATAAGATTTCAAAGATAATCAGATTAAAATTTAATATTATTTTATTCATGATTAGTTGTACTTTACGCTTAGAGAGTTGAACGTCTTAAAAAAATAATATTATTTTATTCGATATATTTATAAAAATAGTAGGATTTAGTATATATATATATATATATATATATATATATATATATATATATATATATATATATATATATATATATATATATATATATATATATATATATATATATATATATATATATATATATCTTAAAACGCATATCCAAATGCACTAAAAAAAATGAAAACATGGAATATTTGGTAGAAATGAAATGTCAACAAGTCATGCTGCCTGTGTTAACATATGAAAGTGAACATCAAAATTTAAATAATAAGCTTTGAGAGGAAATAATTAGTGTCCGACTTTGATTGAATCAATAAATAAAATACTATGAAATCACAACACTGGGTGTTTTCTTGGTAAATACAAAAAAAGTGTAAAAAATGGCAAATTCAACATTAAAATTACAAAGGGAATTTTACGTATATAAAACAAATATTAACATAAGGCTAATGACAATTGTGAAAGAAGATAAATCAATTTAGTGTGGGATCAATGGCAAATGTGAAATCCTAATATAATCAAATGCAAAAAATTTAACGAATTTGGAAATTTAAAGAACCCTATAAAGTAGAAAGTGATTACCTGACAAGAAACTAAGAAATATCATATTTGGGTCGCCTTAGTCTTTCTTCTTCATCAACACTTCTGACCTTCTCCCGTGAATAGTACCAATAGAAACCACATCTTCTCCATCATCATCTTTGTTGCTCTAGAATAAAAGAATGGAAGGACGGGAAGATGGTGGTGGTCATCGACAACAAAGATGATGGTGATGGTCAGTAGCCGGTGATTGGATAGTCGGTGTGAAGGGGTCTTCAACCGGTGATGAACATGGGTTTTACATTAATCGGCGGCACCTTTCTTTATGGGGATTTCGTGACAGAGATTTAGGTCGATGTTTTTCTATGGCGGAATGGGGGCTTTTCAAAGTGATGTGTCGTATATAAAAAAAGGGATAAATTAGGTTAAAATCAATGTAACTAGTACGATTATAGGGAGTATTTGTGGAAGTTATTTATCAAATTACCTAATTACCCTGATTTATTTATTTTTCTTTTAAATTTTGATTGGTTCACAATCAACCATACATCCATACAATACTTAGTTAAAATACTTGAACCTACCTCTCTCTCTCTCTCTCTATATATATATATATATATATATATATATATATATATATATATATATATATATATATTCAATTGAGAAAAAAAATGTTGAGAATGAAGGAATCTACCTCTCTCTCTCTCTCTCTCTCACACACACATTTATTTTACCGCAAAACACTTAGGCGTACCGGCGGAAATAAATAACGGATAAACATATGTTTTCAACCAAAAATGTTTCCTTAAACTATGCTAATAATTACCTTATATACACAAAAACATACTTTTTTTTGTTTTTTTTTTATTTTTAGAAAGCCTTGTTTATCGAAAAATTATTTTAAATATATCAAAATTCATAATTTTCTATTCTCTATAAATAGACATCCATATTGATATAGTTTTAAGATAAAATATATATTTTTTTAGAGTTTCATGTGACATCTCTATTTTCACGGTCGGAAAAGACCGATTTGTTTATGCTTTGTTTTAAAATCAGAGTAATCGTTTACAGAAAACAGTTAAACCCAATTACCCATCCCCATTATTTTCTTTATTTCTTAAGGTTTTACCCTAAGAAGCAACTATCATTTATTCATTCGTTCCTAAGAATTTACCTAAGGAATTGGCACGAAGTCCATTGCTACCAAAGTTTATCTATTAGGTACCAAATCCATAGCTATCAGGAGCTAACTCCATAGTCACCAAGGTTCACTTTAACAGACGCCAACTCCATAGTCACCAAGGTTCACTTTAACAAGCGCTAACTCCATAGTCACCAAGGTTCACTTTAACAGGCATGAAGTCACATCGTATAGAAGCAAAATTGTAAAAGTCGAATATTGTGTTTTGTATTGTTTCGCATTTTATGTTATTTTACTAAGTCATATTTATGCGAAGTGTAATGTTTAGACTTAGTATATTTTTTTGTACACTCATGTTCCCTATAAATAAGGACTGAGGTTAGAAGTAGATGATAACTTTTGTAAACACAAATATCCTTTCTGCTTATTCTGTAATCAGTCTTCATCAATATGAGATCTGATTAATATTTACTCTTCGTGTTCTAACTCTTCGATTACTAAAATCATACTTTGGTTTCTTAAATCTCGATAACAATTCTCTTAAATTGGTATCAAAGCAGGATTCAAACTGCACCGATCTGATTTTCGTGTTAGAATCATTTGCTTTTTGAGTTGCAACTTTACTCAAAATTTGCCGCGCATTTTGGTTTTGAAAATCACATTTGATCTTCAGATTTGAATTGATTATGTCTTTGAATTGTTTAGTCGAGTAATCGATCAGTGATTTGTGATCAATTCAATTGATCAAATTCTCAATTTCATCAAGTTTTTCAAGCTTTCTGAAAATTTCTGTGTTCATCAATGGCGAACTTCAACATGAATACAATGACTTCCTTCTCTCACTTGCTTGGTTCTTCAACCAAAATTCCGATGTTAATTCCAGAATACTATGATCAGTGGGCTGATAGAATGGAAGATTACTTAAATGGAATTGATGAAAAACTTTGGAATTGTATCGATGGAACAGTGCAAGCTCCTGTTAATGTTCAACCAATTGGTCCATCTGCTGCATCTACTGAAGTTGCTGATCAAGAAAAACGGTTGAAGAATAATGAAAAGAGGTGCATGAGGGAACTAAGAGGTTCTCTTCCTCCCGTGGTTTATAATTACATTCGTAGTTGTAAAACAGCAAAGAACATCTAGAACACTCTAAAAGAGAAGTATCAAGGTAGCGAAAAGACGAAGATCAATTCTGTGAAGCAATGTCTAGTTGAACTGAAAGAATTCAGACAAAAGGATGCTGAAACTCTTGAAAATTACTATGATCGTCTGAATGAGCTTATGTTTCGTTGTAATAGGTATGGAATCACTAGGTCTCTCATGGAGTTCAATTTAACATTCATTATGGGTCTTCGCAAGGAATGGCGAAGTGTGAGCATGATGATTAAGAATCAACAGAGTTTTGATACAACTCATTTGAATGATCTCTATAATAAGCTGAAAACACATGAATGTGAAGTTTCAAAAATGTATGAAGAATCAAAACAAAGTATTGGAGGTCCTTTGGCTCTTGTTTCAAAGGTATCAGAAGTTGTTGTTAATGAAAAAGATGGTTCAGATGATGAAGGATTTTTGATGAACTCTGATGATGAAGCTGTGGCATTCTATTCAAACAACAGAGTTAAGAAGTTTTTCAAAAAGCCTTTTAATCCAAAAGGAAAGGCTAGTGATGCGAAGAGTGCAGTCACAAAAACTAGAGGAGAGGAGAGGAAGAAATTGGAGAAAGCTGATGAGAAACAAAAAGATGCGAAAGAAGTGAAGAAGCTGAAAGGTGACTCAGGAATTTACTGTCACTACTGCAATGGTGCGAATCATTTTGTAGCCGATTGCATGTTGCGAAAGAAAGAAGAGAAGAAGGAAAAAGTTAAAGATGAAGCATACTACTCTGAAAAGATTGAAGAGATACGTGCTAAGACCAAAGGAGTGTCTTTGGTTGCAAAAGGTGAAACTGATCATGAAGAAAGTGGTACGTATCAGATCTGGTCTTCAGGATCTGATGACGAGGAAATGAGGTATCCTACACATGGAGCAATGTTCGCAAGTTTTGAATATTGTGAAGAGGAAATTTCAGGAAGGTGCTTCGTATCCAAATCCACGGAAAAATCACCCATGACCACCAAGGTACGTGCAATACTTGATTCTTTTAATATTCCTTTATCTGCTTATGATGCTGAAATTGTTTCATTTGATGAAACTGTGGCTTATTTTGATTCTGTTATTGTGTATGCTAGTACTGAAGCTCAAAAACTAAATATGCAACTAGGTGAGACACGGAGAGAATTAGAAATAAAGAGGAGTAGAGTAGAAAAACTTGAAATGCAGATAAAAAATGTAGATTGTGATAGGAATAATCTTACAAATGATGTTAGGTTGTTGCTAGCACAAAGGAAAATATATTGTAATTCTGCCAAACGGTTATATGCAAAATTAACTGCTTTACATCATTCTTCTGACATTAGCAAAGAACAACATAGGAAACTTTTACCTTTTCTTGAATATGAACGTGAAAAAGTTGATGTTGTTTCTTATGATTGCGAAAGTACAATTGCTCAATTTGACAAAATACCCGATGATAGATATACATATGGTATTGTCAAAATTGATGAATTTCTGAATGTTGATGAGTTGGTTAACATTGTCAATGAAAGTTTGACAAAGAGTAAACAAGTGAAAATCTTAAAGAAAACAGAAACTTCAACTCTTGCCTCTCAATTCAATTATGCTGATATTGATGAAAATTCAGATACTGTGAGTGAAATCAGTGAGATAGAAGAGGAAGAAGAGGTTGATCGTTCTCAATTGTCAATCATTAATATCACATCTAAGATTAAAGGTAAAGAAATTATTGTTGATTTGATAGTAGAGGATGAAATTAATAAACCTTTAACTTCGCAACATTGTAAGTTTGATAATGTGGAAGTTGAAAGCTGGAAATCTGATGATAATGAAGAAAACAGAGAAGAAATGAAAGATTCACATGAAATACCTCAACGAGTTGTGGTTGATCAAGTGTTTGAAAATACAAAAGAATTTGACAAAATTTTAAATGAAAAAGGCGCACATTATTTAGAAACCAACACTGTGGTATATCCAAATTTTGTATGTACTGATAAAACCATTTTTCCAAATCAAGTTTTTGTCACTACTGGAAATGCTGAGAAAGTTCATCCTGAATTCAACAAAATGATTGAAAAAGATAATCTAAAGTCAACCACAGAAGGTTTTTTCGCAAATCAAAACACAGAAGAAAACAATTTAACTCAAAATTCTTATGTGTTTCAAAAATAAAAATCATTACAAAAATGGGTGGTTAAAGGTGAAAAACCAAACAAAATTTTGAAAAAGTTGAAAAATCAAAGGCTAAAGTGAAATTAAATTCTCATGAATTGAAATTGATGGTTGGAAATTATTCAACAGAAAATAATGTTTCAAAAAGAAAAGCAAGAAAAACAATTTTCTAGCAAGTTGTATCAAATGACAAACCAAGAGATGAAAAAGAACACATTTCAAAAACAAAATCATCAAAATTTCAGAGCAAAAATAAAAAAACAGATTCAAGTTTTAATAAACAAATAAATTTTGTTGATAAAATTCCATATGTTCACAAATATGACAAATATGCAAATAATCAAAAGTTTCAAAATGTTGGAAAATTCACGAATACTTCATCAAGTTTGACAGATTCAACTCAAGCAAAAGTAAAATTTTCACCAAAACAACCAAAATTTCCAAATCCTTCAGTTTCAAAACAGACCAAAGTTTCATATACAAAAGGAAAATCTGATGTAAGTACAATCAATCGTTGGTTTGAAGGGAAAGGAAGAAAATATCAAAGTGGGAAATTTACAGAGCAACAAATCAAGAATGCATATGACAAGTTCGCAAATAACTCTTCCACTGCTAGTTCATCATCTCATCATTCGCAAGTTCCAGTTCAAAAATTGAAACCAATTATCAAAAATGTGAATGTTGTGAAGGATAAGATTACAATCAACGGAAATCCAAAACTATTGAATGACTATATTTCAATATCTAGATATGATGATGTTGATATAATGGATTCTGTCACAAACAAAGTGAAAACATGGTTTTTAAATTCAAAGAATTTGTTTCATTCTACTAATGATGGACCCAACAAGTCTTGGGTTCCTAAAATTTTCCAAAAAATGCAGGTGATGTGTGACGAGAAATATGATACGAAATGGTATATTGATAGTGGTTGCTCTCGTCATATGACTGGAAGAAAGGAAAACTCGCGAGATTATAGAAGCTTGGAAAATGCAGGAGTAGTCAAATTTGGGAATAATCACAAGTGTCAAGTGAAAGGCTATGAGAAAGTCAAAAATGGACAATTCACTATGAACATAGTTGCTTATGTTGAAGGACTTCAACATAATTTGATAATTGTGTCACAACTTGTTGTTTGTACTGGAAATCAAGTTGTATTTAATGAAGAAGGAAGTATCATTTCAAATGCGAAGTCAAATGAAATACTTCTCAAATCCAAAAGATATGGTGATATGTTTACACTGGACATGAAACCAATTGTGGGAAAACCTGCTGTGTGTTTACTATCAAAAGCATCCAATGATGTCAGCTGGCTTTGGCATAGAAGATTGTCACACTTGAACTTTCAAAATATTAACAAACTTGTCACTGAAGATTTATTTCGACGGTTACCTATACTAAAATTTGACAATGATTCCCTGTGTGCAGCTTGCGAACAAGGAAAACAACATAGAAAAGGTCATCCGATTGTGATAGATTCAAAAATCGTAGAACCATTGGAACTTCTTCACATTGACTTGTGTGGACCATCGACTGTTGCTACAATCAATAAAAAGCGGTACATTTTAGTTGTTGTAGATCATTTCTCTCGATTCACATGGGTGTTTTTTCTCAGGTTAAAATCTGAAGTTGCTCAGACGATGATTGATTTTATCAAAAAGATTGAGCTTAGTGTAAAAAAGAATGTTCGAAAAAATAAAAGTGATAATGGTTCTGAGTTTAAAAATCAAACTCTTGATTCTTTTCTCACAAGCAAAGGCATTTCGCATAATTTCTCATCACCATATACTTCGCAACAAAATGGTGTTGTTAAAAGAAGAAAGCGATCTCTATGCGAAGCAGCCAGAACCATGTTAACATATGCGAATCTACCTGAATATCTTTAGGCAGAAGCAGTTTCCACTGCATGTTTTACTCAGAATCGATCATTCATTCATCGAAGATTCAATGTTACTCCATATGAAATAATCAATAATAGGAAACCTAATGTAAAATTATTTCATGTTTTTGGTTGCAGATGTTTTATCATGAACCTCAAAGATAATTTTTCCAAGTTCCAAGCTAAAGCTGATGAAGGCATCTTCTTAGGATATTCACAGAATTCAGTTGCATACAGAGTGCTTAATAAAAGAACTAGAAAAGTTGAATAAACTTTCAATTTAACGTTTGATGATTACTATCTTAAACAAATGGATACTAAATTTGAAAATAAATCAATACTTGTGGATTCAAATACTCAAATTGATAATTCTGAAATAAATGATTTTTATTATGACTTAATTTTCGGAATTCCTGACAGGGCAATTGAAGCGGAAAATAATGCTTCTGATAATCAAACATCAGAATCCTCAAAACATACTGGTGATTCGAAAATAACTACAAGGTCAATAACTTGCAAAAGTATGCCTGATGCTCGTATGGAGGAGGAGCATACGAGTATTCATGAAGATTGTCAGCCAACTTTCGAGGGGGAGAATGAAAATATAAATCATCAAGTTGAGGGGGAGCATTCGCAGAATCAACAGGAACATCATTTTGAGGGGGAGCATCAAGATGAAGATCATGTTGAGGAGGAGCATGATGAAACAGAGACAATTAATCTTGATGAAAATGATGAGTTTCATGAACTAAATGATAATTTTTCTGTTGCAGGATCTAAAAATGAAGATATGTATGAAGATGCACCATTAGAATTTGATCCTAATTTTCCACCACTTGAGAAATGGACAAGAAATCATCCAAAAGAACAGGTAATTGGTAATACACAAGATGGTGTGTTGACAAGAGCTCAAATTCGTGTGAAAAATGAGGTACTGAATGCGAACCAAGAACTATGTATGTTTAATGTCTTTATTTCGAAAATAGAACCAAAGACAGTAAAGGATGCTATGGAACACTTAAATTGGGTTGTTGCTATGCAATCTGAACTGGCTGAATTTGAATGAAACAAGGTTTGGAGATTAATTTCTAAACCTTCTGATGTTTCAATTGTCGGATTAAAATGGATTTTTAAAAATAAAACTGACAAAGATGGCAATATTATTCGATATAAAGCTAGACTAGTGGTTAAAGGTTATTCGCAACAAGAAGGAATAGACTATGAAGAAACATTTGCACCTGTTGCAAGACTTGAAGCAGTTCGCATATTTTTAGCTTATGCAGCTCACAAAGACTTTGATGTTTATCAAATGGATGTTAAGTGTGCATTCTTAAATGGAGAAATAGAAGAAACAGTGTATGTTGAACAACCACCAGGATTTATAAACAATGAACATCCTGATCATGTTTACATCCTAGATAAGGCTGTATATGGATTAAAACAAGCACCAAGAGCCTGGTACGCAACACTTATAAAATTCTTGAAACAATCTAAATTTAAACAAGGATCAGTTGACCCCACATTATTTCGCAAGAAAGTTGGATGTCATCTAATGCTTGTTCAAATTTATGTTGATGATATTATCTTTGGCTCAACTGATCCAGCATTGTCAATTGAATTTGAAAATCTAATGAAAAGTCAGTTTGAAATGAGCATGATGGGAAAAATTAATAATTTTCTTGGTTTAAATATAAGACAGAACAGGGATGGAATCTTAATCAATCAAGAAAAATATACGAAGAACTTGCTTGAAAAGTTTGGAATGAACATCCTGATCATGTTTACATCCTAGATAAGGCTGTATATGGATTAAAACAAGCACCAAGAGCCTGGTACGCAACACTTATAAAATTCTTGAAACAATCTAAATTTAAACAAGGATCAGTTGACCCCACATTATTTCGCAAGAAAGTTGGATGTCATCTAATGCTTGTTCAAATTTATGTTGATGATATTATCTTTGGCTCAACTGATCCAGCATTGTCAATTGAATTTGAAAATCTAATGAAAAGTCAGTTTGAAATGAGCATGATGGGAAAAATTAATAATTTTCTTGGTTTAAATATAAGACAGAACAGGGATGGAATCTTAATCAATCAAGAAAAATATACGAAAAACTTGCTTGAAAAGTTTGGAATGAACATCCTGATCATGTTTACATCCTAGATAAGGCTGTATATGGATTAAAACAAGCACCAAGAGCCTGGTACACAACACTTATAAAATTCTTGAAACAATCTAAATTTAAACAAGGATCAGTTGACCCCACATTATTTCGCAAGAAAGTTGGATGTCATCTAATGCTTGTTCAAATTTATGTTGATGATATTATCTTTGGCTCAACTGATCCAGCATTGTCAATTGAATTTGAAAATCTAATGAAAAGTCAGTTTGAAATGAGCATGATGGGAAAAATTAATAATTTTCTTGGTTTAAATATAAGATAGAATAGGGATGGAATCTTAATCAATCAAGAAAAATATACGAAGAACTTGCTTGAAAAGTTTGGAATGACTAATAGCACGAAACTAAGAGTACCAATGGCAGTAGGAACAAGACTAACTCCTTCGTTAGATGCTCCAGCTGTTGATATAACACTTTATCGAAGCATGATATGGTCTTTATTGTACTTAACTGCAAGTAGACCTGATATTATGTTTTCGGTTTGCAATTGTGCTAGATATCAAGCTAATCCCAGAGAACCTCATTTGACTACAGTGAAAAATATTTTTCGCTATCTTAAGGGAACAGTTTCGTTAGGACTTTAATATCCTTCAAAAACGAGGTTTTTCATTCAAGATTTTTCAGATTCTGATCTAGGAGGATGTACTTTGGATAGGAAAAGTACGAGTAGTGGATGTCAACTATTGGATGGGAAGTTGGTGAGTTGGCAATCAAAGAAACAAACTTGTGTGGCTATATGAACTGTTGAGGCTGAATACATTGTTGCTGCTGCTTGCACTTCGCAAATTATTTGGATTCAGAGTCAACTTCGTGACTATGACATGAAAAAGATTCCTTTGTATTGTGATTCGCAAAGTGCAATCCGCATTTGTCATAATCCAGTACAACATTCAAAGACAAAACACATTGCTCTTCGATATCATTTTATCAAAGATCATGTGGAAGATGAGAATATTTAAATTCATTTTGTTAAAACAACTGAACAACTTGCTGATATTTTTACAAAACCTCTTGATGAAAAATCATTTGTTAGAATTTTAGCAGGTTTGGGGATGATTGATGCGAATTCAATTTCAAAAACTCAAGAATGAAAGTCTTGTTCAGCAGTTATGAGTCAAACTTGTTCAGATGTTACTGTTCATCCATAGGCTTCGCATGGCTTCGCATGGCTTCGCATCTACATCTTTTCGCATTTGCGATCATAACAACTAAGGTTAGCTTTACGATTCATTTTTGTTTTTGAAAAATTAAAAATCCAAAAAGATTTTATGTTTATTCATTTTTTGTTTTTGAAAAATTAAAAATCCAAAAAGATTTTGTTTGGTTATGTTTTTATGTTGAAAATTTCAAAAATCACAAAAATATTTTTGTTTTCTCTGTTCTTTAAACATTGTGTGCTGAGAATTTAGTACAGGGCTTAATGCGAAGAAGTCATACTTATGTGTTTCTACGGGAAGGTATTAAATTAAAAAAAAAAAAAACTAGTTAGGATGTCCCTAGAAGCATGCTTCTGCATGTAGACCAAAAGCCTTAACAAGACTCTATGTGTGAAAAGAAAGCCTTAATGAAATTATCACATGAAAATTTCTTCCCAAAACGGCTTATATTCGCGTAAGTCAAAAGAGCTACCTTACTCTTCTCAAACTAGTTAAGAGTTTTCTGTTTTGTCCATTATAACAGAGGTACACTTCGATTCTTATCCAATATTTTTATACCAAACAATTCTTTTAATACAAATTTTTGAAGAGATTTGTTCTTGAGGTCTTTGATCAAACCAATCAAAACCTAGACAAATCACAAGCCTGTGTTTATGATCTAACATCATGAGTCCGTGATGGAAGTGAAACCCAAACATCATAAACCTTAAGGAATTGATGAGGAACTTAGTTCCAGATTTTTACGAAACCTTTGTTTCAGTATCAAAAATTTCGAAACTCCAAATCATATTCAATTCGCATGTGTGGTCTTGATCAAATATTCGCAACCAACAATGTTTGTTACCCAATAAGATCCAGAACAAAATTTTCTTTTGAATATGATTTATGTGTGAGTTTTATTCGCAAATCCTAGTCATGATAAATATTTTCAAAAGCCAACTTGTCACTAACTACACTGGTCAAACAAGTAATTTCATTTACAATTTCGCACCTTATGTTAAGGCTGATATGTAATGAAATTTAAAATCAATCCAAAATGTCTTTTAAAAGAAGCCCTTCAATACTTCTCTAAAAGTATTCGATTGTAATTCACGGGAAACTACACAAGCTGTTAATTATCTCTCTTGCTGATTAACGAAGCAACCTTTGCCTGGGGTTTAACAGCATTCATGTCAAATTCAATTTTTGACATCACAGAATTCCAAATTTTTTTTGTTTCTTATCTTATTCTGTTGACACAATGCACACACGAAATCCTTGAGGTTCTGAGTAAAACCAAATCAGACTGATGATTTCGCAAATCTGGCATATGACTTCACTTTATATCCCAAAAGTGAAAGAGCCTTGACTCCATGCGAAGGATTTTAACGGTTCAGATTCTATAACGGGAAACCTGACAGGCTGTGTACTCAAGATGGTTGGTATTCTTTCCGGTTTTCAAGGAGATGTGACAGCTACTTTTTGAAGCATGGTTATCTTTTGTAGTCATGATCCGATTTTCAAGGTGCCACATCGGATAACATTAAATGCATCTCGCTTTAATTTCAAATCAATTTGGGTAAACTATAAAAGGGGGGATCAAGAACACTATATATGGTTACGCAAACAGAACTCTCACAAACCTCCAAAGTTTCAAACTTGATCAAACATCATCTCTTTCAAACCCTAACAATGGCAGCCACTCAATCCAACACTGATGAAGTTCTTTCCCAATCCCTGATGAAAATCCAAAGCACAAATTATCAAGTTGATCCAAATGTATCTTCTTATCCTGAAGGCTTGAAGATGCTTATCGTTGCCCTGAAACGATCACCTCTCTCCACTTCCATGTTTAGTTCCTTCTCCATTCCGATGACATGGTTATCCTTGGCAGATTCAACGACATCATACAATCATACATCTGATGTCATAACATTCAACTTGATCAACAACAAACGGGTCAAACTTTCCAAGAAGATTTTTGTTGAATTCTTGCAGATTCCAAACAACCCTCCATTTTTCAAACATCTTAACCCTCAAATCATTCACATGTTCAATGATATGGGTTGTGACAACCCCAAATCTATTCCCGTTACAAATTCCATTTTCACTATCGGAATGCGTCAACGTACATTATTTTATGTTATATCTGGAATCGTCAATATCCAAATATCTAATTACATACATGTCCTAAGATCATTATAAGCAATATAACTCGTACGTGTTAACCTAGTTTAACCTAATAGAGTGGTATCACTATTTCAACCACTTCACCCGGGTAAAAAGTTTTAACCTCGTTAAACTTTAGCATCGGGTAGCCGTGTATCGGGTACAATACCCGAGACATATAAAAACACTTGAACACTTCAATTGGACTCTTTTACCATAATTACACCTCTCTCTCACTACTTTCTCTCTCTAGACCTGAAATCGACTCCAAATCCGCGAATTTCCGACTTCCAAACGTAAGGATTCATCCCCTAACTTAATCTAATCATACTTTACTGCTTTTAGAGTCCAAAATCATGAGAATCAAGGACCATAAAGGAGTTTACGGCCTAAGAAGTTCCTTAGGCCGTAAACCCCCAAAATCATGCGAAAGATCAAGTTTTTCCTCATTTTAAGCTAGTATACTAATTAAGGCATGTATCTAGAAGGGTTTGGACACTAAAACACATGGATTAGACATGTAAAAAGGAGTTTACGGCCCAAGCATGTGCTTAGGCCGTAAACACCTCAAACACCCCAAAAACACTTGTTTAAAGTCCCAAAAACTCTTCTAAGATGTTTGGTAAATTGGACTTGACTCTAAGGAACACTTAAATGCATCAAACAACTCCATTTGAGGACAAAATGAGGAGTTTACGGCCTAGCTTAAGCTTGGGCCGTAAACACCCAAAAATTTGTGTCAAACAAGTCCCTAAACTACCCTAGTGCTTGTAAGGAATTTTGTTAAGGCCTTTGGAAGTGTGTTGTACCATTTAACTTCACATTTGGACACAAAATGAAGAGTTTACGGCCAAGGGTGTTCTTGGGCCGTAAACTCCCCAAAAATATATGCCAAATTGTCCCAAACTCACTATATGGCCTTCTAGGATTTATCTAAGGTGTATGAGACTTTGTTGTACCAATAAAACATACATCTTGAAGGGTTTACAAGAGTTTACGGCCCAAGAACAAGTCTTGGCCATAAACTCCCCAAAAATGTCACAAATTATGATGTTTAATCCCTTAAAATAGTCCAAGACACATACCACTAAATCAAGGAAGTGAAATAAGACCTTAAACATACACTTTGGAGTGCCACAAGGGTTTATGGCTAAACCTAGGGGGTTTACGGCCGTAAACTCCCAAAGGATGGCTTTTGGTCCATAAACTCCAAAAGAGTGAGCTCGTGGACCCTCCCGTAAATCATTCATGACCTTGTACCACTCCCGGGAACCCCTTCTAAGCCTTAAAACCTCGAAAACGATGCTAGAATGTCCAAATACTATAATGAAAAGCATAAGATGATTAACTTCTTGTAAAATACATATTTCATATGACATTAGGGTCCTAGGAGGTGCTCAAGAGGTTATTGGGTACCAAACGCTCAATCGACACTTTTACCCGATTTACCCGATTTCCGCGATTTCAGGTGAGTTCATACCCCTTAATGAACCTTTCAAGTGTTTTATATGTTTTAGGGGGGAGATACAAGTTGAATATACATGTTTATGAAAAGTTATACAAGACTATTTTTCAGATTTCAGAGATAATCACATGTGATTCACAATCTGTAGTTCAAATCACATGTGATTTATCACTATGCATTATAAATAAATCAATTGTTTTCAAAACTATCTTGGATTAACAAACATGTTTTAAATGTTCCCTTCGTACAATACTTTTGTTAAATAAAACTCTTTATAAGAATGTAATCATACTAATATATTTATATAAGTAAGACTTGAAAGACCTAGGACCGATAGCTCGCCTTATTTCCTGTTTCTTGTTTGATTGTGGACTTAGGGTAGTAGTTATCCATCCGACTGTCATTGATTTCTTAATTATATATCTCATATATTAGTTCAGATTAAGAGTACTTCTTAATTCATCAATTACCTGAATCACTACTTGATTAGAACCACATACACTAAATTAACTATAATAGGTATAGTTAAGGACTCTATCCCTTGTTTCCACTATTACTCTACACTACTATAATTCTCTATATTATGAAGCAATACACTAATAAGAGAATACAATACAAGTTTTACGAAAGATTACTACACTATAATACAGGAGAATGCACTAATCATGAGACAACTCACCAATCCACTACGGGATACTCTATACGCTATACACTATGCCCGAAGTTTTCCGATAGGAAGACGACACTATATGTATAGATCTATACGGGGCAGACGCTATTACATCCCGACTGATAACTTCAGTCCGAGCCGCTCAGGCCCAGGGATGCTTTTACACTACTACACTATGCATGACTGGGAAGGTCATGGGGGTTCGCTATTACTCACACTATTGGGAATATACTAGAAAGACACTATAACCGCACTAAAATACTAAAAGAAAGACGAAGTCATATCCCGAAGTAAATAAGTATCTAATACTAAAAGATGCTGCACCACTATTATATACTCTAAGAATAACTCACTATATTACATTACTTAATGTTCTGGAAAATATGGGATTTTCTAGGTTTTACCACTATTTATGATTTCAAACTTCAGTTTTCATACTCATGACTCTAATGCTTTTTATACAAGTACTCACACTAAAACTCTTATGAACTCACCAGCTATATGCTGATATTCTTTTCAAAATAACTTGTATCTTCAGGTCGAAGATAGACAGGTACAACAGCAGTATTTTTGGAGACGATGGAAGATGCAAGACCCATCTCTTATTTTTGTTTACTTTTGGTGTTTGTCAACATTACAAAACACACTTGTGAATACACTTACTATGTAAATGAAATGGTTGTATGTTTCTTGCTTTTACTATTATACAATTGTGATGATACTGTACACTACTTCATCCACCCCGAAACGTATTCCGCCGTTATCGGTTTTGGGGTGTGACAGATTGGTATCAGAGCATTGTTTATAGTGAATCAAGTATATCAACCTATAATAGATATACGAACTATAAACACTTCGGGACTAAAACACTCTGACCAAGAATATATACTGTTAAGTATCTAAAAGATTTAACTAAGTATATATATATATATATACACACACCACTATAAAACACAGAAGTCAGTATCGTCCTAGAACAAAACAAAAGTATTAAGATTGTTGGATAGCACAATTGAGCTTAGAGACATATAATCACATTTAGGGGGATGTAGCCTGATCAACTACGTTTTCCTGGGAGTGACTAGCATGTGCCTAAGTTTGGTTGTGGTATTGCAACAAGTCTAAAACTTACCAACACTACCACGATAACGTTAACATTAGAATACTATAGGAGTATTCTGTACCTCTAAAAACATACATCTGTGAGAACTAAAAAGGGTCGTTACTGATGGAGCAATAGTTGCTAAATGGATACTTTCCGGTTACATGTGACTAGGGCGTTATAGACTTAGAATCTGTGATCTTTGCTTTACTTCCTGTTCCTTGTTTGGTTGTGGATTTAGAGTTAGGGTCACTTATTCGACGGACTATCCTGCCCCAATCACATGTAATTAGTATGCATTATGCAAGTATTGGTCCAACTCGTGATGACCGTCTTATAAGTAATTTAGGTTAGTACGCTTAATAACCTTCTTTTCCCCTTTTCTCGCATAGATACCATGGCTGGCTTCCACCCTCCTGGCGACCCGTACTACCCAAACCAGGGTAATGGGGGATGGCTCAGTGAAGAGTCGGACGATGATCACCCAATCCCCTTGGATGACCACCGAGCAGAAGGCTTTCCGGATAACTCCGACTCCGAGCCAGAAGTTAATAACCTACCCCCTGGAGTCCCAAACCCCAACCCCCGCCCGACATTTCAGGGCCCCACTCCTATGTGGGCCATATCCTTGCACAGATGGAGCGAAGAGCAGGGTCAGCCCACGCCATACAATGGAGACCGAAGTTTCTACAACATAAACGAAGGTGGATCAGCAGATCAGGTTCTGCCCATCATGATCCGAAGGATTGCTAGGAATGTCGAGCAAGGTCAAGCTGCAATAGGTCGAGTTGTGGAAGTGGATGCCAACTCAAATCTCAACACAGTTCGCATCCGCCAACTCGAAGAAGCCATGGACATGACAAGGAGGACTAACGAGGCTCTGCAACACCAGCTGGCTGCATCCCGAGCTGAAGTTAGAGAACTTCGTGCACGCCAAAGGACTCATGATCGACACCTTCAAGAAGTTATGCGTCAGCTAGCAGAACTGAGGATTCACCCGACAAGTAACCGTCGCCAGTAGAAGACGTCTAGTTACCTCTATCTTTTGTTTAATGGATTAACCTATCCACTCTATGTTCCGTAGATCTATTATCTGTAAACATTTCTAACTTGAAAGTACTCTAGTCAAACCTCTAAACTGCCAAACCTTTTCTCTATGGTATGATGTAAGACCTATTGCTAGGTCGAATTTTCATGAACTTGTGTTGCATCATGAATACCAATATATTGGCAGTTAATTTCTCTATTGCTATAACTCTCATCTTGATCTTGGATTATATTGATTTAGTCCACGAAACACTCTATTTATATTCGCAATAGGCTCTTACTATTGCTATCATTTCTATACTTCTTCCAGTAAAGGATGCCTCCACGAAAGCGTCCCGCCAGAGGAAGGCCTGCAACTCAAACCCCTACTCCACCACCCCCTCCTCCACAGATCGATCCGGTGTTATTTCAAACAGTGGTAACTGCGGCCGTGACAGCAGCCATGGCCTAAATGAATTCTGGGGATGCGAGCGGTGGTAACTCCAGGTTCGGTGAAGTCCATCATCGAGTGCAGGGATGTACTTATAAGGATTTCATGAACTGTAAACCTACCTTCTTCGATGGTACTGGAGGAATTCTGACATTGTCTCGATGGTTCGAAAGAACCGAAGCTGTGTTCGAGATGTGCTCTTGCCCCGAGGAGAGCAAAATCAAGTTCGCTACCGCTACCCTTACCAACAGGGCCTTGACATGGTGGAACGGCCATGTTAGTTCACTTTCCTTGGTCACAGCCAATGCTATGGGTTGGGACACTCTGAAGGACCTCATGAGAGGAGAGTACTGCCCTAGGGGCGAAATTCAGAAACTTGAGGAAGAACTCTGGAACCTCAAGATGAAGGGGACCGATATAACAGCTTATACGGCCAGGTTTTGCGACTTGGCAGCTATGTGCCCCAATATGATCCCTACAGAGAACAAGAAGATTGAACGGTACATCTGGGGTTTAGTGCCCCCGTAGCAAGGAAATGTTCTAGCTTCACGCCCTACAACTTTCGATAGCGCCAAGGGATTGGCCCAGAGTCTGATCAACCACGAAATCCCCTCCACTCCGGCGACAGCAACCACAACAACCACTGCACCACCCGCTTCATCTGACAGAAAGAGGAAGTGATGGGATAAGATGAAGGGCAAGAAAACTCAAACCTCCTCAAAGGACCAACAAATTGTGGCGGTCCATGCTGCCACCACCCCGACTACTCCAGCTGCTCCAGCCCCGCCAAAAGCTTACAGTGGAAACTTGCCCAAGTGTCCCAAGTGCCCTTTCCACCACAACGGCCCCTGCCGTGAACTGCAGTGTTCCAACTGCGGTCGAAAAGGCCATACTGTCTGATTTTGTAAGGCCCCTCCCAAACCTATCACGCAGGTTCCTGGTACGGGAGTGACCCCAACTTGTTATGGCTGTGGAGAGGCGGGTCATTTTAAGAGAAACTGTCCAAAGACCACAAATGCTGGAGGAACTGGAAGGCTACTCGCTATCGGTCACAATGAAGCGGTAGCAGACCCCACAGTAGTCACGGGTACGTTTCTTCTCAACAACTCCTATGCCTGTGTCTTATTTGATAGTGGTGCAGAAAGAAGCTTTGTAAATCATAACTTTAAACACTTACTCAAACAAACCCCTCAACCACTAAAAGAAACATTCGTCGTAGAAATGGCTAATGGGAAAACAGAAAGCTCTAGCAAAATCTACATAGGGTGCACTCTCATGTTAGACGACCACTCATTCCCAATCGATCTTATGCCAGTCTCAATCAAAAATTTTGATGTCATTGTTGGTATGGATTGGTTGAGTCTCCATTGCGCCGATATCCTATGTTCCGACAAATCCATTCGTCTGAACCTTCAAAATCACGAAACCCTCTTGATATATGGAGATAAGCCGAGTATGAGCCTTCGTATCATCTCCAGTGTTCAGGCTCAGAAATACTTACGCAAGGAATATCGCGCCTTTCTTGCTCACATCGTCGACACTAACCAGAAGTCGAAAGATCCAAAAGACATCCCCGTAGTATGCGATTTCCCTGATGTCTTTCCGGAGGATCTTCCCGGCCTACCTCCCAAACGTCAGATTGAGTTCAGAATCGACTTAATTCCAGGAGCTACCCCCGTAGCTAAGTCGCC
Source organism: Lactuca saligna (assembly GCF_052625555.1). Classification (NCBI taxonomy): domain Eukaryota; kingdom Viridiplantae; phylum Streptophyta; class Magnoliopsida; order Asterales; family Asteraceae; genus Lactuca; species Lactuca saligna. The sequence continues at coordinate 23,489,939 of NC_136422.1, forward strand.
CTACTGTCTAGCGCCTGCCGAAATGCAAGAACTGTCTGGTCAACTCAACGAACTGCTCAGCAAGGGCTTTATAAGACCGAGTTTCTCACCTTGGGGAGCTCCGGTCTTGTTCGTAAAGAAGAAAGACGGATCGTTTCGGATGTGCATCGATTATAGAGAACTCAATAAACTCACGGTTAAAAATCGCTACCCTCTCCCTCGTATCGACGATCTGTTTGATCAACTACAAGGAGCAAGTTACTTCTCCAAGATTGACCTTAGATCTGGGTATCATCAGTTACGGGTACTCGAGGAAGATGTTCCGAAGACAGCTTTCCGAACCCGCTACGGACACTTTGAGTTCGTAGTGATGCCCTTTGGACTGACCAACGCCCCCGCAGTATTCATGGACTTGATGAATAGAGTGTGTCGTCCATACCTGGATCAGTTCGTCATCGTCTTCATTGACGATATCCTCGTTTACTCTCGGAACGAGGAAGAACACAAGGATCACTTACGACGAGTCTTGGAAACGTTGCGATCCAAAAAGTTATATGCAAAGTTCTCTAAGTGCAAGTTCTGGATCCGAAGAGTCGAATTCTTAGGTCACGTGGTTAGTGAAGAAGGAATTCATGTGGATCCCTCCAAGATTAAAGCTATTGAGAACTGGTCAGCACCGAAGACGCCTACGGAAATTCGTCAATTTCTAGGCCTCGCTGGCTACTACCGTAGATTCATTCAAAACTTTTCTCGGATTGCAAAACCTCTCACTATGCTGACACAGAAAGGAGTACTGTTCGACTGGGAAGAAAGACAGGAGAAGGCATTCCAAACCCTGAAGCGAGCCCTATGCACCGCACCAGTATTATCCCTTCCCGAAGGGACAGAAGATTTTGTTGTGTACTGTGATGCATCCAATCAGGGGCTCAGTTGTGTCTTGATGCAACGGGGTAAGGTCATCGCATATGCCTCGAGACAGCTAAAGACCCATGAGGCGAACTACACTACGCACGACCTCGAGTTAGGAGCGGTTGTCTTTGCACTGAAAATCTGGAGACACTACTTATATGGAACGAAGAGTGTGGTGTACACTGATCATAAAAGCCTTCAACACATAATGAACCAAAAAGAACTCAACATGAGGCAGCGTCGATGGGTCGAGCTACTTAACGATTACGACTGTGAAATTAGATATCACCCGGGAAAAGCCAATGTAGTAGCAGATGCACTGAGCAGGAAGGAGTATACTGGTCGAAGGACCAAATCATTGACGATGACTATCCATTCGCACCTCTCCACACAGATCAAAGAGGCTCAGCTGGAAGCCTTACAGCCTGAGAACGTGTTGGGAGAATCTCTGCGCAGAATGGATAAAAATCTGGAAGTTAAGGGTGACGGAGCCTACTACTTCATGGACCGAATCTGGACTCCACGCCATGGAGGTCTTAGAGATTTGGTTATGAGGGAAGCGCATAACACTCGCTACTCCATCCACCCAGGTTCAGATAAGATGTATCTGGATCTCAAAAAGCTATACTGGTGGCCAAACATGAAAGCGGAGATCGCCACATTTGTGAGTAAGTGCCTCACTTGCGCGAAAGTCAAGGTTGAATATCAAAAGCCATCAGGACTTCTCCAACAACCTGAGATACCAGAATAGAAATGGGAGCGGATCACAATGGAATTTATAACCAAACTTCCCAAGACAACGGGTGGATTAGATACTATTTGGGTCATTGTCGATAGGTTGACTAAGTCCGCACATTTCCTACCCATCAAGGAAACGGACAAGATGGAGAAACTCACTAGAACATACATTAAAGAAATAGTACGACTGCATGGTGTCCCTATATCTATTATCTCAGACAGAGATAGTAGATTCACCTCTAGGTTCTGGCAATCGTTGCAAGAAGCACTAGGGACGAGGCTGGACATGAGTACAGCCTACCATCCGCAGACCGACGGACAGAGTAGAGGACGATTCAAACCTTAGAGGATATGCTGCGAGCTTGTGTGATTGACTTCGGTAAGTCATGGGACACACACTTACCCCTTGTGGAGTTTTCTTATAATAATAGTTATCATACGAGCATCAAGGCAGCCCCATTCGAAGCCCTCTACGGCCGCAAGTGTAGATCCCCTCTGTGCTGGGCTGAGGTGGGTGACACTCAACTAGCTAAAGGAAGAGTTCCTGATAGCTCTCTCACTGGTCCGGAGATCATTCGAGAAATGACTGAGAAGATTGTACAGATACGCGAACGACTAAAAGCCGCTAGGGATCGACAGAAAAGCTACGCCGACAAACGAAGAAAACCCTTGGAATTCCAGGTGGGAGATCGAGTCCTGTTGAAGGTCTCACCCTAGAAGGGCACGATACGCTTTGGAAAGCGTGGAAAGTTGAACCCAAGGTATATAGGGCCTTTTGAGATTCTCGCTAGAATCGGCCCCGTAGCTTATAAACTCAACCTACCTCACGAATTAAGCAACATACACCCTACCTTTCATGTCTCTAACTTGAAGAAATGCCTGTCAGAGGAGACACTCGTGATTCCCCTTGACGAGATTCAGGTTAATGAGAGCCTCAACTTCGTGGAAGAACCTGTTGAGATTATGGATCGAGAAGTAAAACGAACGAAGCAAAGCCGTATCCCAATTGTGAAAGTTCGGTGGAATGCCAAACGAGGACCGGAATTCACTTGGGAACGCGAAGACCAAATGAAACTCAAATACCCCCATCTCTTCACGTAGTTGTACTGTAACTCTTATATGTATGAATTCTAAAATTTTAGGACGTAATTCCCCTAACGGGGGGATGATGTGACAACCCCAAATCTATTCCCGTTACAAATTCCATTTTCACTATCGGAATGCGTCAACGTACATTATTTTATGTTATATCTGGAATCGTTAATATCCGAATATCTAATTACATACATGTCCTAAGATCATTATAAGCAATATAACTCGTACGTGTTAACCTAGTTTAACCTAATAGAGTGGTATCACTATTTCAACCACTTCACCCGGGTAAAAAGTTTTAACCTCGTTAAACTTTAGCATCGGGTAGCCGTGTATCGGGTACAATACCCGAGACATATAAAAACACTTGAACACTTCAATTGGACTCTTTTACCACAATTACACCTCTCTCTCACTACTTTCTCTCTCTAGACCCGAAATCGACTCTAAATCCGCGAATTTCCGACTTCCAAACGTAAGGATTCATCCCCTAACTTAATCTAATCATACTTTACTGCTTTTAGAGTCCAAAATCATGAGAATCAAGGACCATAAAGGAGTTTACGGCCTAAGAAGCTCCTTAGGCCGTAAACCCCCAAAATCATGCCAAAGATCAAGTTTTTCCTCATTTTAAGCTAGTATACTAATTAAGGCATGTATCTAGAAGGGTTTGGACACTAAAACACATGGATTAGACATGTAAAAAGGAGTTTACGGCCCAAGCATGTGCTTAGGCCGTAAACACCTCAAACACCCCAAAAACACTTGTTTAAAGTCCTAAAAACTCTTCTAAGATGTTTGGTAAATTGGACTTGACTCTAAGGAACACTTAAATGCATCAAACAACTCCATTTGAGGACAAAATGAGGAGTTTACGGCCTAGCTTAAGCTTGGGCTGTAAACACCCAAAAATTTGTGTCAAACAAGTCCCTAAACTACCCTAGCGCTTGTAAGGAATTTAGTTAAGGCCTTTGGAAGTGTGTTGTACCATTTAACTTCACATTTGGACACAAAATGAAGAGTTTATGGCCAAGGGTGTTCTTGGGCCGTAAACTCCCCAAAAATATATGCCAAATTGTCCCAAACTCACTATATGGCCTTCTAGGATTTATCTAAGGTGTATGAGACTTTGTTGTACCAATAAAACATACATCTTGAAGGGTTTACAAGAGTTTACGGCCCAAGAACAAGTCTTGGCCGTAAACTCCCCAAAAATGTCACAAATTATGATGTTTAATCCCTTAAAATAGTCCAAGACACATACCACTAAATCAAGGAAGTGAAATAAGACCTTAAACATACACTTTGGAGTGCCACAAGGGTTTATGGCCAAACCTAGGGGGTTTACGGCCGTAAACTCCCAAAGGATGGCTTTTGGGCCATAAACTCCAAAAGAGTGAGCCCGTGGACCCTCCCGTAAATCATTCATGACCTTGTACCACTCCCGGGAACCCCTTCTAAGCCTTAAAACCTCGAAAACGATGCTAGAATGTCCAAATACTATAATGAAAAGCATAAGATGATTAACTTCTTGTAAAATACATATTTCATATGACATTAGGGTCCTAGGAGGTGCTCAAGAGGTTATTGGGTACCAAACGCTCAATCGACACTTTTACCCGATTTACCCGATTTCCGCGATTTCAGGTGAGTTCATACCCCTTAATGAACCCTTAAAGTGTTTTATATGTTTTAGGGGGGAGATACAAGTTGAATATACATGTTTATGAAAAGTTATACAAGACTATTTTTCAGATTTCAGAGATAATCACATGTGATTCACAATCTGTAGTTTAAATCACATGTGATTTATCACTATGCATTATAAATAAATCAATTGTTTTCAAAACTATCTTGGATTAACAAACAAGTTTTAAATGTTCCCTTCGTACAATACTTTTGTTAAATAAAACTCTTTATAAGAATGTAATCATACTAATATATTTATATAAGTAAGACTTGAAAGACCTAGGACCGATAGCTCGCCTTATTTCCTGTTTCTTGTTTGATTGTGGACTTAGGGTAGTAGTTATCCATCCGACTGTCATTGATTTCTTAATTATATATCTCATATATTAGTTCAGATTAAGAGTACTTCTTAATTCATCAATTACCTGAATCACTACTTGATTAGAACCACATACACTAAATTAACTATAATAGGTATAGTTAAGGACTCTATCCCTTGTTTCCACTATTACTCTACACTACTATAATTCTCTATATTATGAAGCAATACACTAATAAGAGAATACAATACAAGTTATACGAAAGATTACTACACTATAATACAAGAGAATGCACTAATCATGAGACAACTCACTAATCCACTACGGGATACTCTATACGCTATACACTATGCCCAAAGTTTTCCGATAGGAAGACGACACTATATGTATAGATCTATACGGGGCAGGCGCTATTACATCCCGACTGATAACTTCAGTCGGAGCCGCTCAGGCCCAGGGATGCTTTTACACTACTACACTATGCATGACTGGGAAGGTCATGGGGGTTCGCTATTACTCACACTATTGGGAATATACTAGAAAGACACTATAACCGCACTAAAATACTAAAAGAAAGACGAAGTAATATCCCAAAGTAAATAAGTATCTAATACTAAAAGATGCTGCACCACTATTATATACTCTAAGAATAACTCACTATATTACATTACTTAATGTTCTGGAAAATATGGGATTTTCTAGGTTTTACCACTATTTATGATTTCAAACTTCAGTTTTCATACTCATGACTCTAATGCTTTTTATACAAGTACTCACACTAAAACTCTTATGAACTCACCAGCTATATGCTGATATTCTTTTCAAAATAACTTGTATCTTCAGGTCGAAGATAGACAGGTACAACAGCAGTATTTTTGGAGACGATGGAAGATGCAAGACCCATCTCTTATTTTTGTTTACTTTTGGTGTTTGTCAACATTACAAAACACACTTGTGAATACACTTACTATGTAAATGAAATGGTTGTATGTTTCTTGCTTTTACTATTATACAATTGTGATGATACTGTACACTACTTCATCCACCCCGAAACGTATTCCGCCGTTATCGGTTTTGGGGTGTGACATGGGTCATAAACCAGAGCTTGAGAAGATCAGTGACTTTTGAAAGTCTGGGTTGTCGTGCATATGGAATTTCTTATTTGGAATTTTTCCCAGATGCCTAACAGGAAGATCAGTTGGACTGGATAGAGGACGAGTGGAAGTATATGCCATGGTTATGGGCATATACTATGACATAAACGTCGATTATGCAACCCAGTTATGGAAGGAATTTGTTAAGAGTCTCGAAAACACAAATTCTGAAAAAGGGATTTCGTGTGCAAGGTATTGGAGCTTAATTCTGGAGAAGCTATATGAAAAAGGGATTCCAGTAATGGAGGATGTTGAAGTTGCTGAATTTTCTTTGTATCAGTTTCCAAAGGTAGTAGAAGATGATGAGGCTATTTTTACTCATGTGGCTCGCATTCCAGATGCAATGCTTCGCAAGGTATCTCAAACTCACAAGGTCTTGGTGAGATATTTGCGAACAATTGATCAATCAATGCAGACTGGAGTATTATTAGATGTTGCTACTCCGTCAAAGAATAAGAAGTCCACGAAGAAGGATGTGAAAGGTTCATCTTCACAACAAGCTCAAAATGAAGATGTTCAGATTGAAGAAACTTCATCTAAATCAAAGAAAGAAATAATACCTTCCAAGTCTGGGGTATTGAAGAAAATTCGCAAGGCTGAGGTGAGCAGTAAAGGGGTTACTATTCGCAGTATTCCAGCTCCGGTTTCTCCAGGAAAGAAAAGGCAAAGAGCTGAAGATTTTGCGAAAAACATGCAACATACTCTCATAAAAAGACAGAAACTGATGATTCGAAATGAATTATCTGATGAAGAAATAGTTCCAGAAACTCCACCGGTGACGTCTAAGGTAAATGTTTCATTACCCATTATCCTTACTTCGCAAATCTCTACCACAATACCACTCACCGAACCACTCGAAATAGTCACTACCAAATCAGTTTCTGAGGAGGTACCTATTTCTGATACGGTTGTCAATGTATCTGATACGGGGGCACCTATCTCGAGTGTTGAAACCACATTCCCAATCACCTTACCCATTTCTTTACCAATTGTTTCAATTCCATCTACAACTCTATCCACCACCTCATCAATTTTTGATCATCCTCTTCAAAACCCATTTACAACACTTTTTCCATCACAATCACCAGAAAATCCTCAACCTTCACAACCTTTATCGGATAATGAAGCTGAAGGAGGAGCCTTTGGAGGGGTAATTGAAGACATTCATTTTGATTCAGAGGAGGAGGATATTCCTGATCATATGCTTATGACAGGAAAACAATTTAAAATCCTGAATCATAAGTTGAATGCTATTATTCAGTCGCAAGCGGATTCTGGCAGGATGTCTTCTATCTCAGTAATGGAGGTTGATGTAATGATCAAGGGTGCTGAGAAGCGTATAATGGAGAAGGTTGATCAATCTGATAAGAATAATGAGCTTCACATTCAAGCTCAAGGGAGTAATTTTTCTTCAGTGGTCCAGGATTTGAAAACAGTTGCAAAAGAACGTCATGTTCTTTTTGTACAGGATGTGAAGAAAGTTCGGGAGGATGTCAACTATAAGCTTCAAGAGTTGAAAACTGAACTTGCGAAGGAGCTCCAGGATATTCATACTCAAAATGTTGAAGTTCAAAAGCAGATTGAGGAGGTTTTTTCAATAGTGCAAAAGTTTGTTGATGTTCCTATCCTTAAAGCCAATAACGAAGAAACAAATGAGAAGTTTGATCAGATGATCAAGTTGGTGACAGAGCTTAAAACGGTGGTTTCGCAATCTTCACCTACACAAATTCTCACTCCTGAGTTCTTTTCTCTAAAGATTAATACTTTAGAACAAGCAATTCAGAAAGCTCTTGCTCCACTCGCCAATTTTACCTCTTTACTACCAAGGGGTGCCCCACCTGCTTTCACAGGGGTGCAAGGGGGAGAGAAAAGTTTAAGTAAAGAGGAGGATGCAAAGACAGTGGTGAAATGACCCAAAAATACGACCCAAAATTTTTTGTTTTTAATGTAATCAAAACTGTAATCAGAGTATCATATAATAAAACCATGCGTGATGTATTCCAAAACATAATAAAATACTGAGCGGAAAACTGTATCATGCTACATCAAATCAAACAACTAAATCAATCCCAGGCTAAAGCTGGGGCGGTGGTGTGTGCGATGCCGTCATCCCGAGATCTTCCCTTTGCTTACGGAAGTACCTGAAACCAAAGCTGAAACTGTAAGCACGAAGCTTAGTGAGCTCCCCCAAAATACCACATATCATACAATAACATATAAACACATATTGGGCCTTGCCCACTGCATCGGGACGAAACCCGGAAACTGCATCGGACCGAAGTCCGGAACTGACTGGGACCTTGTCCCCTGCATCGGACCGAAGTCCGGAACTAACTGCATCGGACCGAGGTCCGGAACTAACTGCATCGGACCGAAGTCCGGAACTAACTGCATCGGACCGAAGTCCGGAACTAACTGCATCGGACCGAAGTCCGGAACTAACTGCATCGGACCGAAGTCCGGAACTAACTGGGACCTTGTCCCCTGCATCGGACCGAAGTCCGGAACTAACTGACCGAACATAGCATAGCATATCAACTAGTATGAACACATATACTGAATACTACATCGGGCCGTAGCCCGGAACACATAACACATAACACATAAAACATAGCAATAAATCCTGTCTGAGCCACGAAGGCATCAAACATACTAGCTACTACATCGGACCGAAGTCCAGAAACTACTGCTAACTGGATGGGCCGGCATTGTGGCCTTAGACCCGTCCCTACTGGAAGGAAACTCACCTCGTAAACTGGCGGCTGAGTGTGTGTCTCTGAAAGCTAACGGCTGCTGCTCCTGAATCTCCTCAGCTACAAGTCCATGAACACACTCAATCAAATACTAAACACTGCACTTGGGGTAAAATGACTGTTTTACCCTAGGTCAAAGTCAACTTACTTTTGGGGCTGACTCGCCGAGTTGGGCCGCCCAACTCTCCGAGTCTCACTCTCACTTCCAACTCATACTCACTGCGACTCGTCGAGTGTGGCATCGACTCGACGAGTACCCTCTTGATCCAAGAACTCAGACAATCTTCATCCGACTCGCCGAGTCGGATGAACAGACTCGACGAGTTGTTCTTGATCCTAAGGAGATTGCCTTGGACTCGCCGAGTTGTATGAACAACTCGTCGAGTCCCTCCATCACTGAGTCTACCCTCAACTCGCTGAGTCCACTCTCTAACTCACTGGGTGCACTCGACACTGCTAAAAACGAAGGAATCGGGGACTCGTGACCCGACTCGCCGAGTCGCTCATCCCGACTCGCCGAGTCGCTGCCATGCAGCTAGTTTTTACTCGATTTCTCTTGAATCCAACACATGCAAATGATAGATCTGGGTCCAATAAGCTGTTTTACCACGTAAAGTTTCCAACTTTACGTGCACAACCTCATGAATAAGGGAAATGAGGCTAAAAGATGCACAAAATGAGTAGATCCATGGCTAATATGCAATGTAACTCCAAAAAGACAGTAGATCTGGGCTCTACAACACCCCAACATTCAGATCCAAAGGTATTTCGACTTATTAAGACATTTATGCAAACATAAGGCTTGGAACAAACATCAAATAGCTCTTAGAAGAGATCTAATGGAAGTTTAAGGCATATAACAAGAAGGGAACTCCGAAAATACCTCAATAAACTCAGATTTGCCCTTGGATCTTTGCACTACAACTCGTTTCCTGGCTTCTTTCTTCTTCTCCTTCTTCACACCTTCACAAAAATGGCACCAAATCACTTATAAACTCTCAAGGGAGGGTTAGGGTTCTCTCACTGTGTTCTCAGGGTGAAAGTGGCGAGAATGAGGCTATAATGTGGTTTATATAGTGGGCAAACCCGGGGATTTAGGGTTTCACCCAGACGGACGGACTCGCCGAGTCCGGGATATGGACTCGCCGAGTCCCCGGCCCCCGCGTGCACAAAATGCGCGACCCAACTCGGCGAGTCAGGCTAGAACTCGCCGAGTCCCTCTTGAAAACTTAGACAATTAACAATTAATTAACATACCGAGAACGGGTCGTTACAATTCTCCCCCACTTGCCTCAGACTTCGTCCTCGAAGTCTGCTACGGCTGGATCTGAGAATAACTCCGGGTAGTGCGTTCTCATCTCTTCCTCAGCCTCCCACGTCCATTCAGATCCCTTCCGGTGCTGCCACTGCACCTTCACTAGCTGAATGACCTTGTTCCTCAAGGTCTTGATCTTCCGATCCAGAATCGCGACCGGCCTCTCAATATAATTCAGGCTGCTATCAACCTGAATATCCTCTAGGGGAACAACTGCTGACTCATCCACCAAACACTTTCTCAACTGCGACACGTGGAAAGTGTTGTGGATCTGACTAAGCTCCTCAGGAAGATCTAACCGATAAGCAACCCGACCCACCCGGGCCATAACCCTGAAAGGACCAATAAATCTGGGGCCCAGCTTGCCCCTCTTCCGGAACCTGATGACACCTTTCCAAGGTGAGACCTTCAGAAGAACCATATCTCCCACCTGAAACTCCAAGTCCGAACGCCTCCTGTCAGCGTAGCTCTTCTGCCGACTCTGCGCAGTCTGCAGCCTACTACGGACCTGCTGGATCAACTCAGTCATCTTGAGCACCACTTCGGTGCTCCCGACGACTCGCTGACCGACCTCGCCCCAACAAATCGGGGTCCTGCACTTCCTGCCATATAACATCTCAAAAGGAGGTCGATCAATGCTCGCGTGATAACTGTTGTTATACGAGAATTCCGCTAACGGAAGATACGTATCCCAACTGCCCCCAAAGTCTAGAACACATGCCCTAAGCATGTCCTCGAGAGTCTGAATCGTCCTCTCGCTCTGCCCGTCAGTCTGAGGATGGAAAGCGGTGCTGAAATGGAGACGAGTACCCATCTCGTCGTGGAATCGCTTCCAGAATCTGGACGTGAAGCGAACATCTCGGTCCGACACCACCGATATCGGCACTCCATGACGTGCCACAATCTCACGCACATAGATATCGGCTAACTTTTCTGCCGATATACTCTCCTGAATCGGAATAAAATGGGCACTCTTCGTCAACCGATCCACTACTACCCATATCGAGTCCACCCCGCGTGCGGTCCTAGGGAGTTTGGTGACAAAATCCATGGTGATGTCCTCCCATTTCCACACGGGAATGTCTAACGGCTGCATCTTGCCGTGGGGTCTCTAGTGCTCTGCCTTGACCTTCCGGCAGGTCAAACATCTCTCCACATACCAAGCGACATCTCGCTTCATGCAGGGCCACCAATAATCAGATCGAAGATCTCGATACATCTTCGTCGCTCCTGGATAGATAGAAAATCGAGACTTATGAGCCTTGTCCATCAATACCTTCCGTACTCCACCCCAGTACGGTACCCACACCCTACCATGAAGCGTCAACAAACCCCGACTATCGTAATCAAACGATGCTACTCGACCCACTATCCTCTCACATTTCTGCCTCTCCTCCTTGAGGCCCTCCACCTGAGCCTCCTTGATCCGCTCCAACAGCGGAGTGATCACTGTCATCCTCATGCACAGATCCCTGATAGGGGCCGCCGACACTTTGCGGCTTAGGGCGTCGGCCACCACGTTGGCCTTCCCTGGATGATAAAGAATCTCACAATCATAATCCTTTAGTACGTCCAACCACCTCCTCTGCCTCATGTTCAGACTCGGCTGATCCATAAGATACCACAAACTCTTGTGATCCGTGTATATAGTACAACGGACCCCATACAGGTAATGTCTCCAAATCTTGAGGGCAAACACAACTGCCCCCAGCTCCAAATCGTGGGTAGGATAATTAGCCTCGTGAGGCTTCAACTGTCTCGAGGCATAAGCTACCACATGGCCTCGCTGCATCAATACTGCTCCCATACCTGTGATCGAAGCATCACAATAGACTACGAAATCCTCTACTCCCTCTGGCAAGGTAAGGATCGGGGCCTCGCACAATCTCTGCCTGAGAGTCTCGAACGCCGCCTGCTGCTCAGGCCCCCAACGAAAAACCACCGACTTCTTGGTTAGTCGGGTGAGTGGCACTGCTATCTTGGAGAAGTCCTGAATAAATCTCCGATAATACCCTGCCAACCCTAGGAAGCTCCGAATCTCAGAGGGAGACCTCGGGACCTCCCACTGCATCACGGCCTAAATCTTGGCCGGATCTACCAAAATAACCTTCTGGTTGACGAGATGGCCAAGAAACTGCACCTCGCGCAACCAGAACTCACACTTGGAGAACTTTGCGAAAAGTCTCTCCCTCCTCAAAGTCTCCAACACCTCCCGCAGGTGCTCCTCGTGCTGCCCCTGAGTCTTGGAATATACCAAGATGTCATCTATGAATACTATCACCGACCGATCCAACATCGGTCTGCACACGCGGTTCATGAGATCCATGAACGCGGCTGGGGCATTGGTGAGCCCAAATGGCATCACCACGAACTCATAATGACCATACCGGGTCCTGAAAGCAGTCTTCTGTACATCCTCATCTCTAACCCTCATCTGATGATATCCAGAGCGTAGATCGATCTTGGAGAACCAAGACGCTCCCTGAAGCTGATCAAACAAATCATCTATCCTCGGAAGTGGGTAACGGTTCTTCACCGTTACTTTGTTCAACTCCCGATTGTCAATGCACATCCGATGTGACCCATCCTTCTTCCTCACAAATAAGATCGGCGCTCCCCAAGGCGAACTGCTCGGCCGAATGAAACCCTTGTCTAACAGCTCCTGAAGTTGTGTAGACAACTCCTGCATCTCAGGGGGAGCTAGCCGATATGGTGCTTTGGCTATCGGAGCTGCACCAGGAACTAGATCGATCCTGAACTCAACCTGTCTCTCTGGAGGTATCCCCGACAAATCCTCGGGAAACACATCCGGGTAATCTCGAACAATAGGAACATCATCAATCGTCGTCTTGCCCTTCTCCCGGGCATCCAAGACGTATGCGATAAAACCGACGCAACCCTGCTGAACATAGCGCCTCGCCCTTGCGGCGGAACAAAAGATCGGACCACGCTGTGGCCTCTCGCCCTGAATCACTAACTCTCCCCCACTGGGAGTGCGAACCCTCACTAGCTGATGCTCACAATCAATCACCGCCCATTGGGGCTTAGCCAATCCATGCCCATGATAACTTTATTCCCTCGCAGGGGAATAGGAACCAGGTCCACTGAAAACTGCTCATCGAATATCTGAAGAGAACACCCTCTATGCACTCTGCTGACCCTTACGGTCCTATCATCTGCTATCTCAACCTCTAACGGACAATCCAGTTCCCCTGGAGCTCTGCTAAATTTCTTGCTAAGCGCAAGCGATACAAATGATCGGGTAGCTCCCGAATCGAACAATACCAAAGCAGAAATGCCATTCACCGAGAACGACCCTAAATAAAGCATATCATCAAGAAATATACAAACGATAACAATAATAATCAAAAGGTGAAGGGAAGATACATACCCGTCACCACATCAGGAGTCGCTCGCGCCTCCTCTGCTGTCATCTGAAACGCCCGGCTCTTCGCTGCTGGTGTATCAGATCGGCCCTGCCGGCCATCTGTAATCCTCAAGGTGGCAGGGGCAGGTGCAACCACCTTCCCTGCTGCAGCTAGACTGGGACACTGGGACTTTTTATGTCCCCTCTGATTGCACTGAAAGCAAATCAGGTCTGATGCTGAAACCGCAGTAGCAGGGGCCGTACAATCCCTGCTCATATGCCCAATCCGACCGCACTTGTAGCAACCGGAACTCCCTGCCTTGCACGCCCCCTCGTGCATCCTCCCACACTTGCCACACCGACCGTGGCTCTGCTGACTCCTGGACCTGTGATCTGAAACCTTAGGCTTTTTGCCCGCACTACCTGAACCCGAAACCGCCTCCGGTTTCCTCTTCCTCTCCATCTCGAGATCAATCTCCCTCTCCCTGGCTCTAGCAATCATGTCATCCAGTGTTTTACAACTGGACCGGCTCACAAACATGCGGATATCACTCCGCAACATCTCATGATAACGGGCCTTCTTCATCTCCTCATCGGCTGCATACTGAGGAACAAGAAGAGCCCTCTCCCTGAACTTGGCGGTGATCTCCGCCACTGACTCGGTAGTCTGAGTAAGATCCTGGAACTCCCTGGCTAGCTGCTGCACCTCAATGACCGGTGCAAACTCCGCCCTGAACCTGGTAGAGAAATCAGTCCAGGTCATAGCATCCAACGCCGCATCATCCCCGATGGCGTGTCCGACCTCCTCCCACCAATCCCGTGCCCTGTCCTTCAGTAGACAGGACGCCAATCTGACCTTGTCCCCCTCGGGACACCTTCTAGTGCGGAAGGCGTTGGCCACATCCGCCAACCATCTAGTACTCGCTATGGGGTCTCGCGCCCCATGATAGTCTGGAGCTCCGCACGCCCTGAACTCCCTGAATGTAAGAGTGCGCGACCCCATCACGGCTGCCATCTCAGCCCGAAAAGTACTCAGTCTCTCATCCATCATCTCCAAAATACCCTCCTTGATCGAACCGAAGATCACAGGAGTCTGCTCCAATATGATACGGGTAACCTCAGAAGAAAGGAACTCTCTGGTCTGCTCATCCATCTGCCCGACCTCCGGGCCTGATCCCGATCCTGATCCCCCTCCGGCATCTGAGCTGCTGCCTGCTGGTCTCGGGCGCAAAACTACCATTCTGAAACATATCATAACAACATCAGAACATTGAAATATCTCAAGGGATCATGACACTGCTACTAGCTTCCTGGTTTTGTCTTGGCCTTCCTTGATTCGAGTACGGATCCTCTGCTTTCAGTAGTACGGGCCCATACTACCTTCCACATCTATCCGTACTTTCCTCAAGAGCTGCCTTGACTCCACCACGTCACTTCTACTACTGCTATTCTCTGCTACTCTCATCCTAGGCTTGCCCTAGGAAAATCTTAGGCTCAACACAACTGGTCCTCAGCTGCTGAAGGTTTCCTCATAACGCCAATTAGCCATTACCTAAACACCATCACATGTGATGAGGATCAGATAATCCTTCGAGTAAAAGACCCGTCCCTATAACGGTTGGACTCAAACAAGAGCTGCGCAATAGGGCCAGTTCCAGTACTCTGAGATTATTCAATCTTAGTCACATGTGGTGTGACGTGTTCACCTAATGGCTAACTCCCATCACTTGGAACCCTACTAAGCACAAAGCAAGCAGCATTCGGACACGGAAAACAGACTCAAGCAAACTATTCTCATAACAAGAAACTGCACTAGCATAAGATGCTAAGCTCCTGCTATCAGGCATAACCTAATCAGGCTATCCTACTGCTGTCTACTCAGTACTAGCATGCAATACTCATAAAGCTGTAACACATAAGCAGGCACATAAGGCATTCTCCTAAATCCTTAGTCCTATACTAGCATGCTATTCTACTAAAACTGAAATTGAACAAATAGCTTGTATGGGTAATTTGGGAGTACTTACTTGAGCTCGGCTGACCGCATGCACACACCTCTATCTTGTTTTAAAAAAAAATTCCTCCTTTCTAAGTACTTTCAAAATTCTTTTTATAAAACGTTTTTATTTTAATAAAATCTTTCATTTCCCTTAGTTTGAGTTCAGATACACCCGGAAGTGTATCCGAATCCCTCAAACCAGGTCTCTGATACCAACTTGAAACGACCCAAAAATACGACCCAAAATTTTTTGTTTTTAATGTAATCAAAACTGTAATCAGAGTATCATATAATAAAACCATGCGTGATGTATTCCAAAACATAATAAAATACTGAGCGGAAAACTGTATCATGCTACATCAAATCAAACAACTAAATCAATCCCAGGCTAAAGCTGGGGCGGTGGTGTGTGCGATGTCGTCATCCCGAGCTCTTCCCTTTGCTTGCGGAAGTACCTGAAACCAAAACTGAAACTGTAAGCACGAAGCTTAGTGAGCTCCCCCAAAATACCACATACCATACAATAACATATAAACACATATTGGGCCTTGCCCACTGCATCGGGACGAAACCCGGAAACTGCATCGGACCGAAGTCCGGAACTGACTGGGACCTTGTCCCCTGCATCGGACCGAAGTCCGGAACTAACTGCATCGGACCGAGGTCCGGAACTAACTGCATCGGACCGAAGTCCGGAACTAACTGCATCGGACCGAAGTCCGGAACTAACTGCATCGGACCGAAGTCCGGAACTAACTGGGACCTTGTCCCCTGCATCGGATCGAAGTCCGGAACTAACTGACCGAACATAGCATAGCATATCAACTAGCATGAACACATATACTGCATACTACATCAGGCCGTAGCCCGGAACACATAACACATAACACATAAAACATAGCAATAAATCCTGTCTGAGCCACGAAGGCATCAAACATACTAGCTACTACATCGGACCGAAGTCCGGAAACTACTGCTAACTGGACGGGCCGGCATTGTGGCCTTAGACCCGTCCCTACTGGAAGGAAACTCACCTCGTAAACTGGCGGCTGAGTGTGTGTCTCTGAAAGCTAACGGCTTCTGCTCCTGAACCTCCTCGGCTACAAGTCCATGAACACACTCAATCAAATACTAAACACTGCACTTGGGGTAAAATGACTCTTTTACCCTAGGTCAAAGTCAACTTACTTTTGGGGCTGACTCGCCGAGTTGGGCCGCCCAACTCTCCGAGTCTCACTCTCACTTCCAACTCATACTCACTGCGACTTGTCGAGTGTGGCATCGACTCGACGAGTACCCTCTTGATCCAAGAACTCAGACAATCTTCATCCGACTCGCCGAGTCGGATGAACAGACTCGACGAGTTGTTCTTGATCCTAAGGAGATTGCCTTGGACTCGCCGAGTTGTATGAACAACTCGTCGAGTCCCTCCATCACTGAGTCTACCCTCAACTCGCTGAGTCCACTCTCTAACTCACTGGGTGCACTCGACACTGCTAAAAACGAAGGAATCGGGGACTCGCGACCCGACTCGCCGAGTCGCTGCCATGCAGCTAGTTTTTACTCGATTTCTCTTGAATCCAACACATACAAATGATAGATCTGGGTCCAATAAGCTGTTTTACCACGTAAAATTTCCAACTTTACGTGCACAACCTCATGAATAAGGGAAATGAGGCTAAAAGATGCACAAAATGAGTAGATCCATGGCTAATATGCAATGTAACTCCAAAAAGACAGTAGATCTGGGCTCTACAACACCCCAACATTCAGATCCAAAGGTATTTCGACTTATTAAGACATTTATGCAAACATAAGTCTTGGAACAAACATCAAATAGCTCTTAGAAGAGATCTAATGGAAGTTTAAGGCATATAACAAGAAGGGAACTCCGAAAATACCTCAATAAACTCAGATTTGCCCTTGGATCTTTGCACTACAACTCGTTTCCTTGCTTCTTTCTTCTTCTCCTTCTTCACACCTTCACAAAAATGGCACCAAATCACTTATAAACTCTCAAGGGAGGGTTAGGGTTCTCTCACTGTGTTCTCAGGGTGAAAGTGGTGAGAATGAGGCTATAATGTGGTTTATATAGTGGGCAAACCCGGGGATTTAGGGTTTCACCCAGACGGACGGACTCGCCGAGTCCGGGATATGGACTCGTCGAGTCCCCGGCCCCCGCGTGCACAAAATGCGCGACCCAACTCGGCGAGTCAGGCTAGAACTCGCCGAGTCCCTCTTGAAAACTTAGACAATTAACAATTAATTAACATACCAGCTTAAAACAACTCTTATCATACTTACGAAGCAAATTTCCTCAACTACAATAACCACAAAACCGATTGCCAAAGGAATCTTTATTGGAGAAAAAGAAGGAGGTTCGTGTTCAAAACCTCAAACAGATATGGAGGGAAAAGGAAAAGGGATATTGTACGAAAAATCAAAGGAGGAGAAGAAAGCTGAGGCTGAAGCAGAGATGGAAAGGATGAGGCAAATACAAAGCATTATGAGACAAGGGGCAAGTGATCCTCCCACGATGAACAAAGGTGATCATGCGAAGCTTTACTCTTACGAAACTATAGAGTCAAAAGTTGTGGGGAGGGAAATGTATGAATTCGAGAAGAAGCCAAAGAGAAGTGATAATATTGTGAATTCAGATAGTTGTTAGCTAGATTTTCCAATCAATGAAATGCTCTTCATCAATGCTCATTACAAGATTAGTGAGAAGTTTGATAATCCTGATGAGTTCACAAACATGAAAATCAGATTTCATGCTGTTTTGGGAAAGAATCCAGATGAACTTTGGTCTTTAATGAAGATCAAAAAGGTGCTAACAATCAAGAAAGATATATTGTTTGAAGACATGCTTCAAAATTTTCGTTATTTTGTTATCCGAGCAGATAACAAGCAGTATGACTTCACTGTAGCAGATTTTCCTCTGATGAACTGCAACGATTTGATTCAAGTGGCTATGATTTTGAAGCATATGGAAGAGAATAAGCTCAAAGGCTCTGAGACTGAAGTGTTCAAGATAGGCTTTGCACATGTTAAGACATCCATCGACAATTACTTCAATTGTTTGGCTCTTATAGATGAAGAATTGGCGAATGTGTTAGGAAGAGAAGTGAACGTTCCTTGGGAAGAAACTTTATCCCAGTCAGCATTGTCGAAATATGTTGTTGGGGAAATATGCCTGAAACCTTTCGGTATGGTGTTTTCAGGAAGAGATACAAAGGGCAAACCTAAGAAATTCTTGTTTAAAGTCTCATAGGTGGAAAAATATAATTCTTCGCAATATACGCACTTTATTGTTCGTATGAACAATTGCAAGAAGAACAATGAAGGAGACAAGAAGGATCTCAAGAAGGTGATTTCCTGGTATGGAGAAGTGCGAAATACAATTCACTCAGCTGTTTAAAAGCTTATGAACTGAATAGCTTCGACTGTTTACAAAGGGGGAGATTGTAGAAGCAAAATTGTAAAAGTCGAATATTGTGTTTTGTATTGTTTCGCATTTTATGTTACTTTACTAAGTCATATTTGTGCGAAGTGTAATATTTAGCCTTAGTATATTTTTTGTACACTCATGTTCCCTATAAATAGGGACTAAGGTTAGAAGTAGAGGATAACTTTTGTAAACGCAAATATCCTTTCTACTTATTCTGTAATCAGTCTTCATCAATATGTGATCTGATTAATATTTACTCTTCGTGTTCTAACTCTTTGATTACTAAAATCATACTTTGTTTTCTTAAATCTCGATAACAATTCTCTTCACATCGTCACCAGGATTTATCTAATAGGCACTACGTCTCATAGTCACCAGTCACCAGGGTTTATGTTGGATAAGGTGTCTAAGTCCATAACTATTTCTGGTATGTACTTAACCCGACCCGGCATGGTCCATTTGGGTTGCATTGCACCATGCAATTGGATAGATTAAATGAGAGAAATAACATTTGGAGATTATTAATATATTATAAGTTCTAATATATTAATAATATTATTTGATTAGTTTGATCAAGAATTAATTTAGAATTAATTAAGTGACCAAAAGATAACTAATTAAATATATGGGTTGATTATGTAAATCATCCATATCTTGTATAGTGGGGTAAGAGGCAACATGGTTTATCAAGTTGGGTTCCACCCATAGGATGCTCCATGGATGCTCCATGGAAGCTCCATGGGAGTTACAAACCCATGGGTCATGGAAATGAAGAGTCATGACACATTAGGGTTTACATGGTGTAACCCTAGATGTGTCAACACTATATAAGGGTCCCATTCTCCACCAAAATCGGCTACACATATGAAACAAGAGGGCTAGGATGATTTCAAGAAGTGTGTATTCTCTCAAAAGTCTTTCCAAGAGCATTTGGTGTTGTGTGAAGCATTTGAGGCATCACACTTGGGGTGCTAGGCTCACAAGGTTTCAAGGAACATAGGCAACAACAAGGTAAGTTATGCTATCTATCATTGAAGTTAAAAATTGTTCCCCATGTATGTTAGATAGGAATATAGCCTTGGAATTCAACTTTGCATGATAATTAGACAAACATAGATCCAAGGTTATTAGGGTTGCATGTACACTTAGGAAGTGTTAGAATGCTCAAAACCCATCAGTGGCATCAAAGCCTAGGCTTGTTTGTTTGTTATTTGTGCTAAAAAGTTGAAAAAAGTCGAAAAACTTGTTGTTTGACTGCTGAACTTGTCGAGTCCATGGGGAGACTCGTCGAGTTCACTTGTATCCTCAACCTACTCGTCGAGTAGGTTCATGCACTCGGCGAGTAGGATCGACAGAGTGCAGATTTTCTACTTTAGTTGCTGGAAATGGACTAGAAACATTACCCTAAACTGTTTTGGTACTTGAAAACTTGTTTTAGATGGTGTAATGTCTTTGCTAATTCATTTACAACAACTAGTTATCAAAATTACAAAGTTTTAAGTGTAATTTTGATTTATGAAAGTGTTCATATTCATGTTCTTGTTCTTATGATGTTTAGATGATCATAGGAATTATTTGTAACCTATGTGGTAGATTAATTCTTGATCATAATGTGTTTTAATGGAGTCCATAACTTGTCCTCAAGTTATGGAAAACCAAAAGTCACTTGAATTAAAACCATTAAAAGAACACAAGAGTTAGAAAAATGAAGAGTCTTCATTTTTATTACTCTATTAAACTCATAAGTTACAAGAAATGAAAAGTGTTGAAAGTTTACAAAACTTGCCCTCAAGTTTTGGAACAAGTAAAGTCTTGTTAAAACTTTAGTTCCAACCCTTGGAATTTTAAAAGTTAAAATTCAACCCTTGTACTTATATTATTATAATTTAATAATTATATATATATATATATATATATATATATATATATATATATATATATGTATGTATGTATGTATGTATGTATGTATAAGAACAAAGTCGTCTTACCGCTAGTACGCTTCATTCACGAAGCCGGTCTATAAGGTGGGTATAAGGTTGTTGCCTATAAAATAGCAACTTAATGGGTATCCACTCTCACCCACTGCTTGCTTGACTGGTGGAGGGTCGTTAGCCGAACGGGTAAGACAAGGACTTTTGAATTCTCATTAAAAGTATGATGAATATTATAAAGTAACTAAATGTTTATTAAATTCCCAATCTTAGTTACTTTAGGAAAATGTGAATAAGGTGCTAATCCATGAAATTACACTTTACACTTTGTTCAAGTCGTTGGTGGAGCATGTGTGGTTAACTGGCACACTAACTTGGACTTAACATGGTAGGTAAAGGGTGACTTAAGGTTTATTATAGTATCGGTGGAGTGTGTGTGGTTTACCGGCACATCGATTGAGTGATAAACTTTAAGGGTACCAAGTGATTTGCATGGTTACTTCACACCTCGTTTTGTGATCCTCGGTATCCCAATCACAAAACTTGGAGGGCACACTCGAGATTGAAATATGCCTCTGAAAAGTTCATTGAATCTCAAAGAATCTAGGAATTTCTAAGAACCAATCAAAAACCTAATATTTAATATTTCGGTTTTCGTGGTGGAAATTGGTGAATCGTTATTCACCTACCTTTCAAATATGTTATAGCTTAGATTACGGGATACCTCTTCTAAGTTATAATATATTGTGATTGGATCCTAGCCTTAATATTATATTTCGGTGTTTTATTAAGGACTTTCTTAATATCTAAACTAATCTTGTCCTCTTCCTTCAGATGTCTTCAAACAATGCTGCTTCTGGCTCTAATCCTAATGGCTCCTTTACCCTTATGAACTTGTGCGGGAAAGTAACTTTTGATGGATCCAACTTCAATGAGTGGATCAGAAACATCAGGATGATTACCCGCTATGAGGACAAAGAATATGTCCTTGACAAGGAGCTTAAGGAGATTGATGAGACTACTGCAACTCCTCAGGAGATCGCTGACTTTCAGGCACATGAAAGGGATGCTACGAAAGTGGCATGCATCATGATGACCACGATGACAGCGGAACTCCAAAAGTCCTATGAGGATTTCTACCCTTATGAAATGCACCAAGATTTGATGGAAAGATACCATCAAAGTGCATGACAAGAGAGGTATGAAATCATCTGCTCCATGATAACAACCATGATGAAGGATGGGGATTCCTTCACGAGCCACATGCAGAAAATGCAAAGGTATGTGGATCGATTGCTGAAGCTTAATGTGAACTTCCCTGAGGAGCTTGCAATAGATATAATTTTGCGCTCCTTACCATCATGCTATGATCAATTTCGCATGACATATCACATGAATAAGGAAGAGTTCACACTCAACAAACTTCAGGGACTTCTCAAGACTACTGAAACAGGTCTTAAGGAGAAGTCGGTTGTTAACACTCCTACTCCAAACTCCACTCTGGTTTTGGCAATCAAGAAAAGTCGAGGGAAGAAGAGAAAGAGTTCTTCGAAGGGTACCAAGGTTAGGACCCTTGATGGATCTTCTTCAAGTGGAACCAAGAAAGGTTTCGTCACTCCTTCTGACCCAAAAGAGGCTGAATGCTTCTATTGCCATGAAAAATCACATTGGAAGCGGAACTGCCCAAAATACCAGCAAGATGTGAAGGATGGGAAAGTTAAACGCAACCATGCAGGTATTTACACTATCATTTCTAATAACTCACCCCATTCTAAATCTTGGGTCCTTGATACCGGTTGTGGTATTCACATTTGTTGTGACTTGCAGGGACTAAGAAGAAGTGAGAATGTGGAGCAAGGAAGGATAAACTTAATCATGGGGAATAGGAAAGTTACATCTGTCACCAAGATTGGAGTTTATACTTTGTCGCTAAGTAGTGGGTTAAATTTAGATTTGAATAAATTTTGTTATTCACCAGAAATGGAAAGAAATATTATTTCCTTTCATGCATTGTATAAACAAGGTTTCACCTTTTCATTTGATAATGAAGTTGGTTCGATTAATGTTTTCTTTAATAATGTTCTTTATTTTAAAGCATTACCTTGTGATGGTGTGTATGAAGCTGTATCTGTTGTAGATAACTTAAGAAATAATGTTTTGTGTATTGATTCTCCTAATAATAATAACTTGGATAAAGCATCATTATGGCATTGTCGTCTTAGACATATAAGCAAGAAACGCATAGGCCAACTCCAAAAGGATGGAGTCTTGGAGTCGTTTGACCTAAAGTCAAATGATAGTTGCGAATCATGCTTACTTGGAAAAATGACAAAGTCACCCTTCACAGGCTCGTGTGAGAGGGGTGAAGGTTTGTTGGACCTTGTACACACGGATGTGTGTGGACCATTCAAACATGCCACAAGGGATGCTAATCGTTATTATTTGACTTTTACTGATGATTACAGTAGATATGGATATGTCTACTTAATCAAGCATAAGTCAGAGACTTTCGAAAGGTTTAAGGAATTTAAACAGGAAGTCGAGAATCAATTGAGCAGGAACATTAAGATGCTTCGATCCAATCGAGGAGGTGAGTATCTTAGTTCAGAGTTCCTCGACTGTCTAAGGGAATGTGGGATTGTCTCACATTTGACACCTCCCAGGACACCGCAGCTGAATGGTGTGGCTGAGAGGCGTAATCGAACCTTGTTAGACATGGTTCGTTCCATGATGAGTCGAGCTTCGCTACCAATCTCATTCTGGGGGTATGCCTTAGAGACTGCCACCCATATCCTTAATCTAGTCCCTACAAAGAAAGTTGCCAAAACTCCTCACGAGATGTGGACTGGTAAAGTACCCAAAGTTGATCACATCAAGATTTGGGGTTGCGAGGATTTTGTGAGACGCGAGACTCATGACAAGCTAGAACCCCAAAGCGAGAGGTGTATTTTCATCGGCTACCCACAGCAATCCTTTGGTTACCTCTTCTACAGACCTAGTGATAATGTGATCCTTGTAGCAAGAAGAGGAGTCTTTCGAGAAAGAGATTTTATAAGCCAAGGAGACAGTGGGAGGCAAATTGATCTTGAAGAAATTCAAGAATCAAGTGGTGAAGGAACTTCAAACACTAGCCCTCAACTTGAGGAGGAAACTCCTGTTGAGCCAATTGATGAATCTGTACCTCTGAGGCGTTCCACGAGAGTTAGGAGTGCACCTGAGCATTACTATGGTTTCCATATTACTGCAGAAGGTGAGACACTTATTAGTGATGGGACACTAGTAGGTCTGGATGACCCTAATAGCTACGAGGAAGCCATGGCAGGCCTCGAGTCTGCTAAATGGAAAGAGGCTATGGATAGCGAGATACAATCCATGTATGACAATCAAGTTTGGAACTTGGTTGAGAATGTACCAGGTCGTAAGACAGTAGGGTGCAAATGGATCCTCAAGAAGAAGACCGACATGGATGGTAATGTACACACTTATAAGGCTCGACTGGTTGCAAAGGGATTCTCTCAAATTCCTGGAGTGGATTATGATGAGACGTTTTCTCTAGTAGCCAAGATTAAGTCTATTAGGGTTATGTTATCCATAGCTGCCTTTCATGACTATGAAATTTGGCAAATGGATGTCAAAACCGGTTTCCTTAATGGAATGTTGGCTGAAGATGTTTACATGAGTCAGCTAGAAGGTTTTGTC
Organism: Lactuca saligna; assembly: GCF_052625555.1. Classification (NCBI taxonomy): domain Eukaryota; kingdom Viridiplantae; phylum Streptophyta; class Magnoliopsida; order Asterales; family Asteraceae; genus Lactuca; species Lactuca saligna. Next base: position 23,514,332 of record NC_136422.1, read on the forward strand.
AGCAACGAGTACCCTAATAGAGTGTGTAAGCTTGGGAAATCCATTTATGGATTAAAGCAAGCACCTCGCAGATGGAATCTTTGCTTTGATGAAAAGGTCAAGGAATTTGGCTTTTTTAGGAGTGAAGATGAATCTTGTGTTTATGTCAAGGCTAGTGGGAGTATAGTTAGATTTTTGGTATTGTATGTGGATGACATACTACTCATAGGAAACGACATCCCAACCCTGCAGGAAGTAAAGTCCTGGCTTGGGGAGTGTTTCGCAATGAAGGACCTTGGTGAAGCAGCCTATATTCTAGGGATAAGGATCTTGAGAGATCGGAGTAAAAGACTAATTGGACTTAGTCAGAGTACTTACTTAGATAAGGTGCTGAAGAGATTCAGCATGCAGGACTCCAAGAAAGGAGAGTTACTGTGACATCCCCAAAATCACAGCCAGAAAAGACCGGTTTTGTTTATACTTTATTTCAAAATCAGAGTTATCTTTTAATAAAAAGGGTTGCGGAATTTGTCCCAAAACAATAATATGATAAAGATTTATCAAAAGCATTTCCATAGAAATGTATTTCATTAAAAGACTCGGGATGTCATGTTCGTATAGATCAAAAGTATAAACAGTACAATATAAGCCTTACTACATTATTTCATATCTACAGGCCTATATCCGTAATCCCTCGTCCAAAACATCACACCTATGCTCATGCGCCACTACCTGTAATTGATAAAACTGAGTGGGTCAGGCTTGGGAGCCTGGTGAGCACATAGGGTTTTCAACCCACAATAAATAAGTTTATTAATTTCATCAATCAACAATAACCCGATTACCCGTTCCCGTTATCCTCACCTTACGTCCCTAAACACCTATCATAAGGGACCTAGCCTAAGGATCATCATCGGGACAAACACTACTGCTAAGGGGATTCCTCAGCAATAAATGTCCTAATAGGCAACCATGTGGGGGATGGAGTACACCGGTGAACACATCGTTCACAACCCCTACAGGTTGCGAGCCTGCTAGTGTTCCACTGGACTGTCTAGAAGAGTCCGTGGTCGTCATCTATACTCCGCTAGATGACTGGATCAACAACAACATCGAGGCCTGTCATCATTTTATCACACATCACCTATTACATCTACCCATGTTTTACCCCAACATTTTCGTAGATATAAAATACATATACAGTTTAAATAATTGAAAACATGTATAACAATGTTCATCTAACATAGATAGCAAGTATTCAGATAATATGCACACATAGCACGTAATTTATATAAAATACTTCATATCTATGTGTAAGCTGAAAGTAACTATGCACTCACCGGAAAAGGTGGTGATTCCGAACTCAGACAGCGCTTCGCTTCTTAAAAAGAATTTTTTCTTCGACGAAACCTAGTATTATTACCACTAGAGTTTAGTTTATTATTCGTCGAGACTAATTAATAGTCTAGCTATTATTATTATTATTATTATTATTATTATTATTATTATTATTATATAAGCGTCAAAAAAATACTTATATAACCCATAATAATAGCCCAAGTATTTATTATAAGTTCCTAATAACGTTACTATAATTAAATAAAAGTTATATTAAAAATAGCGTAGGCGTAGCTCACTTACAGCGGGTTTTATAGAAAACCGGGCTTTGCTTGGAGTAGCGTTCCCGAGCCGAAAAGCTCTTCTTCTCAGAGCCTTCGAGCACTCCGGGGCTTCCGCCTCGTGCTAGGGAGGTTCCCTAGGCTTTTCGGGGGATTTCGGGGCTAGAGAGAGGTTCTAGAGAGAGAGAGAGAGAGTAAAGAGAAGAAAGAATGGGAAAGGTGTGAAGAAAATGAGGGTGGGAGAGGTGGTATTTATAGGGTGAAATGTGGCTGAACTTAGTGCCACATGTCACCATCTGGTGGCAAGCCTTGGGGAGAAAGCAATGGCCAAGATTGTGCCACATCACCCATTTTCGCACAGCACACTTCCGACTTCTAAAAACCGTAACTTTCACATATGACCTCCGTTTTTGACGTTCTTTATATCCACGCGTAGGTAATAATAAGATCTACAACTTTCATTTTGACACCGTCAGCTAATTCTCGACCGATCTTAAATTTAACAGTACAAGGAGATTATACTGTTAAACGTCTGCGTAAAATTAATAACTTCTACATACGGACTCTGTTTTTGTCTGTCTTTTTACCGTTGATTTCCTATTAATGAGATCTTCAACTCTCATTTACGTTGCGTAAGCCAAAAACCGCAGAACTAAAATTCGAGTTTCAGGCCGTGCACTGCTAAGCCGAATCTTAGAAAAATCATAACTTCTTCATACGAAGTCAGATTTGGGTGTTCTTTTTATCGATGTTCTTAGTTTAACATATTCTACGACTTTTGTTTAGATTGCTAAGGCTAAAAAGTCTTCTATCGTAAATTCACTATTTATGTCTCCCGGTGTCGTGCCGGTTTTGCCGTAAAACTTCGGCGGGCCATAACTTCTTCGTTATAGCTCGGATTTCGGCATTCTTTATATGTACGGAAACCTTGAGACATATTCTACAACTTTATGTAGAGATATCGGGATTATCTCACACTTTAATTTTGACGCTCATTTTTATTCTTTATTAATTATACATTTATAATTAAATAATAAACACATAAACACACATAATTCACATAATACTCAAATATTTCATATTTATTACTTCAAAACGAGTTACAATAGTTGACCTAGACTATTACATTGACAAAAATGCTTAGCCCTGAAAACCCGGGCGTTACAATTCTCACCCCCTTAGGATGATTCCGTCCCGGAATCATGCATCAGCAAACAGATGTGGATAGCGACTCATCATGTCATCCTCTGTTTCCCAAGTGAGATTCGGCCCATTCGAATGTTTCCATCGGACTAGCACCAAGTCGACCATCTTGCGTCGTAACTTCTTAGTCTTACGGTCAATAATTGCCTCAGGCTCTTCGATCAGCCTTTTATTCTCATCCATCCTTAATTCCGAGATTGGAATTATGTCGGGAACATCTCCCATGAATTTCCTCAAATAACACACATGGAAGGTGTTATGAATACCATTGAGTTCTTCGGGCAATTCCAGCTTGTAAGCTTGGTTCCCAATCCTCTGAAGAACTTTGAATGGTCCAATAAACCTTGGACTCAACTTTCCTCGTTTCCCAAATCGTATAAGTCCCTTCCACGGTGAGACTTTAAGTAAAACGGAATCCCCAACTTCGAAGGTTATCGATCGTCTTTTCTTGTCGGCATAGCTCTTCTGACGATCCTGAGCTGCTAACATTCTTTCCCTAATCACCTTCAATTTCTCAGCAGTCTTATGGACTATCTTGGGGCCCATAAACTGCTTCTCTCCGGCTTCAAGCCAACAAGACGGCGTACGACACTTCTGCCCATACAAGGCTTGATAAGGAGCCATCTTGATGCTCGAGTGAAAACTATTGTTGTAGGAAAATTCTACCAGAGGTAAGTGCTCGTCCCAATTCCCTTGGAATTCGAGGGTACATGCTCTCAGCATATCTTCCAACGTCTGAATCGTTCTTTCACTCTGACCATCAATTTGCGGATGGTAAGCAGTACTCAAACACAAATTTGTACCCAACTCCTCTTGTAGACTCCTCCAAAACCTCGATGTGAAACGACTATCACGATCTGACACAATAGTAAGAGGGACACCGTGAAGTCTTACAATTTCCTTCACGTAAGCATTTGCGAGCTTATCCATAGACCACTTCTCGTTGGCTGCTATGAAGTGTGCACTCTTGGTGAAACGATCCACGACTACCCAAATCATGTCGTGACCATTCTTCGTTCTGGGTAATTTAGTCACAAAATCCATGGTGATGTCTTCCCATTTTCCCATGGGTACAAGTAAGGGTTCTAAACTCCCATACGGTTTTTGATGTTGTGCCTTAACCCTCGCACATGTTACGCACTCAGCCACATACTTCGCAACATCGAGCTTCATCGTCGTCCACCAGTAGTAGGGTTTTAGGTCCCTATACATTTTAGTGCTACCGGGATGAATCGAGTACATGGTCTTGTGTGCTTCTTCCATTAGAAGATCTCTTATTCCTCCCGTCTTAGGTACCCAAATTCGATCTTGGAATACCTTCAGTCCTCGACTGTTCGTACCGAACACTAACGTTTTTCCCAAATGTTCTTCCTTTCGGTCATTCTTTTCTAAGGCTTCTTCTTGAGCTTTCCTGATACTTTCCACAATCATCGAGACGACTTCAATTCTTAACGCTCTTGGCCTTTTTCTTTCAAGATTGACTTTCCGACTGAGAGCATCAGCAACAATATTTGCTTTACCTGGGTGGTAAAGTATCTCACAGTCGTAGTCCTTGAGAAGTTCTAGCCAGCGTCGTTGCCTCATGTTCAACTCCTTCTGATTAAAGAGATATTGGAGGCTCTTATGATCAGTGAAGAGCTTGCACTTCGTGCCGTAGAGGTAATGCCTCCATATCTTTAAGGCAAATACTACCGCTGCCAACTCCAGATCATGAGTGGGGTAGTTCTTTTCATGCTCTTTCAATTGTCGAGATGCGTTTGCTATCACCTTTTCTCTTTGGGTCAGAACACAACCCAACCCGACTCCAGATGCATCACTATAAACTGCGAAATCTTCGACTCCATTGGGTAGAGAAAGTATCGGTGCTTCACATAACTTCTTTTTTAGCTTCTCGAACGCCTCATCGTGTTTCTCACTCCATGTATACGTAGCTCCTTTATGGGTCAAAGCTGTTAATGGAGCTGCTATCGAAGAAAAGCCTTGGATAAATCGTCGGTAATATCCGGCTAATCCTAGAAAGCTTCGAATCTCCGTGGGACTCTTCGGACGTTCCCACATCATTACAACCTCGATCTTGGCGGGGTCAACCATTATTCCCTCCTGGTTAACAACATGACCCAAGAATTGGACTTCCCGTATCCAAAAGTCGCATTTGGAGAACTTTGCAAAAAGCTTCTCCTTCTTTAACACCTCCAACACTTCTCGTAGATGCTTGCCATGCTCCTCCTGGCTTTTCGAGTAAATGAGAATGTTGCCGATGAACACTATCACAGATTTATCGAGGAATGGTTTACAAACCCTATTCATCAAATCCATGAATGCTGCGGGAGCATTGGTTAGTCCGAATGACATAACCAAGAACTCGTAGTGTCCATATCTTGTTCTGAATGCAGTCTTCTCAATATCCTGCTCTCTCACCTTCAACTGATGATATCCTGACCTAAGATTGATCTTTGAGAAGTAGCTCGAACCTTGCAGATGATCGAATAGATCATCAATCCTCGGCAATGGATACTTGTTCTTCACCGTTGCCTTATTCAACTCTCGGTAGTCTATGCACATCCTCATGCTTCTGTCCTTCTTCTTCACGAATAACACCGGAGCTCCCCAGGGTGATGAACTAGGTCGAATGAAACCGCTGTCCAATAGCTCCTGAAGTTGCGTCACGAGCTCCTTCATCTACGTCGGTGCTAATCGGTAAGGTGCCTTTGCTATCGGTGTTGTTCCTGGTAATAAGTCTATACGAAATTCTACTTGCCTATCAGGTGGTAATCCGGGAAGATCTTCGGGAAAGACTTCCGGATAATCGCACACAACCGGTATATTCTGCACCTCTTTATTTTCTTTCTTAGCATCGATTACGAATGCCAAGTACGATGCACATCCCTTGGACAAACATTTCTTGGCTTTCATCAAGGAGATGATTCCAGAACTCACTCTGCGTTTGTCCCCGTACACCATAAATGATTCCTTTCCGGGTGGGTTTATCCTAACTATCTTCTTTCGGCATAATATCTCGGCATCGTTGGCGCTAAGCCAATCCATACCCAAAACGATGTCGAAACCGTTTAAATCTATGGGTAATAGTTCCTTCTGGAATTCGTTTCCGTTTAGGTCAATGACGATGTTCCTAATACGATTACTAACAGGTACGAATTTGCCACTAGCAACTTCTACAATTAAGGCGTTATCAAGTTTTTCTACAGGTAATGCTAATTTCGCACTAAATTTATGCGACACAAAGGAGTAGTTGGCTCCGGAATCAAACAGTATATTTGCAAGCAAACCATTTACAAGAAAGGTACCTGAAGCGACGTCTACTGCCTCCTTTGCAGCCTCGAGCGTCATCTGGAAGGCTCTCGCCTTCGGCTTTGGTGGTATGTTGGGTCTTCCTGCCTCCTTCTTCTTCGGGCAGTCCTTCAAAATGTGCCCTTCTTCATTACACCCATAACAGGCCTTCTGGTTAAGGGTGCATTCATTGGCATAGTGCCCAGGCTTTCCGCATTTGTAACAAGTGACCCCTCCATCACACTTCCCAAAGTGCTTCTTCTTGCACTTGTCACACTACTTTGCTTCTGATCCTCCTCCTCTCGAACCAGGTTTCGAGAATATACTCTTCTTGTTGGACTTCGAGGATCCATCGAACTTCCGTTTCTCACTGACCTCAGCCCTTTCCAGACCTCTTTCCTTTTGTTGGGTCTCCACATTCTTAGTTGCTCGAACAACAGACTTCAGAGTGGTTGCCATCTTGACTGTTGGGCCAAAGTCAGCCGGCAGTCCGTTTGCGAATTTCTCAATTTTAGAAAGTTCGGTTGGCACTAGGTATGGAAACTGTTGGAATAGTGTCTAAGGCTATAACTATATCCGGTTATGCATGGTCCTTTTGGGTTGCCTTCACCATAGCAACTTGAAGGATGATTTGTTAAGAGAGAGTAAATGTTATAAGGAATAATATATGGCTATTTGATTAATATAAGTCATAAACTAATTGTTATTAATTTGGTGACTTAAAGAGATTAATTAAATAAGAGGGTATAAATTGTCAATTGTTTGATAGTTAGACTTTAGACTGTAAATCCATTTGGATATACCTTGGACGGATTCTAAGAGCTTTAGGATATCTCAAATCGTCCATAGGGTTATCTATGGAATGGATTTGGATAGCCTTAAGAGAAGATTATCCAATTAGGGTTTAAGTGGTAACCCTTAAGGAGTCTACAAGTATAAATAGACCCTAGGGGTGAGGGAATTCGAGAGATATGACACACAACCTAAAGCAAGGAACCTCTGGCCGAATTCCTCCCCTCTTCTCTCTCCTAAATCATCTTGCTTGCTATTGGTGTTTGTAAGCCATTAGAGGAGTGACATTTGTGACTCTAGAAGCTCCAAGACATCAAGATCAACAAGGAACTCAAAGGTATGATTCTAGATCTGTTTCATCATTGTTATTTAATCTAATTAGCTATCAGAAGTCTTGGATTCAAAGCATGTTTAATTAGAAAGCCTAGATCCGAGCAATAGGGTTTTGCATGCGCACATAGGAAAGTTCTTATGGCTAAAACCCATCAGTGGTATCAGAGCCTAGCTTGGTTTTCTTTAAATTGTTGCTTGATTAACTGAAACAAACCTGAAAAATTCGATTTTTGGGTTTATGAGTCACTGACTCGGCGAGTTCCAAAGTGGACTCGGCGAGTAGGCCTGACTCGGCGAGTCCCTTTGTGTACTCGGCGAGTCTAGGCGTCAGGAATGGCCAGATTCGGGATTTTTTCATAATTATCTTATGGAAACTTACCTTAATCATATTAGATCAATCTAAATCCGATTTTTTGATAAATATGACTATTATCTTGATCTAATTAAAGATATTTATCATCTAATAAAATATTTAATTTCCTTATATGATAATGATTAATTATTTTGATAATTATCTTGAAAGAAATCTTAGATAAATCAAATAAAGATAATTAGGATATTAATTGTTAATTGGAATTATTTGTTATTTGATCCTCCATGTTTTAAATGTTTAAAACCTACCCTAAAGTTTTGAAATTTATATTTGTGATTAAAAGTTTTAATTTAGACAACTTAAATTTCAAACCCTAGATTTTAAAAGGTTTTAAAATACAACCCTATACTTCTATGATATTACTAGAATAATATATATATGTATAACTAAATGCTAGTCTTACCGCTAGTAGGCCTCATTCACGAAGCCAATCTATAAGGTGGGTATAAGGTTGCGGCCTATAAAATGGCGCTTAATGGGTGTACACTCACACCCACCGCTTGCTTGATTGGTGAAGAGTCGTTAGCCGAACGGGTAGGATAGGGCAACCTCATCCTCTCATTAAAAGTATAATAAGAAATACAAAGTAACTACACGTTTTAAAAAATTTCCCAATCTTAGTTACTTTAGGAAAAGTGAATTGATGCAATCCCATGAAATTACACTTTGCACCTTGCTAAGAAGTTAGTGGAGCGTGTGTGGTTTACCGGCACACTAATTGGTTCTAAGCGAAGGTGGCAAAGGGTGATTCATTGTTTATCATAGTTCGATGGAGCGTGTGTGGTTTACTGGCACATCGAATAGGTGATCGTTACAATGAAGGCACCATGTGAATTTGCATGGTAATTCACACCCGCTTTGTGATCCTCGGCATCCCAGTCACAAACAAGAGGGGCATATCGAGATTTAAACATGCCATTGAATAGTTCAATGAATCTCATCCGAACCTAGGAATTCTCAAAAACACTTAGGACTAATAGTTTAAGTTTTGTAATGGAGAATTAGTGAATCGTCATTCACTTACCTTCAATTTATTTGCATATTAGACTACGACATCCCTTTTCTAATATGTAAATGTTATTGTTGGATCCTAGCCCTAATTTTTCTTATTGGGTGATAATTAGGGATTCTTGTTCTAATCTATCTTTGTCCTTTCTATAGATGTCAAACGCAAACAACGCTGCTGCTAGTTCTTTCACGTTGATGAGCCTTTGCCAAAAGGTCACCTTCGATGGAACGAACTTTAGCGAATGGATAAGATACATTCGCACCATTGCTCGCTATGAGGATAAAGAGTATGTCCTCGATGAGAAGCTCGAGAAAATCAACCCCGAAGTTGCTACTCCCGCCGAAATCACCTTAAGCAAACTCCAAGGTCTCTTGAGGGTTGCTGAGAGCAACTTCAAGGACAAGTCTGTTGCACCAACTCCCAATCCATCCGCTGCTCCTGTCTTGGCTATTGGTCAAGGGAAGGGAAAGAAGAGGAAAGCTTCATCGAACAACTATCGCAAGGTGAAAGCCCGAGATGGTTCCTCTTCTAGTGGGACCAAAGTTGATCCCTCTAAGCCCTGCTCTAACCCGAAGGAGGCAGAGTGCCACCACTGCCACAAGATAAGACATTGAAAGAGAAGCTGCCCGGATTACCTGCAAGCCATCAAGGAAGGAAAGATCAAGCCATCTTTCGCAGGTATATACACAATCAAATCTAACGATTCTAATCATGCTATTTCTTGGGTTCTTGATACCGGTTGCGGTTATCACATTTGTTCTAATGTGCAGGGACTAAAAAGAAGTAGGGATGTGGAGCAAGGAAGGATCAATCTAATCATGGGGAACAGAACATCGTCGCCTGTGACCAAGATTGGAGTGTATTCTTTAGTGCTTAGGAATAGTTTAGTTTTAGATTTGAACAATTGTTGCTATTCGCTAGAAATGGCTAGAAACATCATTTCATTTCATGGTTTAAATAGACAAGGATTTAGATTTTCTTTTAATAATGAGAATGGTTCTATTTTGGCTTATCTAAATGGTGTCTTTTACTTTGAAGCTATACCATGTAATGGAATATATGAAACTGTTATGATTGTTGATAACTTAGGAAATGATGTTTTGAATATTGATTCTTCCACTAGTATGGATAAAGCATCCTTGTGGCATTGTCGTCTTGGACATGTCAACAAGAAACGCATAGCCCAACTCCAAAAGGATGGAGTGTTGGAGTCATTCGACCTTAGGGAAGATGACACATGCGAGTCTTGTTTACTTGAAAAGATGACTAAGTCACCCTTCACGAGTACTTGTGAAAGGGGTGAGGGACTATTGGACCTAATACATACCGATGTATGTGGACCCTTTAGATCAACCACGAAGGATGGGAACCACTTCTATGTGACTTTTACCGATGACTATAGTAGATATGGGTATATCTACTTAATCAAGCAAAAGTCAGAAACTTTTGAAAAGTTCAAAGAGTTCAAGAATGAAGTGGAGAATCAATTGGGCAGGAAAATCAAGATGCTTCGATCCGATCGAGGAGGAGAGTACCTATGTCTTGAATTCCACGATTATCTCAAGGAGTGTGGAATAGTTTCGCAATTGACGCCTCCTAGGACACCGCAGTTGAATGGTGTGGCAGAAAGGCGTAATCGAACCTTATTGAATATGGTTCGCTCTATGATGAGTCGTGCTTCACTACCTATCTTCTTTTGGGGGTATGCCTTAGAGACTGCCGCCCATATCCTTAACCGAGTCCCAACTAAGAAGGTTGCCAAAACACCTCACGAGATGTGGACAGGGAAAGCTCCCTCATTGGCACATATCAAGGTTTGGGGTTGCGAGGCTTTCGTAAGACGAGATACTCACGACAAGCTTGAACCTCGAAGTGAGCGATGTATTTTCATCGGCTACCCACAGACATCCTTTGGATATCTCTTCTATAGACCGAAATACAATGTTGTCTTTGTTGCGAGGAGAGGAGTTTTCCGAGAGCGAGAACTCATAAGCCAAGGAGACAGTGGGAGGCAAATCGAACTTGAAGAGATTCAAGAGTCGATAGATGAAGGAACCTCTACCGCTGGCATTCAACCCGAGGAGGAAACTCCAGTTGAACCGATTGACGAATCCTTACCTCTTAGACGTTCCGATAGAGTTAGTGTTCATCCCCAGTTTTATGGTTTTCATATTACTACCGAAGGGGACACGTATATGTTGGGTTTTAGCCATAAGAACTTTCCTATGTGCGCATGCAAAACCCTATTGCTTGGATCTAGGCTTTCTAATAAACATGCTTTTGAATCCAAGACTTCTAATGGCTAATTAAGTTAAACAACAACATTAAAACATATCTAGAATCATACCTTTGAGTCCCTTGTCGATCTTGGTTGTCTTGGAGCTTCTAGAGTCACAATTGTCACTCCTCTAATGGCTTACAAACACCAATAGCAAGCAAGATGATTTGGGAGAGAGGAGAGGGGATGGAATTCGACCAGAGGTTCCTTGCTTTAGGTTCTGAAAGGTTGTACACGAATTCCACATCCCAAGGGCCTATTTATACCTTTAGACTCCTTAAGGGTTTCACCCTAAACCCTAATTGGATAATCTTCTCTTAAGGCTATCCAAATCCATTCCATAGATAACCATATGGACGATTTTGAGCTATCCTAAAGCTCTTAGAATCCGTCCAAGGTCCATCCTAATGGATTTACAGTCTAAAGTCTAACTATCAAACAATTGACAGTTTATACCCTCTTATTTAATTAATCTCTTTAAGTCACCAAATTAATACCAATTAATTTATGACTTATATTAATCAAATAGCCATATATTATTCCTTATAACATTTACTCTCTCTTAACAAATCATCCTTCAAGTTGCTATGGTGAAGGCAACCCAAAACGACCATGCACAACCGGATATAGTTATAGCCTTAGACACTATTCCAACAGTCTCCCACTTGGATAAGTCTAATAACTATACAAGTACAATACGGTTTGCAATCGTAGCTCTCAAAGACGCTGTCAACTCTGATCTAATCAATCTTGTCCTTTAGATAAGGGATCGTACAGTCCTCTGTTAGATATCATGCTGACAATCCTATGGAATGGTTAGTCTAGCATTTAGATTTCTCGATCTTCGATTTATTTGACATAGAACTTAATCGAACACATCAATTCAGTTCTGACCGGGCCCGGCACATAAGTCAAATCAAATCATCAAGTGGCCAAGATATCTCTTCTATCCTCTTAGGATAAAATCTACAGATAAACTTCGACTTATATGCATTTACTTATTCATTAACCAACTATACACAATAATGCGTTTTATGACATCAAGTTACTGATGCGTTTTCGCATTATCAATGCACAATCAATTAACAAATAATCAACCATATATCTAGGTTTTAAGACCATATGATATTATCGTCTTGCGATCACCTTTTATATCGTATTCCATAAGGTGATTCCAGCAAGCGCGGGTTTATTCCAATGCTCAAAACCAGTTCATAAGCACTCATGAACGTTGCAGCAACCCTTGCTATGTCTAACACCATTTAGACATTCTACACACCAATTCATGACAATCTTCATTCATATCTACTCCCAACATATGAATGATTGTGGACCATTTGAATAATTCGATTATTCTTAATAACTCAATTATCCTGGAAGTCAAAACATGCAAAGTGAAACAATAGTTAAACAACTAACATGTGATAGTAACTTTACTCATAAATAAAACTTCTTTATTTAATCATCAAATGTCAATTACATTTATCTATTATACGTTTCTAATACTATCTAATCTATGCTAATATCATCCTTCAGCCCAATACTCCTAGCATGCTGCAAGTGCTTAACCCTACTCAGTCCCTTCGTAAGCGGATCTGCTGGGTTATCTTCTGATGATATCCTCTTCACTACGAGTTGTCCTTCTTCTACACGATGTCTAATGAAGTGATATTTTCTGTCGATATGTCGAGATCTACCATGATCCCTCGGTTCCTTGGTCAAGGCAACCGCACCTTCGTTATCACAGAAAATCTCCATGGGCTCCTTTATGGTCGGCACAACTCCAAGATCACCAATGAAGTTCTTCAGCCATATTTCCTCCTTTGATGCTTCGCTCGCTGCGATGTACTCTGATTCGCACGTTGAATCAGCTACGGTTTCCTGCTTGGAACTTTTCCATGTCACTGCTCCTCCATTTAGGGTAAAGACCCAGCCCGACTGCGAACGATAGTTGTCCCTGTCGGTTTGAAAGCTGGCGTCACTATACCCTCGCACCTTCAAGTCATCACTCCCTCCAAGGACTAAGAACCATTCTTTCGTCCTCCGAAGGTACTTAAGGATGTTCTTCACCGCAATCCAATGTGCTTTGCCAGGGTTCCCTTGATATCTGCTAACCATGCTCAAAGCGAAGGCTACATCAGGGCGAGTACAAGTCATAGCGTACATGATTGAGCCAACTGCGGAAGCGTATGGTACTCGGCTCATTTCTACTATCTCAGCTTCGGTACTCGGACTTTGAGTCTTACTCAACTTGGCATTTCCTTGTATCGGTAGTTCTCCCTTCTTTGAGTTTTCCATACTAAAACGTTTTAGTACCTTCTCCAAGTAAGTATTCTGACTAAGTCCAATTAGTCTCTTACTTCTTTCTCTTACTATCCTTATTCCCAAAATGTAAGAAGCCTCTCCGAGGTCCTTCATAGCGAAGCACTTCCCGAGCCAGGACTTAACCTCCTGCAGAGTCGGGATGTCGTTTCCTATGAGTAATATGTCATCGACATATAGAACGAGGAAGCTTACTATACTCCCACTGGCTTTGACATATACACAAGATTCGTCTTCGCTTCGTACAAATCCAAACTCTTTGACTTTCTCATCGAAGCAAAGATTCCATCTGCGAGACGCTTGCTTAAGTCCATAAATGGACTTCTCAAGCTTACACACTCTATTCGGATGCTTCGGATCCACAAACCTCTCTGGCTGAGCCATGTAAACATCCTCAGCCAACTTTCCGTTAAGGAAAGCGGTCTTGACATCCATTTGCCAAATCTCATAATCATGAAATGCGGCAATTGCTAGCATCACTCTAATAGATTTAATCTTCACAACTGGTGAGAAGGTCTCATCATAGTCAACTCCGGGAGTTTGAGTAAAGCCCTTCGCAACCAATCGCGCTTTGTATGTGTGTACGTTCCGATCCACGTCGGTCTTCTTCTTGAAGATCCACTTGCACCCTACGGTCTTACGTTCGGGCACGTAATCAACCAAATTCCAAACTTGGTTATCGTACATGGATTGGATCTCGCTATCCATCACCTCTTTCCATTTCGCAGACTCCGGGCCTGCCATGGCTTCCTTATAGCTATTAGGTTCATCAAGATTTACTAGTGTACCATCACTAATATACGTGTCCCCTTCGGTAGTAATATGAAAACCATAAAACTGGGGTTGAACTCTAACTCTATCGGAACGTCTAAGAGGTAAGGATTCGTCAATCGGTTCAACTGGAGTTTCCTCCTCGGGTTGAACGCCAGCGGTAGAGGTTCCTTCATCTATCGATTCTTGAATCTCTTCAAGTTCGATTTGCCTCCCACTGTCTCCTTGGCTTATGAGTTCTCGCTCTCGGAAAACACCTCTCCTCGCAACAAAGATAACATTATCTTTCGGTCTATAGAAGAGATATTCAAAGGAAGTTTGCGGGTAGCCGATGAAAATACATCGCTCACTTCGAGGTTCAAGCTTGTCGTGAGTATCTCGTCTTACGAAAGCCTCGCAACCCCAAACCTTGATATGTGCCAACGAGGGAGCTTTCCCCGTCCACATTTCGTGAGGTGTTTTGGCAACCTTCTTAGTAGGGACTCGGTTAAGGATATGGGCGGCAGTCTCTAAGGCATACCCCCAAAAGAAGATAGGTAGTGAAGCACGACTCATCATAGAGCGAACCATATCCAATAAGGTTCGATTACGCCTTTCTGCCACACCATTCAACTGCGGTGTCCTAGGAGGCGTCAATTGCGAAACTATTCCACTCTCCTTGAGATAATCGTGGAATTCAAGACTTAGGTACTCTCCTCCTCGATCGGATCGAAGCATCTTGATTTTCCTGCCCAATTGATTCTCCACTTCATTCTTGAACTCTTTGAACTTTTCAAAGGTTTCTGACTTTTGCTTGATTAAATAGATATACCCATATCTACTATAATCACCGGTATAGGTCACATAGAAGCGGTTCCCATCCTTCGTGGTTGATCTAAAAGGTCCACATACATCGGTATGTATTAGGTCTAATAGTCCCTCACCCCTTTCACAAGTACTCGTGAAGGGTGCCTTGGTCATCTTTCCAAGTAAACAAGACTCGCATGTGTCATCTTCCCTAAGGTCGAATGACTCCAACACTCCATCCTTTTGGAGTTGGGCCATGCGTTTCTTGTTGACATGTCCAAGATGACAATGCCACAAGGATGCTTTATCCATACTAGTGGAAGAATCAATATTCAAAACATCATTTCCTAAGTTATCAACAATCATAACAGTTTCATATATTCCATTACATGGTATAGCTTCAAAGTAAAAGACACCATTTAGATAAGCCAAAATAGAACCATTCTCATTATTAAAAGAAAATCTAAAACCTTGTCTATATAAACCATGAAATGAAATGATGTTTCTAGCCATTTCTGGCGAATAGCAACAATTGTTCAAATCTAAAACTAAACTATTCTTAAGCACTAAAGAATACACTCCAATCTTGGTCACAGGCGACGATCTTCTGTTCCCCATGATTAGATTGATCCTTCCTTGCTCCACATCCCTACTTCTTCTTAGTCCCTGCAGATTAACACAAATGTGATAACCACAACCGGTGTCAAGAACCCAAGAAATAGCATGATTAGAATCGTTAGATTTTATTGCATATATACCTGTGAAAGATGGCTTGATCTTTCCTTCCTTGATGGCTTGTAGGTAATCCGGGCAGCTTCTCTTCCAATGCCCTATCTTGTGGTAGTGGTGGCACTCTGCCTCCTTCGGGTTAGAGCAGGGCTTAGAGGGATCAACTTTGGTCCCACTAGAAGAGGAACCATCTCGGACTTTCACCTTTCGATAGTTATTTGAAGAAGCTTTCCTCTTCTTTCCCTTCCCTTGACCAATAGCCAAGACAGGAGCAGCACACGGATTGGGAGTTGGTGCAACAGACTTGTCCTTGAAATTGCTCTCAGCAACCCTCAAGAGACCTTGGAGTTTACTTAGAGTGACCTCCTCCTTGTTCATGTGGTAGGTCATCCTAAATTGATTATACATCGGAGGCAAAGAGTGAAGCACCATGTCGATCGCCAAGTCTTCGCCGAAGTCAACATTTAACTTGCGAAGGCGGTCGACATACCTTTGCATCTTTTGCAAGTGCACAGTAAGAGATTCTCCATGACCCATCTTGGCGGAAATCATGTTAGCGAAGATCTCGTAACGCTCTTGTCTCGCGTTTTGGTGGTACCTCTCCAACAAGTCTTGATGCATCTCGTATGGATACATGTCCTCGTAGGACTTTTGGAATTCGGAGTTCATGGTGGCGATCATGATGCAATGTACTTTCGTCGCATCTCGCTCATGGGTTTCAAAGGCGGTGATTTCGGCGGGAGTAGCAATTTCGGGGTTGATTTTCTCGAGCTTCTCGTCGAGGACATACTCTTTATCCTCATATCGAGCAATGGTGCGAATGTATCTTATCCATTCGCCAAAGTTCGTTCCATCGAAGGTACCTTTTGGCAAAGGCTCATCAACGTGAAAGAACTAGCAGCAGTGTTGTTTGCGTTTGATATCTATAGAAAGGACAAAGATAGATTAGAACAAGAATCCCTAATTATCACCCAATAAGAAAAATTAGGGCTAAGATCCAACAATAACATTTACATACTAGAAAAGGGATGTCGTAATCCAACATGCAAATAAATTGAAGGTAACTGAATGACGATTCACTAATTCTCCATCACAAAACTTAAACTTTTAGTCCTAAGTGTTTTTGAGAATTCCTAGGTTCGGATGAGATTCATTGAACTATTCAATGGCATGTTTAAATCTCGATATGCCCCTCTTGTTTGTGACTGGGATGCCGAGGATCACAAAGCGGGTGTGAATTACCATGCAAATTCACATGGTGCCTTCATTGTAACGATCACCTATTCGATGTGCCGGTAAACCACACACGCTCCATCGAACTATGATAAACAATGAATCACCCTTTGCCACCTTCACTTAGAACCAATTAGTGTGCCGGTAAACCACACACGCTCCACTAACATCTTAGCAAGGTGCAAAGTGTAATTTCATGGGATTGCATCAATTCACTTTTCCTAAAGTAACTAAGATTGGGAAATTTTAAAAAGAAAGTTTAGTTACTTCGTATTTCTTATTATACTTTTAATGAGAGGATGAGGTTGCCCTATCCTACCCGTTCGGCTAATGACCCTCCACCAATCAAGCAAGCGGTGGGTGTGAGTGTACACCCATTAAGCGCCATTTTATAGGCCGCAACCTTATACCCACCTTATAGATCGGCTTCGTGAATGAGGCTTACTAGCGGTAAGACTAGCATTTAGTTATACATATATATTATTCTAATAATGTCATATAAGTATAGGGTTGCATTTTAAATTTTTTCAAAATCTAGGGTTTGAAATTTAAGTTGTCTAAATTAAAACTTTTAATCACAATTATAAATTTCAAAACTTAAGGGTAGGTTTTAAACATTTAAAAACATAGAGGATCAAATAACAAATAATTCCAATTAACAATTAATATTCTAATTATCTTTATTTGATTTATCTTGATTTCTTTGAAGATAATTACCAAAATAATTAATTATTATCATATAAGGAAATTAAATATTTTATTAGATGATAGATATCTTTAATTAGATCAAGATAACAGTTATATTTATCAAAAAATCGGATTTACATTGATCTAATATGATTAAGGTAAGTTTCCATAAGATAATTATGAAAAAATCCCGAATCTGGCCATTCCTGACGCTTGGACTCGCCGAGTGCACAAGGGGACTCGACGAGTCAGGCCTACTCGACGAGTCCACCATGGAACTCGACGAGTGAGTGACTCAAAACCCAAAAAATCGAATTTTGCAGGTTTGTTTCAGTTATTCAAGCAACAATTTGTAGAAAACCAATCTAGGCTCTGATACCACTGTTGGGTTTTAGCCATAAGAACTTTCCTATGTGCGCATGCAAAACCCTATTGCTTGGATCTAGGCTTTCTAATAAACATGCTTTTGAATCCAAGACTTCTAATGGCTAATTAAGTTAAACAACAACATTAAAACAGATCTAGAATCATACCTTTGAGTCCCTTGTCAATCTTGGTTGTCTTGGAGCTTCTAGAGTCACAATTGTCACTCCTCTAATGGCTTACAAACACCAATAGCAAGCAAGATGATTTGGGAGAGACGAAAGGGGATGGAATTCGACCAAAGGTTCCTTGCTTTAGGTTCTGAAAGGTTGTACACGAATTCCACATCCCAAGGGCCTATTTATACCTTTAGACTCCTTAAGGGTTTCACCCTAAACCCTAATTGGATAATCTTCTCTTAAGGTTATCCAAATCCATTCCATAGATAACCATATGGACGATTTTGAGCTATCCTAAATCTCTTAGAATCCGTCCAAGGTCCATCCTAATGGATTTACAATCTAAAGTCTAACTATCAAACAATTGACAGTTTATACCCTCTTATTTAATTAATCTCTTTAAGTCACCAAATTAATACCAATTAATTTATGACTTATATTAATCAAATAGCTAAATATTATTCCTTATAATATTCACTCTCTCTTAACAAAATCATCCTTCAAGTTGCTATGGTGAAGGCAACCCAAAAGGACCATGCACCACCGAATATAGTTATAGCCTTAGACACTATTCCAACAGTATATTAGTGATGGTACACTAGTAAATCTTGATGAACCTAATAGCTATAAGGAAGCCATGGCAGGCCCGGAGTCTGCGAAATGGAAAGAGGCGATGGATAGTGAGATCCAATCCATGAACGATAACCAAGTTTGGAATTTGGTTGATTATGTGCCCGAACGTAAGACCGTTGGGTGCAAATGGATCTTCAAGAAGAAGACCGACGTGGATGGGAACGTACACACATATAAAGCGCGATTGGTCGCGAAGGGCTTTACTCAAACTCCCGGAGTTAACTATGATGAGACCTTCTCACCAGTTGCGAAGATTAAATCTATTAGAGTGATGGTAGCAATTGCCGCATTTCATGATTATGAGATTTGGCAAATGGATGTCAAGACCGCTTTCCTTAACGGAAATTTGGCTGAGGATGTTTACAAGGCTCAGCTAGAGGGGTTTGTGGATCCGAAGCATCCGAATAGAGTGTGTAAGCTTGAGAAGTCCATTTATGGACTTAAGCAAGCATCTCGCAGATGGAATCTTTGCTTCGATGAGAAAGTCAAAGAGTTTGGATTTGTACGAAGCGAAGACGAATCTTGCGTATATGTCAAAGCCAGTGGGAGTATAGTAAGCTTCCTCGTTCTATATGTCGATGACATATTACTCATAGGAAACGACATCCCGACTCTGCAGGAGGTTAAGTCCTGGCTCGGGAAGTGCTTCGCTATGAAGGACCTCGGAGAGGCTTCTTACATTTTGGGAATAAGGATAGTAAGAGAAAGAAGTAAGAGACTAATTGGACTTAGTCAGAATACTTACTTAGAGAAGGTACTAAAACGTTTTAGTATGGAAAACTCAAAGAAGGGAGAACTACCGATACAAGGAAATGCCAAGTTGAGTAAGACTCAAAGTCCGAGTACCGAAGCTGAAATAGCAGAAATGAGCTGAGTACCATACGCTTCCGCAGTTGGCTCAATCATGTACGCTATGACTTGTACTCGCCCTGATGTAGCCTTCGCTTGAAGCATGGTTAGCAGATATCAAGGGAACCCTGGCAAAGCACATTGGATTACGGTGAAGAACATCCTGAAGTACCTTCGGAGGACGAAAGAATGGTTCTTAGTCCTTGGAGGGAGTGATGACTTGAAGGTGCGAGGGTATAGTGACGCCAGCTTTCAGACCGACAGGGACAACTACCGTTCGCAGTCGGGCTGGGTCTTTACCCTAAATGGAGGAGCAGTGACATGGAAAAGTTCCAAGCAAGAAACCGTAGCCGATTCAACGTGCGAATCAGAGTACATCGCAGCGAGCGAAGCGTCGAAGGAGGCAATATGGCTAAAGAACTTCATTGGTGATCTTGGAGTTGTACCGGCCATAAAGGAGCCCATGGAGATTTTCTGTGATAACGAAGGTGCGGTTACCTTGACCAAGGAACCGAGGGATCATGGTAGATCTCAACATATCGACAGAAAATATCACTTCATTAGACATCGTGTAGAAGAAGGACAACTCGTAGTGAAGAGGAAATCATCAGAAGATAACCCAGCAGATCCGCTTATGAAGGGACTGAGTAGGGTTAAGCACTTGCAGCATGCTAGGAGTATTGGGCTGAAGGATGATATTAGTATAGATTAGATAGTATTAGAAACGTATAATAGATAAATGTAATTAACATTTGATGATTAAATAAAGGAGTTTTATTTATGAGTAAAGTTACTGTCACATGTTAGTTGTTTAACTATTGTTTCACTTTGCATGTTTTGACTTCCAGAATAATTGAGTTTATTAGGAATAATCGAATTATTCAAATGGTCCACAATCGTTCATATGTTGGGAGTAGATATGAATGAAGATTGTCATGAATTGGTGTGTAGAATGTCTAAATGGTGTTAGACATAGCAAGGGTTGCTGCAACGTTCATGAGTGCTTATGAACTGGTTTTGAGCATTGGAATAAACCCGCGCTTGCTGGAATCACCTTATGGAATATGATATAAAAGGTGATCGCAAGACGATAATATCATATAGTCTTAAAACCTAGATATATGGTTTATTATTTGTTAATTGATTGTGCATTGATAATGCGAAAACGCATCAGTAACTTGATGTTATAAAACGCATTGTTGTGTATTGTTGGTTAATGAATAAGTAAATGCATATAAGTCGAAGTTTATCTGTAAATTTTATCCTAAGAGGGTAGAAGAGATATCTTGGCCACTCGATGATTTGATTTGACTTATGTGCCGTGCCCGGTCAGAACTAAATTGATGTGTTTGATTAAGTTCTATGTCAAATAAATCGGAGATCGAGAAATTTAAATGCATGACTAACCATTCCATAGGATTATCAGCATGATATCTAACAGAGGACTGTACGATCCCTTATCTAAAGGACAAGATTGATTAGATCAGAGTTGACAGCGTCTTTGAGAGCTACTATTGCAAACCGTATTGTACTTGTATAGTTACTAGACTTATCCAAGTGGGAGACTGTTGGAATAGTGTCTAAGGCTATAACTATATCCGGTTGTGCATGGTCGTTTTGGGTTGCCTTCACCATAGCAACTTGAAGGATGATTTGTTAAGAGAGAGTAAATGTTATAAGGAATAATATATGGCTATTTGATAAATATAAGTCATAAATTAATTGGTATTAATTTGGTGACTTAAAGAGATTAATTAAATAAGAGGGTATAAACTGTCAATTGTTTGATAGTTAGACTTTAGACTGTAAATCCATTTGGATATACCTTGGACGGATTCTAAGAGCTTTAGGATATCTCAAATCGTCCATAGGGTTATCTATGGAATGGATTTGGATAGCCTTAAGAGAAGATTATCCAATTAGGGTTTAAGTGGTAACCCTTAAGGAGTCTACAAGTATAAATAGACCCTAGGGGTGAGGGAATTCGAGAGATATGACACACAACCTAAAGCAAGGAACCTCTGGCCGAATTCCTCCCCTCTTCTCTCTCCTAAATCATCTTGCTTGCTATTGGTGTTTGTAAGCCATTAGAGGAGTGACATTTGTGACTCTAGAAGCTCCAAGACATCAAGATCAACAAGGAACTCAAAGGTATGATTCTAGATCTGTTTCATCATTGTTATTTAATCTAATTAGCTATTAGGAGTCTTGGATTCAAAGCATGTTTAATTAGAAAGCCTAGATCCGAGCAATAGGGTTTTGCATGCGCACATAGGAAAGTTCTTATGGCTAAAACCCATCAGAAACAACTTCATCTTTTCCGTAAATGCAGCAGCATAGTCATCGATGCTCATTCTCCCCTTCTTCAAATTTTGGAACTCATTGTTCAGATCAATCAGGTCTATCTCAGAACAGTACTGCGCCTTTAGTTGTTCCAAGAACTCATCCCATGACATTTTCAGGGCTTTTCCTCGTGGCATCGTATCTGCCAATAGCTTCCACCAACTCAATACTCCATTTTTCAAATTTCTCACAGCGAAGACAGTCTTCTACTTTTCGTTGCAGTCGCAGCTCTCAAACACCATCTCCATCTCGGAGATCCAGTCCATAATCTCAACAGGCTTTGGGCTTCCTGAGAGACTTGGTGGTTTTGCACCCAAGAAATTTTTGTACATCCGCCCATCCTTGTTGTTTCTTCCTTCTGGGCCATCCCTTTGTTCACCTTGAGTCCCTATTTGACTCACTTGACGGTTATAGTTCCCTTCCTCAGATGGCTCGGGAACTGGCTCCGTCGGTTCAACATGTATGGTAGGTTCGTCTCTATTCTCGCGGAGCATCCCTCTCATTTCTTCCCTTTGTTCAGCTAGCATAGCCTGAATCATGGCTTGAACTCCAGCCATGGTAACTGGCTTAGGTGCAACTTCTTCAACAATAGGTATTTGCTGAACTACTGGGGGTTGGTTCCTACCTCCATTTGCGTTCACGTTTCCGCTACGGGTCCTTGCCATCATGATCTATACACCGAATAAGGTGAATTTAGATCTTTATTTAGGAGAGACGTTTTAAATCGTCCTTATCACTCCGAAACGTTTACATGCTAGTTCTAATATCGTAGTCGTACATTTAGAATCCTAAACACATAAGGTTTCCAGATCCAGTCGGCAACAGACCATAGATCCGAACAAAATAACGGCATATCATGCATAAAGCATTTAGCACATAAAAGCATTTTAGGCACAATTCCTAAAATAAGCTAGTACTCACACCTCACAATCATCGCTTAGCATTCTAAGTTTAAGTCTAGAAATCCTACAAATTCCTAGTTCGCTTAAACTAATGCTCTGATACCAACTGTGACATCCCCAAAATCACGGCCAGAAAAGACCGGTTTTGTTTATACTTTATTTCAAAATCAGACTTATCTTTTAATAAAAAGGGTTGCGGAATTTGTCCCAAAACAATAATATGATAAAGATTTATCAAAAGCATTTCCATAGAAATGTATTTCATTAAAAGACTCGGGATGTCATGTTCGTACAGATCAAAAGTATAAACAGTACAATATAAGCCTTACTACATTATTTCATATCTACAGGCCTATATCCGTAATCCCTCGTCCAAAACATCACACCTATGCTCATGCGCCACTACCTGTAATGGATAAAACTGAGTGGGTCAGGCTTGGGAGCCTGGTGAGCACATAGGGTTTTCAACCCACAATAAATAAGTTTATTAATTTCATCAATCAACAATAACCCGATTATCCGTTCCCGTTATCCTCACCTTACGTCCCTAAACACCTATCATAAGGGACCTAGCCTAAGGATCATCATCGGGACGAACACTACTGCTAAGGGGATTCCTCAGCAATAAATGTCCTAATAGGTAACCATGTGGGGGATGGAGTACACCGGTGAACACATCGTTCACAACACCTACAGGTTGCGAGCCTGCTAGTGTTCCACTGGACTGTCTAGAAGAGTCCGTGGTCGTCATCTATACTCCGCTAGATGACTGGATCAACAACAACAACATCGAGGCCTCTCATCATTTTATCACACATCACCTATTACATCTACCCATGTTTTACCCCAACATTTTCGTAGATATAAAATACATATACAGTTTAAATCATTGAAAACATGTATAACAACGTTCATCTAACATAGATAGCAAGTATTCAGATAATATGCACACATAGCACGTAATTTATATAAAATACTTCATATCTATGTGTAAGCTGAAAGTAACTATGCACTCACCGGAAAAGGTGGTGATTCCGAACTCAGACAGCGCTTCGCTTCTTAAAAAGAATTTTTTCTTCGACGAAACCTAGTATTATTACCACTAGAGTTTAGTTTATTATTCGTCGAGACTAATTAATAGTCTAGCTATTGTTATTATTATTATTATTATTATATAAGCGTCAAAAAAATACTTATATAACCCATAATAATAGCCCAAGTATTTATTATAAGTTCCTAATAACGTTACTATAATTAAATAAAAGTTATATTAAAAATAGCGTAGGCGTAGCTCACTTACAGCGGGTTTTATAGAAAACCGGGCTTTGCTTGGAGCAGCGTTCCCGAGCCGAAAAGCTCTTCTTCTCAGAGCCTTCGAGCACTCTGGGGCTTCCGCCTCGTGCTAGGGAGGTTCCCTAGGCTTTTCGGGGGATTTCGAGGCTAGAGAGAGGTTCTAGAGAGAGAGAGAGTAAAGAGAAGAAAGAATGGGAAAGGTGTGAAGAAAATGAGGGTGGGAGAGGTGGTATTTATAGGGTGAAATGTGGCTGAACTTGGTGCCACATGTCACCATCTGGTGGCAAGCCTTGGGGAGAAAGCAATGGCCAAGATTGTGCCACATCACCCATTTTCGCACAGCACACTTCCGACTTCTAAAATCCGTAACTTTCACATACAACCTCCGTTTTTGACGTTCTTTATATCCACGCGTAGGTAATAATAAGATCTACAACTTTCATTTTGACACCGTCAGCTAATTCTCGACCGATCTTAAATTTAACAATACAAGGAGATTATACTGTTAAACGTCTGCGTAAAATTAATAACTTCTACATACGGACTCTGTTTTTGTCTGTCTTTTTACCGTTGATTTCCTATTAATGAGATCTTCAACTCTCATTTACGTTGCGTAAGCCAAAAATCGCTCGAACTAAAATTCGAGTTTCAGGCCGTGCACTGCTAAGCCGAATCTTAGAAAAATCATAACTTCTTCATACGAAGTCAGATTTGGGCGTTCTTTTTATCGATGTTCTTAGTTTAACATATTCTACGACTTTTGTTTAGATTGCTAAGGCTAAAAAGTCTTCTATCGTAAATTCACTATTTACGTCTCCCAGTGTCGTGCCGGTTTTGCCGTAAAACTTCGGCGGGCCATAACTTCTTCGTTATAGCTCGGATTTCGGCATTCTTTATATGTACGGAAACCTTGAGACATATTCTACAACTTTATGTAGAGATATCGGGATTATCTCACACTTTAATTTTGACGCTCATTTTTATTCTTTATTAATTATACATTTATAATTAAATAATAAACACATAAACACACATAATTCACATAATACTCAAATATTTCATATTTATTACTTCAAAAAGAGTTACAATAGTTGACCTAGACTATTACATTGACAAAAATGCTTAGCCCTGAAAACCCGGGCGTTACAGTTACTCATCCAGAGTAACGCCAGATTGAGTAAGACACAAAGCCCTAGCACTGAGGATGAGATAGCAGAAATGAGTCGAATACCTTATGCTTTGGCTGTAGGATCGATCATGTATGCTATGACGTGTACTAGACCTGATGTAGCCTTTGCCCTGAGCATGGTTAGCAGGTATTAGGGGAACCCTGGCAGGGCACACTGGATTGCGGTAAAGAATATCCTCAGGTACCTACGAAGGACTAAGGACTGGGTCCTTACCCTCGGTGGGAGTGATGACTTGAGAGTTGTAGGGTATAGTGATGCTAGCTTCCAGACTGACAGGGATAATTTCCGTTCTCAGTCGGGCTGGGTCTTTACCCTAAATGGAGGAGCAATTTATTGGAAGAGTTCCAAGCAAGAGATAGTGACTGATTCAACTTGCGAATCAGAGTATATTGCAGCGAGTGAGGCGGCAAAGGAGGCTATATGGCTAAAGAACTTCATCGGAGACCTTGGAGTTGTACCAGCTATTAAAGAGCCAATGGAAATTTTCTGTGATAGTGAAAGCGCTGTTGCCTTAGCCAAGGAACCAAGGGATCACAGGAGATCCAGGCACATCGACAGAAAATACCATTTCATTAGACATCGAATAGAAGAAGGACTCCTCGTGGCAAAGAGGGTATCATCGGATGAGAACCTAGCAGATCCCCTCACGAAGGGACTGACTCGGGTTAAGCATCTCCAGCATGCTCGGAGCATAGGGCTGAAGGATGATATTAGATTTAGTAGTTAGATAACCTCGAAATTTGTAAAGTGTAATTGACATTAGATGATGAATAAAAGGTGTTTTATTTATGAGTAAAGTGTTGCTATCTCTTGTCAATCATTTACTATATTTCTTTTGCATGTTTTGACTTCCAGAATAATTTTGTTTGGTATAACATATTATTCAAACCTCCACAGTCGGTCATATGTCGGAAGTAGGTATGAATCAAGACTGTCATGATTGGTTGCAGAGGTCTAAGGTGTTGGACAAGGCTACAACAATCATGAGTGCTCATAAGTTTTGAGCATTGGACACAACCCACACTCACTGGAATCACTTCATGGAATTCTATCTCGAGTGATCGTGTGACGGTAATATCATATAAGTCTTCAAACCTATAGATATGATTTGTTACTTACAAGTTGATTATGCATTGATTGTACGAAAACGCATTGGTAACTCGATGTTATAAAACGCGCTTTTGTGTATAATTCAATGAGTGGTAGAACAAACATATGAGTCAAAGTTTATATGTTCCTTCTTGGATTAGAAGCTGATATCTGGGCCCCTCGATGATTTTGTTTTGACCTATGTACCAGGCCCGGTCAGAACTAAGTTGATGTGTTTAATTAAGTTCTTTGTCAAACAAATGGGAAATAGGGAAACAAACTGCTGGATAATAAGTAAGACATTGTTCCATGTATTTGTCCGGCTGATATCTAGAGCAGAGGATTGCCAATCGGTTCCTGAAGTCATACTTGCAGTAATAGTTATTAGACTTATCCAAGTGGGAGACTGTTAGATAAGGTGTCTAAGTCCATAACTATTTCTGGTATGTACTTGAACTGACCCAACATGGTCCATTTGGGTTGCATGGCACCATGAAATTGGATAGATTAAATGAGAGAAATAACATTTGGAGATTATTAATATATTATAAGTTATAATATATTAATAATATTATTTGATTAGTTTGATCAATAATTAATTTAGAATTAATTAAGTGATCAAAAGATAACTAATTAAATATATGGGTTGATTATGTAAATCATCCATATCTTGTATAGTGGGCTAAGAGGCTCCGTGGATTATCAAGTTGGGTTCCACCCATAGGATGCTCCATGGATGCTCCATGGGTGTTACAAACCCATGGGTCATGGAAATGAAGAGTCATGACACATTAGGGTTAACATGGTGTAACCCTAGATGTGTCAACACTATATAAGGATCCCATTCTCCACCAAAATCGGCTACACATATGAAACAAGAGGGCTAGGCCGATTTTAAGAAGTGTGTATTCTCTCAAAAGTCTTTCCAAGAGCATTTGGTGTTGTGTGAAGCATTTGAGGCATCACACTTGGGGTGCTAGGCTCACAAGGTTTCAAGGAACATAAGCAACAACAAGGTAAGTTATTCTATCTATCATTCAAGTTAAAAATTGTTCCCCATGTATGCTAGATAGGAATATAGCCTTGGAATTCAACTTTGCATAATAATTAGACAAACATAGATCCAAGGTTATTAGGGTTGCATGTACACTTAGGAAGTGTTAGAATGCTCAAAACCCATCAGTTTACTCATACCATCTCTCATTACACACCAACTATTCCATCTAACCATGTTTTACCCAACATATTTGTAGATATAAATTATATATATATATATATATATATAGTTTAAATCATATACAAACCTATATAAAACATTCATCCAACATCCATCTCAAATAAACAAGCAATATATAAACACATGACACGTATTTGATAGCAAATACTTCATATCTATGTGTTAGAAGAAAGTAACTACACATTCACTTGATTAGACGATTCTCGTACAACACTACGGCTCGTAAAAGTAGTATTCTTTGGTGGATCTGGAAGATCTTCACAAAAACCGGCTTCTCGCTGGCGGAGCTTCATCTCAGGAATATCACTTCTCGGGATCTTCGGGCTTCGGGGCTCGCTTCAGGTCTCGAAATGATACCAGGTCTTTGAGGGTATAAAATAGGGCTTAGAGAGGGTATCGGGAGTTGGAGAGTAAGGGAGGAGCAACCAAAATCGCCTGACCCTTGATTTCTATTTATAGGGTGAAATTTCTGCACTTACGTCGTGAGTTTCTAATGCTCGCGTCGTGGGGCTTGATCGTTATTGTATGCGTCATCATAAGTGGGGTCTGACAGAGTCTAGGTGACATTTTTATGAGTTCACGTCGTGAGCACAGTGTTCACATCGTGAACACAGTGTTCATCATGAGTTCTGACACAGGATTAGATTGTGTGCCCTGAACTTCATAAATTCATAACTTTTGCATACGAACTCCGTTTTCGACGTTCTTTATATTGATGCGTAGGTAAAAACAAGATCTACAACTTTCATTTAGACTTCGTCGGCTAATTTTGATTTTAATTTTTAATATATTAGTTTTAGTAGGCCGGGACAGGAAAACTCTGTTATAAACTCATAACTCTTTCGTCTGATGTCCGTTTTCGTCTGTCTTTCCGTCGTTGTACTACTATCGATGAGATCTTCGATTCTCATTTAGAAAGTTTTGGATAAATATTGCTCGATCCCATATTCGAACTTCGGGCTATACACTACTCAGCCGACACTTTGAAAAATCATAACTTCCTCATACGAAGTCAGATTTGGGCGTTCTTTTTATGCACGCTCTTGGTTTAACGTATTCTACGACTTTCATTTAGATCGTCAAGGTGATTGATTCTTGATCGTTCTTGATATTCAGCATTCTTCATCTTGGATTTGTTCCTAACAAGTGGTATCATAGTTAGTTCTTATAGATCTCAGCGACTATTATAATAATCGATCTTGTTTATGGCGATATTTTATTATGAATCTCACCTTGTTCTTCAAGTTTTGTAAGTTTTCTGAAAAGAAAAAGCCTAATACCTCGTTTTCTTGCAATATCTTGTTCAGATATGTTATCTTCTACTCATTATTTCATTTGATTTGTTCTTGATCGTGTTCTGGAAGAGAATTGGAGGAAAAGTTTCATGTTTATTCGGATTTTCGTGGTCAAATATACTTTATCTCTCTAAATTTCGTCCCATATCTGTTTTCTCTCTCTAGAAAGCATCTCATATCCATTTTCTCTCTCTAGAATTCTTAAAAGATCTACTTACTTTCTCTTCAAGTTATGTCACTTGCTGAAGATCTAATGGATCTTTTATTCTGTAACTCCATTTTAAAACTTGGATTAAAGGTTACTAAACCAATCTATGGTGTAGACAAAGTGACTTTGTTTTATGTTCTTGGTGATTTTACTTTAAGGGATGTTACTGAGTTATACAATATTTTTATTGATGAGAAAATAATTGAATACTCATGTGTTAATGAACTTGAATTACAAAAGAATGAGAGAATAGTAGAACAATTTTGTATTATCTATGGACATTTAGATTGGGGAAATAAACAGCAGAAGTTAGAGAAAGAAATAAAAGAAAAAGTTGTTATTGGTGTTCTTGGAGAAGTCCATGATGTTCTTCAAGTTTCTGAAGAAAAAGTGACTCCCGATGTTCTTGTTGCGGGGGAGTCAAGTGTTTCAAATTTTTCAGAAGCTTCACAATCCGAATCTAGTAGTTCTGAAGACGAATGTAAATGTAAAAATTCAAAAATCATGAAAGTGAAGGAGTTTTGTTCTATTAGAACAACAACATATGATTTTGTGTGTGCTGATGATGTCTTTCAAGGATTAGTTCCTTACAGAAAGCCAATAATTCAAGTTGTTTAGATTTATCAAACTCCTAAGGATTGTGTTCAAAAGTCTTCAAATGTTCAGATTCAGAAAGATGAAAAGTTTGTTCAGATCCGAAATTCCTTTCTGAAGCCTAGAAATCAAAAAAGAAAGAAGAAAAGGAAGAAAAAGAAGAGTAAAATAAATAAGTTTTAGATGACCAAGGTACAAGTATCTAATGCTTGTGAAAAGGTTCAAAAAGCTGAAGTCAAGAATGTTCAAAGGAAATTCCATTTGCATTTTCTTCAGTTGAATATGTTAAAAGTTGGAGAAAAGAGAAAAGAGTATACGGTTGGTTCAATGAATTTTTTGGAAAATTTTGTTTTCCAACTAAAAAGCGGGTATTATTTTCAGAAGATTGTATATTTTCTTCAAATAAGTGGGTGTGCAAGAAACATACTTCAATATTGAATCTTAAATGGGTACCAAAAACCAAAGGGCCTTTGGCCTAGCGGTAAGGTGTGACTCTCTCAAATGAGAGGTCATGGGTTTAAGTCTCACTAGGAGACATTGTAACACCCAAAGTTTCGAAGACCAAGAAAGGAAAGAAAACCCTAAGTTTAGGGGTCGACTCGGCGAGTCTAAGGAGGGACTCGGCGAGTCCGAGCGGGATCCGGGTCGGGGAGTAAGTGACCGACTCGGCGAGTCGACCAGGGTGACTCGGCGAGTCTGGTCTGTGCGTGGAAAACCCTAAATTTGGGACTTGGGGCCTATATAAATGTCTTAATCTTTTTCCCAGGGTTCCTTACTGCCTCTTAAGCCCTGGATATCAAACCCTAGCCATCATATCTCCTAGTGGAGCCTTGGAAGGTGCTTTAAAGCTTGGAAAAGGAAGAAGGAACTTGGAGGAGCAAGAAGGAGCTATAGATCTGGGATTGTGAGTTCATTTTGAGCACTTGGAGGTAATAAACTAGTTCCTGGACCCTTTTTGCACCTAGATCTATGTGTGGTTGTTGGGGATCTTTTGCCATAATGTTATTACTTTGGGTTAGAAGCCGGATCTGGAGTTGCTACTTCAGATTCAAGTGTTTTAGGGCCTGGAGAAGCATAAAGTATCAGCCATTGTGTCGATTTTGAAGTCCCTTGGCCTTACACCCTAGTTAATGGCGTATCTTGCCTAGATCTCCTTCTCTACACGTAAAGTTTGCAACTTTACGTAAGGAATAGACCTTAAAAGAGTGGATCTACAGTTTGGAGTCCAAGCATGACTCAAAGGTCCTCTGCATGTATGTAGAACCGAATGGACTCGGCGAGTCCTTCGAGTGGACTCGGCGAGTAGCTTGAAGATGAGGAGGAACTCGACGAGTAGGATGAACAACTCGTCGAGTCGGATGAAGTTAGGCATGGACTCGGCGAGTTGGATGAGCAACTCGGCGAGTCATGGACTGACTCGGCGAGTCGGGTCGCGAATAAGAAAGACCCTGAGTTTATGAACTCGGCGAGTCTTTAGGAAGACTCGGCGAGTAGGGTTGACCTGGAAGGTTGACTTTGATCAGAGTTGACTTAGTTGACTGTCAGACTAAGTGTCATATGTATATTGATAGCTCGGAGAGCTGGAGGAGCAGCGGATCAGGGGATTGTCGAGTAGCAGCCAGAGATTTACCAGTAGGGTTCAGCAGTCACAGGTGAGTTTCCTTCCAGTAGGGACGGGTCTAAGGCCACAATGCCGACCCGTCCAGTTAGCAGTAGTTTCCGGACTTCGGCCCGATGTAGTAGTTAGTATGTTTGATGCCTTCGTGGCTCAGACAGGATTTATGTGCTATGTTTTATGTGTTATGTGTTATGTGTTTCGGGCTACGGCCCGATGTAGTATGCAGTATATGTGTTCATGCTAGTTGATATGTTATGCTATGCTATGTTCAGTCAGTTAGCCCGGACTCCGGTCCGATGCAGGGGACAAGGTCCCAGTCAGTTTCCGGACTTCGGTCCGATGCAGGGGGCAAGGCCCCAGTTAGCCCGGACTACGGTTCGATGCAGGGGACAAGGTCCCAGTCAGTTTCCGGACTTCGGTCCGATGCAGGGGGCAAGGCCCCAGTTAGCCCGGACTACGGTCCGATGCAGGGGACAAGGTCCCAGTATGTGCTTTATATGTTTTTGTATGGTATGTGTTAGATTGGAGGAGCTCACTAAGCTTCGTGCTTACGGTTTTCAGTTTTGGTTTCAGGTACCCAGTTTTCAAAAGAGGAGCTCGGGGAGATTGCAGTGCACACACCGTAGTCAGTTAGCCTGGGAATGTTCGACTCTGATAATAATATTATGTTTGAATTAATACTCGAGAATTTATGTTATGACTTATGATACAGTTTTTATAAATATGATTCTAGTAATGCTTTTAAAGAAATTTTTGGTCATGATTTTTGGGTCGTTACAGACATAGGTGGTGTTTAGGATTTAGTTAGGTGTAGAATAGTTTGCCGTTCAAAAAAAAAAAAAAAATAAGGGTACCAAAAGTCTCATAAAAGTTTTGTCCTTCAAAAAATCAAAAAATGGACAAAATCTGATGAAATCTTATGAAGATTCAGTTAAAGATATGAAATTGTATTGAAGAAATCAATTTTATTGATTTTTTAATTGTTGGAAAGGATAAAAAGGTGAAAAGTTGAAAAAGTGGGTGTAAAGTGAAATTTTCTGCACAAAGAAGGCTGACATCTGACACATTTTAGCAAAAGGGGTACAAGCTATCAGTTCTCTGCAATTAGAAGGGTCAGATTCGGAACTATTGAAAAATGGGGGGTTACTTTCGGAATTATTGGTGACTTTCGGAATGTTGGGCCAAAACCGCTTCTTTGCTAATACTCTGGGGACCAATTTCGTAACTTTGATGTAAAACTCCAATTCTACAATTGAACGATAGCTCAACCTTTGCAGTCGGAAATTTTCAATTTTGACGTTCGTCTGACATTCGCAGTTCAATTCAGTTTAGCATCCCCAAATCGTCGTTTTTATCTTACTCCGAACGTTCGTTTCTTGCGAACATTCGCAGGTTACAGTTCATCTACGAACATTCGCAGGCATTGATTCGGAGTCTGGGAGAATGAAATTGGATTGGAGTTGAGACATTCGCTTTTAACGGTTTCGCAGTCCTCCATTCGCATTTACAGATTCGGTGTTTCAATCCTCGTTTTTGAAATTGCAATTAACTGTAAACGAAAGCTCGCATGTAATGGATGTTTTCGCAACTCTTGGTCTCGTAGTCGGAGGTTCATAATCGTTGGTCTGATTTTGACTTTTCAAGAGTCAAAGTTTCGTCGCTCTTCAGAATTCAACTAGGAAATCGTACAAATGTTCGGCACTCGGGAGTTCAAATCAGAATCAGTGGTTTAAAATCGAAATTTTGGGTCTTGTTAACTGTTATCTTGATGCGAACAATCCCACCAACAGCGAAACTAAAATTGAATTCTTTCAGAAGCCAAAATCGAGATTGTTCATGAGATAGGAAATTGGAATTTTGGCGATTGTATCTTAATTGGAAATCGGCATTTTTGGAATCGTATTGTTGACTAACGCTATTACGAATCGGAATTCGCGAAAATTGGAACCAAAATCTCGATTGGAAGTTAAAACCATAAATTCAATCGCAATCAGTTACAAACTAATGGTAATCAGAATTAACTGTTTCAGAAATTGAATTCGATCTTAGTGTTCCTAATTCGGTTCTCGACAACATCATCATCTGAAATCGTGATTACATGAAGTCTGCTCAGAATTCTTTCAATCGATTATCTGGCTTTGACTTTTAAAAGTCAAACAAACGCGTTGTCTACAATTCAATTGAAGAAGATGACTTCATTTACTGTTTCAGCCCTCAGAAGTTACAAAGATTAGCAGAATTAACCCTATTTCTAAATCCTTTACAAATCCATGGGTTTAACCATTGAAATTTTTGGATCTTGACAGTTTCTACCATAGATTCTTAATTCTTTAAATTTCTTCGGATTTTACCATTTTTTACCCTTTCTTTCCAAAATATTTTTGTTTCTAATCTTTTCTTTGGTCTTATTCTTTTTAATCCCTTCTAAATTATTGCTTCTTTTTCTATTCTTTTTGTCTAATATTAAAAAATCGAAAAATACAATTTTTTTTTGTTTTATTTTTTAGAATTGTGAATGTTCTAAAAGAGATTTATTTCATTAAATATGATGGGTTTTGAAAATTGTTGGTGATTCTTCTTAACTTTCCAGATTCTCTCCATGGCATTTTTTGAAGATTCAAGGGGGAGTGATGATTATTCAAGGGGGTTTTCATATTTGGAAGATTATTTTTATTTATCTCGCTTAGAAGATCCCATATACTGATGAGTCTCATAATTTAAGGGGGGTGGGGGGGGGGGATGCCAAGAAGATCGAAAATCGTGATCTTCATCAGTTTCAACATCTAGGGGAGATTGTTGAGTATTTGAGATATTGAAACTGATTTGACATATTTGTTTATTTAGAGAAGCCTTTTTAGGGTTAATCATTTTATGATTCCCTACGGTGCCTTTACAGTAGAAGCTCTCCATCGAGCTCTTCTAAAGCATTGGTTTTATATTAAGGCATTAATTTTATATTTATGGTATATATTTCTTGTTCCATATAAATAATCATTAGGTTAGCTTTTGAGGTAAGCTTTTTACCTTATTAGGGTTTTCTCTGTACGTTCATATCATAATCAATATACACAAAAACCTTTATTAGATTACTTACATATGATGGTGATTGATTCTTGATGGTTCTTGATATTCCACATTTGTTATCTCGGATTTATTCCTAACAAAAAGGCATCATCGAATAATACTCCCTCTTTCACTAAACTATAATAGGATCCTAACATGGCCTGGAGAAGAGTCACCAAAAGGTGATGGGTTTTGTACATATGAACATCCCTATGTGCACATGCAAACCCTAATGCTTGGATCTAGGTTTCTCTAATTAAACATGCATTGAATCCAAGACTTCTAATGACTAATTAGGTATAAGAACAATACAAAACCAGAGTTAGAAGCTTACCTTGAAACACTTGTTTGATCTTCTTGTTCTTGGAGCTCTAAAGTCACAATTGTCACTCCTCTAATGGCTTACAAACACCAACTAGCAAGAGGATGATTTGAGAGAGAGGAGAGGGAAGAAATCGGCTAGGGTTTCCTTACTTTAGAAGAGATGCCGATTTCCCTTCCCCAAGGGGTCTATTTATACTTGCAAGGCTCCTAGGGTTTCACCCTAAAACCCTAATTGGATAACTTAAACCCTAAGCAATCCTAATCCTTACCTTAGATAAGCCTTGGACGAATTTGAGGCTATCCCAAGCCCTAGAATTCATCTACCCTCTTATCCTTAAAGGATATATAGCCTAAAGTGTAACTATCAAACAATTGACAGTTTATACACTCTTATTTAATTAATCTCTTTAAGTCACCAAATTAATACTAATTAATCTATGACTTATATTAATCAAATAACAATATTATTATTTCTTATATTATTCTCATAATATATTAATAATATCTATTCTCTCATAATAAATCATCCTGTCAAGTTGCTATGGTGAAGGCAACCCAAAAGGACCATGCACAATCGGGTCAAATACTTGTCTAATATAGTTGCAGCCTTAGACACTATTCCAACAATCTCCCACTTGGATAAGTCTACTAACTATATGCACAAGTACAATCCGATTTTCAATCGTAGCTCTCAAAGACGCTGTCAAACTCTGATCTAATCAATCTTATCCTTTAGATAAGGGATCGTACAGTCCTCTGTTACATATCATGCTGACAATTCTATGGAATAATTAGTCTAGCATTTGGTTTCTTGATCTCCGATTTATTTGACATAGAACTTAATCGAACACATCAATTTAGTTCTAACCGGGCCCGGCACATAAGTCAAATCAAATCATCGAGCGGCTGAGATATCACTTTTATCCTCTTAGGATAAACGTTACAGATAAACTTTGACTTATATGCATTAACTTATTCATTAATCAACTATACACAACAATGCGTTTTACAACACCGAGTTACTGATGCGTTTTTGCATTATCAATGTACAATCAATTAACAAATAACAAACCATATATCTAGGTTTTAAGACTATATGATATTATCGTCTTGCGATCACCCTTTTTAACACATTCCATAAGGTGATTCCAGCAAGCGCGGGTTCGTTCTAATGTTCAAAACTAGTTCATAAGCACTCATGAATGTTGCATCAATCTTTTGCTATGTATAATACCATTTAGACAATCTACACACCAATTCATGACAATCTTCATTCATATCTACTTCCGACATATGAACGATTATGGACAATTTGAATAATTCGATTATTCTTAATAAACTCAATTATTCTGGAAGTCAAAACATGCAAAGTGAAACAATAGTTAAACAATCAACATAAGATAGTAACATTACTTATAAATAAAAATCCTTTATTTAATCATCAAATGTTAATTACATTTATCTATTACACGTTTCTAATACTATCTAATCTATGCTAATATCATCCTTCACTCCAATACTCCTAGCATGCTGCAAGTGCTTAACCCTACTCGGTCCCTTCGTAAGCGGATCTGCTGGGTTATCTTCTGATGATATCCTCTTCACTACGAGTTGTCCTTCTTCTACACGATGTTTGATGAAGTGATATTTTCTGTCGATATGTCGTGATCTACCATGATCTCTCGGTTCCTTGGTCAAGGCAACCGCTCCTTCATTATCACAGAAAATCTCCATGGGCTCCTTTATGGTAGATACAAATCCAAGATCACCAATGAAGTTCTTCAACCATATTGCCTCCTTCGATGCTTCGCTCGCTGCAATGTACTCTGATTCGCACATTGAATCAACTACGGTTTCCTACTTGGAACTTTTCCAAGTCACTGCTCCTCCATTCAGGGTAAAAACCCAGCCCGACTGTGAACGGTAGTTGTCCCTGTTGGTCTGAAAGCTGGTGTCACTATACCCTCGCACCTTCAAGTCATCGCTCCCTCCGAGGACTAAAAACCATTCCTTCATCCTCCGAAGGTACTTAAGGATATTCTTCACCGCAATCCAATGGGCTCGGCCAGGATTCCCTTGATATCTACTAACCATGCTCAAAGCAAAGGCTACATCAGGGCGAGTACAAGTCATAGCGTACATGATTGAGCCAACTGCGGAAGCGTATGGAACTCGGCTCATTTCAGCTATCTCAGCTTCGGTACTCGGACTTTGAGTCTTACTCAACTTGGCATTGCTTTGTATCGGTAATTCTCCCTTCTTTGAGTTTTCAATACTAAAATGTTTTAGTACCTTCTCTAAGTAAGTGTTCTGACTAAGTCCTATTAGTCTCTTACTTCTCTCTCTTACTATCCTTATTCCCAAAATATAGGAAGCCTCTACGAGGTCCTTCATAGCGAAGAACTTCCCGAGCCAGGACTTAACTTCCTGCAGAGTCGGGACGTCGTTTCCTATGAGTAATATGTCGTCGGCATATAGAACGAGGAAGCTTACTATACTCCCACTGGCTTTGACATATACACACGATTCATCTTCGCTTCGTACAAATCAAAACTCTTTGACTTTCTCATCGAAGCAAAGCTTCCATCTGCGAGACGCTTGCTTAAGTCCTTAAATGGACTTCTCAAGCTTACACACTCTATTCGGATGCTTCGGATCCACAAACCCCTCTAGCTGAGCCATGTAAACATCCTCAGCCAACTTCCCGTTAAGGAAAGCGGTCTTGACATCCATTTGCCAAATCTCATAATCATGAAATACGACAATAGCTAGCATCACTCTAATAGACTTTGTCCTCGCAACTGGTGAGAAGGTCTCATCATAGTCAACTCCGGGAGTTTGAGTAAAGCCCTTCGCAACCAATCGCGCCTTATATGTATGTACGTTTCCATCCACGTCGGTCTTCTTCTTGAAGATCCATTTGCACCCAACGGTCTTACGTCCGGGTACATTATCAACCAAATTCCAAACTTGGTTATCATACATGGATTGGATCTCGCTATCCATTGCCTCTTTCCATTTCGCAGACTCCGGGCCTGCCATGGCTTCCTTATAGCTATTAGGTTCATCAAGGTTGATTAGTGTACTATCACTAATATACGTGTCCCCTTCGGTAGTAATATGAAAACCATACAACTGGGTTGAACTCTAACTCTTTCGGAATGTCTAAGAGGTAACGATATGTCAATCGGTTCAACCGGAGTTTCCTCCTCGGGTTGAGTGCCAGTGGTAGAGGTTCCATCATCTATCGACTCTTGAATCTCTTCAAGCTCGATTTGCCTCCCACTGTCTCATTGGCATATGAGTTCTCGCTCACGGAAAACTCCTCTCCTCGCAACAAAGACAACATTATCCTTCGGTCTATAGAAGAGATATCCAAAGGATTTCTGCAAGTAGCCGATGAAAATACATTGCTCACTACGAGGTTCGAGCTTGTCATGAGTATCTTGTCTTACGAAAGCCTCGCAACCCCAAACCTTGATATGTGCTAACGAAGGAGCTTTCCTCGTCCACATCTCGTGAGGTGTATTGGCAACCTTCTTAGTAGGGACTCGGTTAAGGATATGGGCGGCAGTTTCTAAGGCATACCCCCAAAAAGAGATAGATAGCGAAGCACGACTCATCATAGAGCAAACCATGTCCAACAAGGTTCAATTACGCCTTTCTGCCACACCATTCAACTGCGGTGTCCTAGGTGGCGTCAATTGTGAAACTATTCCACACTCCTTGAGATAATCGTGGAATTCAAGACTTAGGTACTCTCCTCCTCGATCGGATCGAAGCACTCTGATTTTCTTGCCCAATTGATTCTCCACTTCATTCTTGAATTCTTTGAACTTTTCAAAAGTTTCTGACTTTTGCTTGATTAAGTAGATTGTGACAACCCGATATTTCAACTCTTTGTAATGGCCTAATAGGCCAAGTATTGTAACCATTTTTGAGTTAATCAAAATAAACGTTGATAATAAAATGTCCAAAAAGTTTCTATTTAACTACCTACGATGTTTTACATCATTAAACCGGGATCGTACGTAAAAAGAATGCCCAAACCCGGCTTCGTATACTGAAGTTAAGATTTTTCCAAATTCGGCTTAGGAACAGTCAACTGAAAACTCGAATCAGAGATCGAGCGACTTTTGGCCGGAATGACCTAAACGAGAATCGAAGGTCTCGACAATGGTTGTTCAGTGGTAAAAAGTCTGGCAAAAACCGATGTCAGATAAAGAAGT
Organism: Lactuca saligna; assembly: GCF_052625555.1. Lineage (NCBI taxonomy): Eukaryota > Viridiplantae > Streptophyta > Magnoliopsida > Asterales > Asteraceae > Lactuca > Lactuca saligna. Next base: position 23,553,143 of record NC_136422.1, read on the forward strand.
TATGAATTTTTAAAGAAATTCCTTAATCACGTCATTTTAATAAATAAATAATAAAAATAATTTCGGAATTTGCCAACGGAATCTAAACGAAAGTTGTAGATCGTAGTCTCACCTTCGCGGGGATATAAAGAACGTCGAAAACGGAGTTCGTATGAAAGAGATATGAATTTTTGAAGTTTGATAAATAATTTATGTATAATTTTTATTAAAAACTTCGATATTATCCGAAGTCTGAGTCACGCACGTACGCCCCGCATACACGAGTACGCCCAGCGTACTCGAGGCCACGGCCTCGGATCGTCCACGTCGCCCCTATGCGAGCCTACTCCCCGTCCCATCCGAAGTGCGAGGCAGTCGAGGACTCGGTCATGCGTGACGTACGCGTACGCCCCGCGTACGGAGGCGGTTCCAGCCTCCTATAAATAGGATGTGAGGGTTCCCGGAAAATTTGCTCATTCTCTCTCACTTTTCTTGCGTTTTACCTCGTTTTCCGTGCCCGCACCACCTTGAAGCCCTGGTCATTTTGTGCAAGTACCGAAGGTCGATTTTACTCCCGAGATTCCCGAGGAAAATCCGTTTCCCGAGACGAAACTCTGCCCGGTTTTCCATCTCGCTATCTTCAAACTTTCAAGTGAGTTCATACCCCTTAATTAACCATTTTTAATATTCGAATCGCTTTTATATGCTTTCTAGGGGGGGGGGGGAATACAAGTAAAACACACGACTACTATCGGGTGTTATAAATAAAGATTATTATCCACTTTTATTAAGTGGAATCATGTGTGATTTACAAACTTTATAGGGAACTCCCGTATACAAAACTATATTACAATAGCATTCTATCTTTAAAAACTATAAATGGTTGTAATGTATGTATAAACTAAACATTTTCTTAGATTTAAAGTATGTTGTGTCTATCTTAGACATTACAAAAATCTATGCTTTCATAACAAGTGATTCTTTTCTAGATATTCTAAAAACAAACGAGACACACTTTTAGAAAACTATAAAAGGTATAGTTTTATGAAGATATTGCTAACTTTTACATACTAGAAACACGATTTTTGAGAAATCATTTTCATGTATAATAACAAACGAACATTTCAATACGTAAATCTGTTTTTATACTACGGTTCTGTGAGACATTTACTTCACGTACGTTCGAGTACACATTTCAAGTCCTGTATTATATACCAGAATCCCTTGGAGGGGGAGCATGGTGTTTGTGTATAGATCTATACTGGCTTGACAACCCGCGCCCTGACTGTTAGCTACAGTCCACCATTTGGGGTGACAAACATCATAACATTCCAACGCCTGAAGAACGTTGTGTATAGGCAATCCGAGTCAATAGTATGGTTATAAAGCTCACAGGAGGTATTAAAAGTACATTGATTTATGAGGTTTTCAAACATATTGGTTACTTTTACACTTACAAACATTTTGGAAACAAACTTTGGTCTGGAAGGAAGACTACTTTTATACTAGTAGAAAATATAGGATTTTCTAAACACAAACAAACAAGGACAAGATATTTCGTTTCATACAAACATTGTCATTAAATATTTATGAAACTCATCAGCTTAAATGCTGATATACTCTTTCAAAATTACTTGTATGTCCCAGGGATTCAGTAACTACAGGTATCATTATGCTTTTGATGAAGAGATGTTGCGGCGCTAGTTTAAATCTCATATTTTGACATCATATTTGTAGTTGATTTTGAACATGGAAACTTTTGAAAAATGTAAACTTTCAATTATATATATATATGATGGTTGTATTGCTTTCCTTACTATGTATTCACTTGTTACGCTACCACATGAAGTCCTCCTCCCCCGAACGTTTCCGCCGTTCAGGTTTGGGGGTGTGACAGATTGGTATCATAGCAATGTTTATAGTGAACTAAGTATATCGAACCACATAAGATATACAAACTATAAATGCTTAAGGGACTAATACTCTCTGACAAAACGATTTTATTTACGCCTGAGTCGCGTTTCGTGTAACTTAAAAATGTTAGTTCATTCAAGTACAAATACATGCATACAACACATTACTTTCATGTTTATTAACTATACAACAAGTATTTAGACAAGTTGGACACTACAATTAGGACTCGATATATGTAATCAGATTTGGGACAAATATAGCGTGATCAACTATATTTGCCCGAAATCGGACCAATGTATATTGAGGAACGCTTGTAGTGAGCAATGAGTCAAAACTTACCAAAAACATCACAACGATCAAACACAAGAATTTAAATACTATAGGAGTATTTGGTGCATACGCTAGATTTATTAGTATTACATGTCTCAAGTTTTATTCAAATCTTATAACCCTATTCTCGTATAGTCGAATGGCTGGATTTCACCCGCATGGAGACCCCTACTACCCACAACAAGGCAATGAAGGATGGATTGGAGAGGATCTGGAGGAGGACGAGGAGCCCATTGAGTTGGATGGCGGGGATGACTTCGGGACAGACTCAGAACTGGAAATAGTCAGCCCTCCACCCATTAAGAGGAACTTTCAAGGACCGACTCCCATCTGGGGAAGTCACCTCGTCCACTGGAGCCAACAACAAAGTATACGCTCTACCTATGGCATGTGCCGAGATTTCTACGATGTTCGAGGTGGAGGTTCAGCCGATCGGGCACTCCCGGTTATGGTGGGCAAACTCGCCAATCAGTCCTACCAATTAGGGGTTCAAGCCAACCGAATCCGAGAGGTAAACGTGGAAGTACAAATCCACACAGCCGAAATCAAACGCCTAGAGATGTTGCAGAAGGACATCCACATCCGCGCCGAGGCATTCCAAGCACAAGCGAATGCAGCCTTCACAGAATTGAGGGAACAACAAGCCGCCCTTGATAGGCGTCTTATGGAGTCGAAGCAATCAGATGCAGAATCGAGCTCCAAGCGCAACACCCGTCGCAAGTAGTACTTGTGAAAATCCTCAAATTTTGTTATAACTTAGGACCTCGGCTAAAAGTCTTTAAATTTCTCGAACTTTGTAATCGGAGACCCTTATAAGGGTCAAATTTTCATGATCGTTGTATCAACTTTTATATATTAATATAAGTGACACTATTATAACTACGTTGAGTATTTCGTTCGAACCTTGAAAAGTCATCGAGAAACCAAATACTTGTTTCATACTCTCAGTCTTACAAATAACTTTCATTTTTATGCTATCATTTTGTTGTTGAACCATGGCGATTTGGTTCATGAGACACATTCATTTGTCACTTATTCTTATCCATATCATCATCTTTTAAACGTATAGTTAAAGATGCCGCCACGCAGGAATACAAGGCGTAACCCTATCAATGAAACACCGATACCACCACCTTCACCTTCACCTCCTCAATTTGATGCTGTCATGTTCCAAGCAGCAGTCACCGCAGCGGTAGCAGCTGCCATGTCACAAATAAATAACTCGAGTACCAATGACTCGAGAACTGGCACACACCTTTCCAACCATGGCGAGAGTCATGGGCAACCCCGAGAATGCACTTATAAGGACTTTACTAATGCCAAACCCCGTATGTTTTATGGAACTAGTGGTGTGATGGCTCTAAGACAGTGGATTGAAAGGACAGAAGCAGTCTTTGAAATCTGCTCCTTCCCCGAGCACAACAAGGTCAAATTTACAACCTTCACACTCTTTGATAGAGCTTTGACTTGGTGGAACGGCCACGTTAAAGTACTTACTCTAATTGTGGCAAACTCCATTAGCTGGGAGAACCTCAAGGCCATGATGATGAGAGAATACTGCCCAAGGGGAGAGATTCAAAGGCTCGAACATGAACTCTGGACTCTCGGAATGGTTGGTACCGACATCGCAACATATACCAACAGATTATGCGAGTTGGCAATCCTTTGCCCAGATATGATTACTCCTGAGAGCAAGAAAATAGAGAGGTACATATGGGGACTGACGACCCAATTACAGTCAAGCGTGTTAGCCTCCAAACCTAACACCTTTGAAAGTGCTAAGGAACTGGAACAATCTCTGATTGACTATGGAGGCCATCGGAACTCAACTGTTTCTGCACCAGAACCACGGAGAGGAAACAACAACAACAACAACAACAACAACAACAACAGGAAGATAGTATGGAATAAAGGGAAGGGTGGGTCTTCCCAAGAACCCGCAAAGAAACAACTGGTTTCGGTAAATGCTGCCACGGTACCTACTACAACTCCTACAATCACCTACCCAACAAAGCCTTATGAAGGTAACCGTCCAAAGTGCACCAAATGCACTTACCACCACCATGGACCTTGTCGGGAAATGCAGTGCGCCAACTGCAACAGAAAGGGACACACAGCCCGTTTCTGCAAGGATCCCGCAAGGCCGATCACTCAAGTTCCCAGTGCAGGTATAGGCCAGACTTGCTACGGTTGTGGCGAGGTGGGCCACTACAGGAGGAACTGCCCTAAGGCAGCAGGCACCAGCGGTGTGGGACGAGTTTTGACTATAGGCCACGACGAAGCTATAGCAGACCCAGCTGTAGTTGCTGGTACATTCCTCCTCGATAATTCATATGCATGCATATGATTCGATAGTGGAGCGGAGAGAAGCTTCGTGAGTCAAAACTTTATTCACTTACTTAAACCTAAACCTAGCAAACTAGAAAAAACATTCACTGTAGAGATGGCCAACGGAAAAACCGAAAACACTAACTACATATACAAGGACTGTACGTTAACTTTAGACGGTCATTCTTTCCCAATCAATCTCATGCATGTTCCTATTAAAAGTTTTGATGTCATAGTCGGCATGGATTGGTTAAGTCTTCTTCGCGCCGACATTATGTGTTTTGAAAAAGCAGTTCGCCTTAATCTTCCTAACAACGAAACATTAGTGATTTACGGCGACAAATCAAGTACGAACCTTCGTATCATTTCATGCATCCAGCCTCGAAAGTGTTTAAGGAAGGATTGTCGAGCATTCCTAGCGCACATCATCGATACAAGCCAGGAACTAAAGGAAATCAAGAACATTCCAGAAGTACGCGATTTTCCCGATATCTTTCCAGAAGAACTACCAGTATTACCACCACAACACCAAGTCGAATTCAAAATCAACTTAGTTCCAGGGGCTACCCTAGTAGCGAAATCGCCTTATCGTCTGGCACCAGCAGAGATGCAAGAACTTTCCAGTCAACTTAACGAACTCCTGCAAAAAGGATTCATAAGGCCAAGTTTCTCACCTTGGGGAGCACCGGTCTTGTTCGTAAAGAAGAAGGACGAATCGTTCCGTATGTGCATCGACTACAGAGAGCTGAACAAACTTACTATCAAGAACTGTTATCCTCTACCCCGCATTGATGATTTGTTTGATCAACTTCAAGGAGCAAACTACTTCTCGAAGTTAGATCTACGATCCGGATATCACCAATTACGGGTACTTGAGGGGGATATTCCCAAGACAGCTTTCCGAACTTGTTATGGGCACTACGAATTTGTCGTAATGCCATTTGGATTAACCAACGCACCAGTAGTATTTATGGACCTAATGAATAGGGTATGTCGTCCCTACTTAGATAAGTTCGTCATCGTCTTTATCGATGATATACTTATCTACTCCCGAAGTAAGGAAGAGCATAGTCAACACCTACGAAAAGTCCTAGAAACACTGCGATCGGAGAAACTCTATGCGAAGTTCTCTAAATGCGAATTTTGGATGCGAAGAGTTGAATTTTTGGGCCACGTGGTTAGCGAGAAAGGGATACACGTGGACCCCTCCAAAATCAAGGCCATCGAGAACTGGTCAGCACCAAAGACCGTTACAGAAATTCGTCAATTTCTAGGTCTCACTGGCTACTATCGCAGATTTATAAAGAAATTCTCTAGCATTGCGAATCCTCTTACTACATTAACCCAGAAAGGCGTGGCCTTTGATTGGGAAGCAAAACAAGAGAAGGCGTTCCAAACACTGAAACAAGCCTTGTGCACCGCACCGATACTATCCCTCCCCGAAGGGATAGAAGACTTCGTAGTGTATTGCGATGCGTCAAATCAAGGACTTGGTTGTGTTCTTATGCAGAGAGGGAAAGTTATTGCTTATGCCTCCCGACAGCTTAAGACACACGAAGTGAACTATACGACACACGATCTTGAGTTAGGAGCAGTGGTATTTGCTCTGAAGATCTGGAGACACTACTTATACGGAATAAAGAACACTATTTTCACTGATCACAAGAGCCTTCAACACATTTTTGATGAGAAGGAACTCAACATGCGGCAACGACGATGGGTTGAGTTACTCAATGACTACGAATGTGAAATTCGTTATCATCCTGGCAAGGCCAACGTGGTAGCTGACGCCCTCAGTCGAAAGGAATACACTAGTTGGAGGGTCAGATCTCTGACTATGACTATCCATTCCCACTTATCCACACAAATTAAAGAGGCACAAATGGAAGCTTTGCGACCTGAAAATGTGGCGGGTGAATCCCTACGTGGAATGGAAAAGAATCTAGAAGTTAAGGGTGGCGGAGCATATTATCTTATGAACCGAATCTGGACACCGAAACATGGCCGGTTCAGAGACGTAGTAATGACGGAAGCACACAACACGAGGTATTCCGTTCACCCGGGTTCAGATAAGATGTATCTGGATCTTAAGAACTTATACTGGTGGCCTAACATGAAAGCAGAAATTGCTACCTTCGTAAGTAAATGCCTTACTTGCGCTAAGGTTAAGGTCGAGTATCAGAAACCTTCAGGATTACTACAACAACCAGAGATACCAGAATGGAAATGGGAACGGATTACTATGGACTTCATAACCAAGTTGCCCAAGACAACGGGTGGACTCGATACCATATGGGTCATCGTCGACAGATTGACCAAATCCGCGCATTTCCTACCCATCAAGGAGACTAACAAAATGGAAAAGCTTACAAGAACTTACTTAAGGGAAGTAGTGTGACTGCATGGTGTTCCGATATCCATTATCTCCGACCAAGATAGTAGATTCACTTCAAGATTCTGGAAGTCACTACAAGGTTCCCTGGGGACTAAGCTAGACATGAGTACAGCCTACCACCCACAAACAGATGGGCAGAGTGAGAGAACGATACAGACTTTAGAAGATATGCTGAGAGCCTGTGTGATTGACTTTGGAAAGGCATGGGATATCCATTTTCCCCTTTTCGAATTTTCATACAACAATAGTTATCATACAAGCATAAAGGCTGCTCCGTTCGAAGCCCTCTATGGTCGAAAGTGCAGAATCCCTCTGTGCTGGGCTGAAGTTGGCGATACCTAGTTAGCTAAAGGAAGAGTTCCTAAAAGCACTCTCACCGGTCCAGAAATCATATGAGAAACAACATAGAAGATCGTTCAGATTCGTGAACGATTGAAAGCCTCTAGAGACCGACAGAAAAGCTACGCTGACCAAAGGAGGAAACCTTTGGAATTCCAGGTAGGAGACTACGTTTTATTAAAGGTCTCACAGTGGAAGGGTTTAATACGCTTTGGAAAGCATGGGAAACTAAATCCAAGATACATAGGGCCTTTCGAGATTCTTGCCAAAATCGGCCCTGTGGCTTACAAGCTTAACCTGCCGCGTGAACTTAGTAACATACATCCAACCTTCCACGTCTCAAACTTGAAAAAGTGTCTATCCGATGAGACACTTGTTATTCCACTCGACGAAATCGAGATCAACGAGAGCCTCAACTTTGTTGAAGAACCAGTAGAAATCATGGACCGAGAGGTCAAACAAACAAAACAAAGTCGCATACCCATCGTGAAGGTTTGCTGGAACGCCAAACGGGGACCTGAATTCACATGGGAACGCGAAGATCAGATGAAACAAAAATACCCTCATCTCTTTCATGTTCACTAGTGTCTTTACTACTTTGAATTTCAGGACGAAATTCCCTCTAACGGGGGGATGATGTGACAACCCGATATTTCAACTCTTTGTAATAGCCTAATAGGTCAAGTATTGTAACCGTTTTTGAGTTAATCAAAATAAATGTTGATAATAAAATGTCCAAAAAGTTTCTATTTAACTACCTACTATGTTTTACATCATTAAACCGGGATCGTACGTAAAAAGAATGCCCAAACCCGGCTTCGTATACTGAAGTTAAGATTTTTCCAAATTCGGCTTAGGAACAGTCACTTGAAAACTCGAATCAGAGATCGAGCGACTTTTGGCCGGAATGACCTAAACGAGAATCGAAGGTCTCGACAATGGTTGTTCAACGTTAAAAAGTCTGGCAAAAACCGACGTCAGATAAAGAAGTTATGAATTTTTAAAGAAATTCCTTAATCACATCATTTTAATAAATAAATAATAAAAATAATTTTTGAATTTGCCGACGGAATCTAAACGAAAGTTGTAGATTGTAGTCTTACCTTCGCGGGGATATAAAGAACGTCGAAAATGGAGTTCGTATGAAGGAGATATGAATTTTTGAAGTTTGATAAATAATTTATATATAATTTTTATTAAAAACTTCGTATTATCCGAAGTCTGAGTCACGCACGTACGCCCCGCGTACACGAGTATGCCCAGCGTACTCGAGGCCACGGCCTCGGATCATCCACGTCGCCCCTATGCGAGCCTACCCCCCGTCCCATCCGAAGTGCGAGGCAGTCGAGGACTCGGTCATGAGTGACGTACGCGTACGCCTCGCGTACGGAGGCGGTTCCAGCCTCCTATAAATAGGATGCGAGGGTTCCCGGAAAATTTGCTCATTCTCTCTCACTTTTCTTGAGTTTTACCTCGTTTTCCAAGCCCGCACCACCCCGAAGCCCTGGTCATTTTGTGCAAGTCCCGAAGGTCGATTTTACTCCCGAGATTCCTGAGAATCCCGAGGAAAATCCGTTTCCCGAGACGAAACTCTGCCCGGTTTTCCATCTCGCTATCATCAAACTTTAAAGTGAGTTCATACCCCTTAATTAACCCTTTTTAATATTCTAAACGCTTTTATATGCTTTCTACGCGGCGGGGGTGGGGGGGGGGGGATACAAGTAAAACACACGACTACTATCGGGTGTTATATATAAAGATTATTATACACTTTTATTAAGTGGTATCATGTGTGATTTACAAACTTTATAGGGAACTCCCGTATACAAAACTATATTACAATAGCATTCTATCTTTAAAAACTATAAATGGTTGTAATGCATGTATAAACTAAACATTTTCTTAGATTTAAAGTATGTTGTGTCTATCTTAGACGTTACAAAAATCTATGCTTTCATAACAAGTGATTCTTTTCTAGATATTCTAAAAACAAACGAGACACACTTTTAGAAAACTATAAAAGGTATAGTTTTATGAAGATATTGCTAACTTTTACATACTAGAAACACGATTTTCGAGAAATCATTTTCATGTACAATAACAAACGAACATTTCAATACGTAAATCTGTTTTTATACTACGGTTCTGTGAGACATTTACTTCACGTACGTTCGAGTACACATTTCAAGTTATGTATTATATACCAGAATCCCTTGGAGGGGGAGCATGGTGTTTGTGTATAGATCTATACGGGCTTGACAACCCACGCCCTGACTGTTAGCTACAGTCCACCGTTTGGGGTGACAAACGTCATAACATTCCAACGCCTGCAGAACGTTGTGTATAGGCAATCCGAGTCAATAGTATGGTTATAAAGCTCACAGGAGGTATTCAAAGTACATTGATTTACGAGGTTATCAAACATATTGGTTACTTTTACACTTACAAACATTTTGGAAACAAACTTTGGTCTGGAAGGAAGACTACTTTTATACTAGTAGAAAATACAGGATTTTCTAAACACAAACAAACAAGGACAAGATATTTCGTTTCATACAAACATTTTGGAAACAAACTTTGGTCTGGAAGGAAGACTACTTTTATACTAGTAGAAAATACAGGATTTTCTAAACACAAACAAACAAGGATAAGATATTTCGTTTCATACAAACATTGTCATTAAATACTTATGAAATTCACCAACTTAAATGCTGATCTACTCTTTCAAAATTACTTGTATGTCCCAGGGATTCAGTAACTATAGGTATCATTATGCTTTTGATGAAGAGATGCTGCGGCACCAGTTTAAATCTCATATTTTGACATCATATTTGTAATTGATTTTGAACATGGAAACTTTTGACAAATGTAAACTTTCAATTATATATATATGATGGTTGTTTTGCTTTCTTTACTATGTATTCACTTGTTACGCTACCATATGAAGTCATCCGCCCCCGAACGTTTCCGCCGTTCAGGTTTGGGGGTGTGACATAAATATACCCATATCTACTATAGTCATCGGTAAAAGTCACGTAGAAGCGGTTTCCATCCTTCGTGGTATATCTAAACGGTCCACACACATCGGTATGTATGAGGTCCAATAGACCCTCCCCCCTTTCGCACGTACCAGCGAAGGGTGACTTAGTCATCTTTCTAAGTAAACAAGACTCGCATGTGTCATCTTCCCTAAGGTCGAATGACTCCAACACTCCATCCTTTTGGAGTTGAGCTATGCGTTTCTTATTGACATGTCCAAGACGATAATGCCACAAGGATGCCTTATCCATACTATTGGAAGAATCCATGCATAAAACATCATTTCCTAAGTTTTCAACAATCATAATAGTTTCATAAATTCCATTACACGGTATTGCTTCAAAATAAAGACACCATTTAGATAAGCTACAATAGAACCATTCTCATTATTAACAGAAAATCTAAAACCTTGTCTAAACAAACCATGAAATGAAATGATGTTTCTAGCCATTTCTGGCGAATAGCAACAATTGTTTAAATCTAAACATAAACCATTCCTAAGCACTAAAGAATACACTCCAATCTTGCTTACAAGCGACGATCTTCTGTTCCCTATGATTAGATTTATTCTTCCATTCTCCATGTCTCTATTTCTTCTTAGTCCCTACACATTAGAACAAATGTGGTAACCACAACCGGTATCAAGAACCCAAGAAATGAATAATATACAGACTTGCATATTTGTTTTTTTTTTGTTTTAATAATCATATACTGAGAAAAACATATTTATATATGAATATAACGTAGTAATTTAGTTTATGCATTTCATCAAACAGTTTGAGTACATACAATTTAACTTTTTTTTAAATGTTAAAAACATGATATTTTGACTATTTAAACTTACAAAAGAGTAGATTGATAGAGAATTATATATGAAATTTTTCAAAAAAAAAAAAAAAAACGATTTGATATTTTTCTAACCTCAATTTTGAAGTTTTATTTGATAATCGATGTTGAATGAATGATATGAAGTGAATTTTTGTTGATTATCGATGATGTTGATCTAATAACGTTGTGAGTATAATTAATTATAGATGTTAAAGATCTGATCGTATTCAAGCACAATTAAAGGTTGAATTAAAAGAACCAAAAACGAATTTTTGTTGTGAACTGTTGAATCGTGTTGATTATTGACGAAGATCGATGATTGATTACCACTGGATGATGTTGATGATGGTTTAATTGAATAAATCTGGACGATTGTTGAAAGTTGGAGAAGAAATTTCGATGATGAACGATAAATGGGTTTGAACTGTAATCTAATTCTCTACAGATACGTATTTGAGATTGAAGGTTGTTATCATATTTACAAATTTCTCACCTTGTCTTTTTATGCTTAAATAAAATGAGTGGCTAAGAATGATTCCCTCATTATCAACCTTTTTTATTTTCTCAATTTAACCCTTATATATATATATATATATATATATATATATATATATATATATATATATATATATATATATATATATATATATATATATATATATATATATATATATATATATATATAGAGAGAGAGAGAGAGAGAGAGAGAGAGAGAGAGATGGTTGAGTAAATGCACAATTTAACTATGGAGCATTTCGGGGTTGTCGGTTTTTTGTTTGGTGCGTCATAGGAGTGATGGTGTGAGATTTAATATTGGTAATTCTAACATGCACTAAGAATGAAAAGAGATTAATTGATTCAATTAATAAATCCAGTAAAATCGATATGTAATTTTGATGAATAACCAAAAAAGATCGAGAACGAATTTATAGGCCGATATTTTAATCATGATTTTACATTTCTTTCTCCGGTTCCGGTAGAATCTGGTTATCCAAATAATTTGATGAGAAAATACTATAATACAATTTCATTCTACTTTTATTTAATTTACTTTTTTTTTAGAACCACATGCAATTTCATTGCGCCTTCCCCAACAAATGGAATCTTTCCATTTTTATTATTTCAAGATATTTTCAAATAATAATTAACATGATAATATATAAAAGAAGGTATTCTAGAAACTCAACATCTAAGCACTAAAAAACAAGAATTATATAATTACATTTCTAATAAACTCCAAACATTGAAAATCATTAAATGAGTCAACAATGGGTACTTCTCTTGTACTTTTTAAAATATAATTCTTGGTTATATATTATATTTCTTTATAACAATATCAAGAATATTATTTTAGTAATATATATATATATATATATATATATATATATATATATATATATATATATATATATATATATATATAAGGTTCTAAATGGCGTATGCGTGACGTAGCGACAAGATCAATCCTCAAGCTTAACGAGCTATGACGAGCCATAACATTTTTCAAGACGTGATGTAAGGCGACGATTTGTATTAATTTATAATTATATTACCACATAAATATACATTTTTATTAAGTATAACTACTTTTTAGAAGTGTTAACAAAAAAACACAATATTGTATCCCCAATTAGAAAAGTCATAACAAAGAGCAAAAAAAAACGTGTCTCACAAAAAAAACATGCATTATAACACGCCATAATGTATCATGGCTCACCATATCACACATTGCCACATGTCAGCCTAAAAACAACGTTATAAGGCTTTTCGTAACAGCAAAACCAGGCCTCACGCTTTGGCGCGTTCCATGATGCGTTTTTTTAGAACACTATATATATTGATATAACACTTCTAAAAAGTAGTTATACTTAATAAAACTGTATATTTATGTGGTAATATAATTATAAATTAACACAAATCGTCGCCTTACATCACGCCTCGAAAAAACGCCATGGCTCGTTAAGCTTGAGGATTGGCTTTATCGGCACGTCACGTCTTACGCCATTTAGAACCTTATATATATATATATATATATATATATATATATATATATATATATATATATATATATATGTGTGTGTGTGTGTGTGTGTCTTATGACAACTGAGCAAAATACGTTACCAACAACTAACCAGAATAGTTAAAGGGTGTAACATTTATCTAATATCAATAAAAGTATGTGACTTCGCCCTTACATATTCATCAAAATATGGAAATTTAAGCTAGAAAGCCAAGAATTAGGTAAGCGAGAAGTCGTGCGACCATATAAAGATAATAACATATTTGGGTAGTACACATTGACAAAATTTTTAAAATGTAAAATTCATAAAAATCTGACTTCGTATGGGAAATATATGATTTTTTTATAAAATATAAAAAGCAACATCACACAAAATATTGCGACATAAAAAGCTAAAGGAAATCGGTTGTGTTTTAGTCAAAACTTTGTATAGAAGAATCGAATTACTACTCGTTATAAGACCAATGAGACAAAGAAAGTCAAAAACAGAATTCATACGAGAAATATATGATTTTTGCAAAATCAATTAGGATTATAAAACATGGGCTAAAAAATAAAAGTCCAAATCAGTCGAAACAAGCTAAAGGAGTTTGTGTGTGTATAGAGAGCATCGAAAATAGAGTTTGTATAAAAGATATATGAATTTTATAAAAATATATTCGTGTACACGTCACGCACGCCACGAGCGGCGTGCAGTTTTGAAGATCATATTCATTGAGATACGGGAAAAGTGGACGAATGGGAGATTGCACGCGTCGAGTTCTAGATGGAGCCAACGCATGTGTGCATGATGCACACATGAAGGTGCGCCACATGTATCTCAAAATGACCCCTATAAATAGAGGCCCTTACCTCTTTATTTTTCACACCTCAAACTGTCTCTTCTCTCTTATAATCAACCTGTAGATTTTCCCTCTTCCTGAATGGCTCGAGCCATCCAATGTGCATTCCCGATTCAGTCAAAGCACGCAACAAGGGTGAGTCCACGATCCCAATTTTATGATTTTCAAAATTTTTACATGCAGGGGGAATAGATGTTATAATTGACGGGTTTTATACAAACAATCATATGTGTGATTGCACCCTAAGATTGGATCTATGTTTTCGCTATTAGACATACAAGAATTGAACATAAAAAGAAAAACCTAATATGCATCTAATAATTCGAAATCTACAAAGATTAGATTATATACCTTTGTTGGTATATATAGTAATAACAACTAATTCTTGAAGATCATTTGCTATTGAGAACAAGTACCACAAGTATAGTACCTCTAATGGCTCACGAACACACTAGGGAAAGAGGATGAATATGAGAGGGAGGAGAGAGAGTGACTTGCTCCAAAAATCAGCTCTTCTAGGGTTTTCCAATGGGTGGCCGAATTCATGAGCCAATGGCTTTATTTATACTTGAAGCTAGCTAGGGTTTTAAGGTGGAAACCCTAATTCTTAGCTTAGGGTCTAAGCAAGTTCATAGACCCCTTCCTTAGGGTTTGGACAAAAATTTCTAGATCCTTCTAGGGATTTTCATCCCTCCCTAATATGGGTGATCCAATGACCCAAAACCTCAACAATAAAATATTTACAAAACAGCCCCTGCACTTTCAGTCCGTTCCTTTAATCCTAAAATTAATTCCAAATTAATTTATGATTAAACACTTATTAATAATATGATTTCTAATTAATATATTATTCTTATAATATATTAATAAATCATATTTATGCACTAATTTATTATTCTAAATAATAAAGTCAGCCTCTTTCTCCAATAGTCATCATATCTAGTTGCAAGTGTGAAGGCAACCCAATAGTACCATTCTACTATCAAATCAAGTGCATACCAATTGTAGTTATGGGCATTGACACCTGATGCAATAGTCTCCCACTTGGATAAGTCTGATAACTATAATTGCAAGTATCACTTCAAAATCTAACTAGCAATCGTAGCTCTCAAATGTCGTTGTTGAACTCTAACCTAGTTAGTTGTGTGTCGTTAGATAAGGGATGACATAATCCTCCGTTCTACAAGATGTCATGTGGACAAAGACATGTAATATAATGATTCTCATTGTCCAATAGTTTGTATCCCAATTTCTGATTTGTCTGACATAAAACTTAATTGAACACATTAATTTAGTCCTGATCGGGCCCATCACATAAGCCAACACAAAATCATCGAGGGACCCAAGATGTCGCTTTCATCCTTTAATATAAAAGGAACATATAAACATTGACTTATATGCTTGTATTATTTACTCATCAAATCGTACACAACAATACATTTTATAACATCAAGTTACTGATGCGTTTACGCGTTATCAATGCACAACCAACTCATATATCTCAATTTAAAGATTATACGATATTATCGTCTCACAATCACTCCTGATAAATTCCATGAAGTGTTTCAAATGAGTGCAGGTTTAATCCAATAGTAAAATCGTATTTTCATAAGTACTCATGAACGTTACAACAAACCTTTGTTATGTCTAAGCACTTAGACAATCTACAAGCCAATTCGTGACAGTCTCGCTTCATTGCTTACTCATAAAGTATGATCGACTGTGGATGTTTTGAATAACCCAATAATTCGGGAAGTAAAACATGCAAAGTGAAACACAAGATAAACAATTAACAAAAGATAGAAAACAATTACTTATATATAAATCTCCATTACATAATCATCAATGTCAATTACATTTATATTGTTACATTTATATTGAACGTGCTTAATCCTACTCAGACCCTTTGTGAGGGGATCTACAAGATTCTATTCTGACGATACCCTCTTGAACAGAAGGTGTAATTCTTTTCTAATAAAATGATATTTTTTGTCGATATGTCTGGATCTGCCATGATCCTTTGGTTCCTTGGTTAAGGCAACCGCTCCTTCATTATCAAATAAAATTTCCATAGGCTCCTTTAGGTCTAGCACAACTCCAAGGTCTCCAATGAAGTCCTTCAACCACATATCCTACTTTGATGCTTCACTCACATCTATGTACTCTGATTCACACGTTTAATCAGCCACAGTCTCCTACTTGGAACATTTCTAAGTCATAGCTCCTTCATTTAGGGTAAACACCCAGCCGGAGTGTGAGTGAAAGTTATCTTTGTTAGTCTGAAAGTTGGTGTCACTATAACCTATGACTCTTAAGTCATCACTACCACCAAGCACAAGGAACTAGTCCTTAGTCCTTCGCAGATACTTAAGAATTTTCTTAACTGCTATCCGGTGAGCTCTACCCAGATTTCATTGATATCAACTTACCATGCTAAAACCAAAAGCCACATCAGGGCGAATACATGTCATAGTGTACATGATCGAGCCAAAGACATACGCATATGACACTCGACTCGTTTCTGCTATCTGTGCAATGGTACCTCTTATGCAACTTGGTATTGCTTTGAATAGGTAGCTCCCTTTTCTTGGAATTCCATGCTAAAACGTTTTAGCACCTTGTCCAAGTAAGTACCTTGACTAAGTCTATTTAGTCTTTTACTCATATTCCTCAAAATCCTTGCTCCCAAAATGTAAGCAGCTTCTCCTAGATCTTTCATAATGAAACACTTTCCAAGTCAGGACTTAACTTCCTGCAAGTTTGGAATGATGTTTCCTATGAGCAGTATGTCATCGACATACAATACTAAAAAACTTACTATACTCCCACTAGCTTTGACATATACACAGTACTCATCCTCATTCCTATAGAAACTAAACTCTTTGACTTTCTCATCAAAGAAAAGATTCCATCTGTGAGAAGCTTGCTTCAATCCATAAATGGATTTCTCAATCTTGCACACTCTATTGGTGTCACACCCCCAAACCTGAACGGCGGAAACGTACGGGGGCGGATGACTTCATGTGGTAACGTAACAATTGAATACATAGTAAAGAAAGCAATACAACCATCATATATATATAATTGAAAGTTTACATTTGTCAAAAGTTACATGTTCAAACTCAATTACAATATGATGTCAAAATACGAGATTAAACTGGTGCCGCAGCATCCCTTCATCAAAAGCGAAATGCATACCTGAAATTACTGATTTCCTGGGACATATAAGTAATTTTGAAAGAGTAAATCAGCATTTAAGCTGGTGAATTTCATAAGTATTTAAGTGACAATGTTTGAATGAAATGAAATGTTTTATCTTTGTTTGTTTGTGTTTAGAAAATCCTATATTTTCTACTAGTATAAAAGTAGCCTTCACTCAAGACCAATGTTTGTTTCCAAAATGTATGTAAATGTAAAATAATAAATGAGTTTGAAAACCTTGTAAATCAATGCATTTTTAATACCCCTTGTGAGTTTTATAACCATACTATTGACTCGAAATGCCTATACACAACGTTCTTCAGGCGTTGGAATGTTATGACGTTTGTCACCCCAAACGGTGGACTGCAGCTAACAGTCAGGGCGCGGATTGTCAAGCCCGTATAGATCTATACACAAACACCATGCTCCCCCTCCAAGGGATTCTGGTATATAATACAGGACTTGAAATGTGTACTCGAACGTACATGAAGTTAGTGTCTCACAAATCCGTGGTGTAAAAACAGATCTACTTGTTAAAATGTTACGTTTGTGCTTGTATACGAAAGTAAACTTCTTGAAAATATATGTTTCTAGTACATAAGAGTTAGAAATCTGTTCGTAAAACTATACCTATTATAGTTTTAAAAAGTGTGCTTTGTTTGTTTAGAAATACTTAGGAAAAGAATAATTTGTTTATGAAAGCATAGATTTTTGGTGTAGAGTCTAAGATAGAAAAGAATAATTTAAGAACAGTTTAGTTTTATACATGTATTACAACAACTTTACATTTTAAAAGATCGAATGCTATTGTAATGTATGTTATATATTTATATATAAAAGTTCCTTTAAAGGTTTATAAATCGAATGTGATTTGAATATTTAACACTATATAAAAGGGTTTCTTTATGTAACACACGATAATACTCGTGTGTTTTACTTGTAATCCCCCCCCCCCCCTTTGAAAGCATATAAAAGTATTTAGAATAAATAAAACGGTTGATTAAGGGGTATGAAACTCACTTGAAAGTTTTGGAGATAGCGAGATGGAAAACCGGGCAGAGTTTCGTCTCGGGAAACGGATTTTCCTCGGGATTCTCGGGAATCTCGGGGGTAAAATCGACCTTCAGGACTTGAGCCAAAAAGACCAGAGCTTCGGGTTTGAACGGACACGGAAAACGAGGCAAAGTTGTGAGAGAGAGAAGAGAAATGAGCCCTTTCCTTGCAAACCCTCGTATGCTATTTATAGGGAGGCTGGTCTGCCTCGGTACGCGGAGCGTACGCTCGTACACAGCGCGTACGCGTACATCATGCGTGACCGAGGCCTCGACTGCCTCGGCTTCAGATGGGACGGGTCGCTGGGTACGCGGGTCGGATGGGACGGCGAGTCGGATGGTGCGACGTGGACGATCAGAGGCCGCTTCTCTCGGTTACGCGGGGCGTACAGGAGTACGCGGCGCGTACCTCGGATGAGGGCGCTGACTCCTCTTCGGATAATATCTGAATTTTGATTAAAATAAATAATTAATTTATTTAATAACTTCAAAAATTCATATCTTCTTCATACGAACTCCGTTTTCGATGGTCTTTATATCCTCGCGTAGGTGAGACTATGCTCTACAACTTTCGTTTAGACTCCGTCGGCAAATTCCAAAATTATTTTTATTATTGTTTTTATTATTTAATAACAATCCATCGTGTTTAAGGTAATTTCTTTGAAAGTTCATAACTTCGCTATATGAAGTCGGATTTGGGTGATCTTTTTACGTACGATCATGGTTCAAAGACATTAAATCATAGAAAGAAATTAAGTAGAACTTATTTATACATTTTATTACTCATAAGTGGTTACAATACTTGACCCATTTTGGTCGTTACAAAGAGTTGAAGTATTGGGTTGTTACATCATCCCCCCGTTAGAGAGAATTTCGTCCCGAAATTTAAAGTAGTAATGATACTAGTGAACATGAAAGAGATGAGGGTACTTTTGTTTCATCTGATCTTCGCGTTCCCACGTGAATTCGGGTCCCCGCTTGGCATTCCAGCGAACCTTCACGATGGGTATGCGACTTTGTTTTGTTTGTTTGACCTCTCGGTCCATGATTTCTATTGGTTCTTCCACAAAGTTGAGGCTCTCGTTGATCTCGATTTCGTCGAGTGGGATAACAAGAGTCTCGTCGGACAGACACTTTTTCAAGTTTGAGACGTGGAAGGTTGGATGGATGTTACTAAGTTCGCGCGGTAGGTTAAGCTTGTAAGCCACAGGGCCGATTCTGGCAAGAATCTCGAAAGGCCCTACGTATCTTGGATTTAGTTTCCCACGCTTTCCAAATCGTATTACACCCTTCCACGGTGAGACCTTTAACAAGACGTGATCTCCTACCTGGAATTCCAAAGGTTTCCTCCTTTGGTCAGCATAGCTTTTCTATCGGTCTCTTGAGGCTTTCAATCGTTCACGAATCTGAACGATCTTCTCTGTTGTTTCACGTATGATCTCCGGACCGGTGAGAGTGCTTTTAGGAACTCTTCTTCCAGCTAACTGGGTATCGCCAACTTCAGTCCAGCACAGAGGGGATCTGCACTTTCGACCATAGAGGGCTTCAAACGGAGCAGCCTTTATGCTTGTATGATAACTATTGTTGTATGAAAATTTGACAAGGGGTAAATGAATATCCCATGCCTTTCCAAAATCAATCACGTAGGCTCTCAGCATGTCTTCTAAAGTTTGTATCGTTCTCTCACTTTGTCCGTCTGTCTGTGGGTGGTAGGCTGTACTCATGTCCAGCCTAGTTCCCAGGGAACTTTGTAGTGACTGCCAGAACCTTGAAGTGAATCTACTATCTCGATCGGAGATAATGGATATCGGAACACCATGCAGTCGCACTACTTCCCTTAAGTAAGTTCTTGTAAGCTTCTCCATTTTGTCAGTCTCCTTGATGGGTAGGAAATACGCGGATTTGGTCAGTCTGTCGACAATGACCCATATGGTATCGAGTCCACTTGTCGTCTTGGGTAATTTGGTTATGAAGTCCATAGTAATCCGCTTCCATTTCCATTCCGGTATCTCTGGCTGTTGTAGTAGTCCTGACGGTTTCTGATACTCGACCTTAACCTTAGCGCAAGTAAGACATTTATTCACGAAGGTAGCAATTTCTGCTTTCATGTTAGGCCACCAGTACAGTTTCTTAAGATCCAGATACATTTTATCTGAACCCACGTGAACGGAATATCTTGAGTTGTGAGCTTCAGTCATGACTATGTTTCTGAAACCACCATGTTTTGGGGTCCAGATTCGGTCCATGAGATAGTAGGCTCCGCCACCCTTGACTTCTAAATTCTTCTCCATTCCTCGCAGGGATTCACCCGCCACATTTTCAGGTTGCAAAGCTTCCATTTGTGCTTCCTTAATTTGTGTGGATAAGTGGGAATGGATAGTCATGGTCAGAGATTTGACCCTCCGACCAGTGTATTCCTTTCGACTGAGGGCGTCGGCTACTACGTTGGCCTTTCCAGGATGATAACGAATTTCGCATTCGTAGTCATTCAGTAACTCGACCCATCGTCGTTGTCGCATGTTGAGTTCCTTCTGATCGAAAATGTGTTGAAGGCTCTTGTGATCGGTGAAAATGGTACTATTTGTTCCGTATAAGTAGTGCCTCCAGATCTTCAGAGCAAATACCACAGCTCCTAATTCGAGATCGTGTGTCGTATAGTTCACTTCGTGTGTCTTAAGCTGTCGGGAGGCATAAGCGATAACCTTCCCCCTCTGCATAAGAACACAACCTAGTCCTTGATTTGAAGCATCGCAATACACAACGAAGTCTTCTATCCCTTCGGGGAGGGATAGTATTGGTGCGGTGCACAAGGCTTGCTTTAGTGTCTGGAATGCCTTCTCTTGTTTTGCTTCCCAGTCAAAGGCCACACCTTTCTGGGTTAATGACGTAAGAGGTTTCACAATGCTCGAAAAGTTCTTTATGAATCTGCGATAGTAGCCAGCTAGACCTAGAAATTGACGAATTTCAGTAGGTGTCTTTGGTGCCGACCAGTTCTCGATAGCCTTAATTTTGGAGGGGTCAACATGTATTCCCTTTTCGCTAACAACGTGACCTAAAAATTCGACTCTTCGAATCCAAAATTCGCATTTAGAGAACTTCGCATAGAGTTTCTCCTTTCGCAGTGTTTCTAGGACTTTTCGTAGGTGTTGACTATGCTCTTCCTCACTTTGAGAGTAGATAAGTATATCATCGATAAAAACGATGACGAACTGATCCAAGTAAGGGCGGCATACCCTATTCATTAGGTCCATAAATACTGCTGGTGCATTGGTTAATCCGAACGGCATCACCACGAATTCATAGTGTCCATAACGAGTTCAGAAAGCTGTCTTTGGAATGTCCCCCTCTAGAACTCGTAATTGGTGATATCCCGATCGCAGGTCTATTTTTGAGAAGTAGTTCGCCCCTTGAAGTTGATCGAATAGGTCGTCGATACGGGGTAGAGGATAGCGGTTTTCGACAGTAAGTTTGTTCAGCTCTCTATAGTCGATGCACATACGGAACGATCCGTCTTTCTTCTTTACAAACAAGACCGGTGCTCCCCAAGGTGAGAAACTTGGTCTTATGAATCCTTTGCGAAGGAGTTCATTAAGTTGATTGGAAAGTTCCTGCATCTCTGCTGGTGCAAGACGATAAGGTGACTTCGCTACTGGGGTAGCTCCTGGAATTAAGTCGATTCTGAACTCGACTTGGCGTTGCGGTGGTAATCCTGGTAGTTCTTCTGGAAAGATATCGGGAAAGTCGCGTACTACCGAGATGCTCTTGATATCCTTCAGTTCTTGACTTGTATCGACGATGTGTGCTAGGAATGCCCGACAATCCTTCCGCAAGCACTTCCGAGCTTGGATGCATGAAATGATGCGAAGGTTTGTACTAGATTTGTCGCCGTAGATAACTAATGTTTCGTTGTTCGGGAGGTTAAGACGGACTGCTTTCTCAAAGCACATGATGTCAGCGCGAAGGAGACTCAACCAATCCATGCCGACTATGACGTCGAAACTTTTAATTTGTACCGGCATGAGATTGATTGGGAAAGAATGGCTGTCCAATGTTAACGTACAGCCCATGTATATGTAATTTGTGCTTTCGGTTTTTCCATTGGCCATCTCTACAGTGAATGATTCTTTTAACTTGCTAGGTTTATGTTTAAGTAAATGGATAAAGTTTTGGCTCACGAAGCTTCTCTCCGCTCCACTATCGAATAATATGCATGCGTATGAATTATCGAGAAGAAACGTACCAGCAACTATAGTTGGGTCAGCTACAGCTTCGTCGTGGCCTATTGCCAAAACTCGTCCTATACCTCCGGTGCCTGCTGCCTTAGGACAGTTTCTCTTGTAGTGGCCCACCTCGCCACAACCGTAGCAAGCCTGCCCTACACCCGCACCGGGAATTTGAGTGATCGGCTTTGCGGGTTCTTTACAGAAACGATACGTGTGTCCTTTCCTGTTGCAGTTGGCGCACTGCATATTTCGGCAAGGTCCATGGTGGTGGAAATTGCACTTGGTGCATTTTGGGAGGTTGCCTACATAAGGCTTTGTTGGGTAGGTATTTGTAGGGACTGTAGCAGGTACAATAGCAGCATTTACTGACACGAGTTGTTTCTTCGCAGATTCTTGGGAAGATCCACCCTTTCCTTTGATCCTCGCTCTCTTCCTGCCATTGTTGTTGTTGTTGTTGTAGTTGTTGTTTCCTTTCTGTGGTGCTGGTGCAGAAGTGGTTGAGTTCTGATGACCTCCGTAGTCGATCAGAGATTGTGCCAGTTCCTTAGCACTTTCAAAGGTGTCAGGTTTAGAAGCTAACACGCTTGACCGCATCTGGGGCGTCAGTCCCCAGATGTACCTTTCTATCTTCTTGCTCTCGGGAGCAATCATGTCTGGACAAAGGATTGCCAGTTCGCAGAATCTGTTGGTATAAGTAGCGATGTCGGTACCCACCATTCCGAGAGTCCATAGTTCGTGTTCAAGCTTTTGAATTGCTCCCCGTGGGCAGTATTCTCTCATCATCATGGCCTTCAAGCTCTCCCAGCTTATGGAGTTTGCCACGATTAGGGTAAGTACTTTAACGTGGCCATTCCACCAAGTTAAAGCTTTATCGAGAAGGGTGATGGTTGCAAATTTGACCTTGCTGTGCTCGAACATGAGCAGATTTCAAAGACTGCCTCCGTCCTTTCAATCCACTGCCTCAGGGCCATCACACCACCAGTACCATAAAACATCCGGGGCTTGGGATTGGTGAAGTCCTTATAGGTGCATTCTCGAGGTGGTCCATGACTCTCGCCATGGTTGGATGTGTGTGTGCCAGATCCCGAGACATTAGCACTCGAGTTATTGATCTGTGACATGGCAGCTGCCACTGCTGCAGTGACTGCGGCTTGAAACATTACAACATCAAATTGGGGTGGTGGAGGTGGTGGTATAGGTATTTCCTCACTGTTGTTTCGCCTTGGATTCCTACGCGGAGGCATCCTTCAACTATAGATGGAAAGAAAACAAGGATAAGAATTTCATGAAATGGAAAACGTATGTGTCTCATGAATTAAATCGCTATAATTCAACAACAAATGATAGTATGAGTCTTAAAATAGAAGAATGAAAGTTATTTGTAAGACTGAAGGTATGAAACAAGTATTTGGGTTCCCAAGGACCATTCAAGGTTCGAACGAAATACTCAACATAGTAGTAATAGTGCCACTTATATTAATATAAAAGTTGTTACAACGATCAAGAAAA
Organism: Lactuca saligna; assembly: GCF_052625555.1. Taxonomy (NCBI): domain Eukaryota; kingdom Viridiplantae; phylum Streptophyta; class Magnoliopsida; order Asterales; family Asteraceae; genus Lactuca; species Lactuca saligna. Next base: position 23,577,142 of record NC_136422.1, read on the forward strand.
TTTGTCCCTTATAAGGATCTCCGATTACCAAGTTCAAGAAATTTAAAGACTTTTAGCCGAGGTCCTAAGCTATAACAAAATTTGAGTTCTTGACAAGCACTACTTGCGTCGAAAGATGCGTTTGGAGCTTGACTCCGTATCTGATTGCTTCGACTCCATTAGATGCCTATCTAAAGCGGCTTGTTGTTCCCTTAGTTCGGCGAGGGCTGCAATAATTTGCGCTTGAAACGCTTCGGTTTGGAACTGAGCGTTGTCTTGCCTATTGTCCAACCTACTGATGTCAGAAGTGTGAACCTGCACTTCCACGTTGATATCCCGGAGTCGACTAGCTTGTACTCCAGACTGATAGGACTGATTGGCTAACTTACCCACCATTACCGGGAGTGCTCGATCAGCCGAACTTCCGCCACGGACATCATAGAAGTCCCGGCACATGTCGTAGGGAGGGCGTAGGTTTTGCTGTTGGCTCCAATGGTGGAGGTGACTTCCCTAGACGGGAGTCGGTCCTTGAAAGTTCCTTACGAAAACGGGAGGTTGAATGGGTGGTGGATCGATAACATCCGGCTCTGAGTCGGTACCGGAGTCATCACCCACATCTATGGGTCCCTTGTCCTCTTCGGAATCATCTTCGATCCATCCTCCGTTGCCTTGGTTGGGAAAGTAGGGGTCGCCAGGGTGGTGAAATCCAGCCATTTGACTATACGAGAATTAGGGTTATAAGAATTGAATAAAGTCGGAACATGTAAAAACGTGTAAGTTAAACTAGTTTGGATAGCAAATACTCCTATAGTATTTAAATTCTTGTGTTTGATTTTTGTAATGGCTTGGTAAGGTTTGACATCGTTGCCCACTACGATCATTCCTTGATTTGTGCGTGTCAACTTGCCTAAATACTTGTAAAATTGTATAACATGAAAATAGTTTGTGGTATGCATGTAATTGTACTTAAATGAGCCATTAATTTAAGTTGAACGAAATGCTGCTTAAGTGTAAAAAGAAATTTGTTTTGTCAGAGAGTATTAGTCCCTTAAGCATTTATAGTTTGTATATCTTATGTGGTTCGATATACTTAGTTCACTATAAACATTGCTCTGATACCAATCTGTCACACCCCCAAAACTGAACGGCGGAAACGTTCGGGGGCGGATGACTTCATGTGGTAACGTAACAATTGAATACATAGTAAAGAAAGCAATACAACCATCATATATATATAATTGAAAATTTACATTTGTCAAAAGTTACATGTTCAAACTCAATTACAATATGATGTCAAAATACGATATTAAACTGGCGCCGCAGCATCCCTTCATCAAAAGCGAAATGCATACCTGAAATTACTGATTTCCTGGGACATACAAGTAATTTTGAAAGAGTAGATCAGCATTTAAGCTGGTGAATTTCATAAGTATTTAAGTGACAATATTTGAATGAAATGAAATGTTTTATCTTTGTTTGTTTGTGTTTAGAAAATCCTATATTTTCTACTAGTATAAAAGTAGCCTTCACTCAAGACCAATGTTTGTTTCCAAAATGTATGTAAATGTAAAATAATAAATGAGTTTGAAAACCTTGTAAATCAATGCATTTTTAATACCCCTTGTGAGTTTTATAACCATACTATTGACTCGAAATGCCTATACACAACGTTCTTCAGGCGTTGGAATGTTATGACGTTTGTCACCCCAAACGGTGGACTGCAGCTAACAGTCAGGGCGCGGATTGTCAAGCCCGTATAGATCTATACACAAACACCATGCTCCCCCTCCAAGGGATTCTGGTATATAATACAGGACTTGAAATGTGTACTCGAACGTACATGAAGTTAGTGTCTCATAAATCCGTGGTATAAAAACAGATCTACTTGTTAAAATGTTACGTTTGTGCTTGTATACGAAAGTAAACTTCTTGAAAATATATGTTTCTAGTACATAAGAGTTAGAAATCTGTTCGTAAAACTATACCTATTATAGTTTTAAAAAGTGTGCTTTGTTTGTTTAGAAATACTTAGGAAAAGAATAATTTGTTTATGAAAACATAGATTTTTGGTGTAGAGTCTAAGATAGAAAAGAATAATTTAAGAACAGTTTAGTTTTATACATGTATTACAACAACTTTACATTTTAAAAGATCGAATGCTATTGTAATGTATGTTATATATTTATATATAAAAGTTCCTTTAAAGGTTTATAAATCGAATGTGATTTGAATATTTAACAGTATATAAAAGGGTTTCTTTATGTAACACACGATAATACTCGTGTGTTTTACTTGTAATCCCCCCCCCCCCTTTGAAAGCATATAAAAGTATTTAGAATAATTAAAACGGTTGATTAAGGGGTATGAAACTCACTTGAAAGTTTTGGAGATAGCGAGATGGAAAACCGGGCAGAGTTTCGTCTCGGGAAACGGATTTTCCTCGGGATTCTCGGGAATCTTGGGGGTAAAATCGACCTTCGGGACTTGAGCCAAAAAGACCAGAGCTTCGGGTTTGAACGGACACGGAAAACGAGGCAAAGTTGTGAGAGAGAGAAGAGAAATGAGCCCTTTCCTTGCAAACCCTCGTATGCTATTTATAGGGAGGCTGGTCTGCCTCAGTACGCGGGGCGTACGCTCGTACGCAGCGCGTACGCGTACCTCATGCGTGACCGAGGCCTCGACTGCCTCGGCTTCGGATGGGATGGGTCGCTGGGTACGCGGGTCGGATGGGACGGGTCGCTGGGTACGCGGGTCGGATGGGACAGCGAGTCGGATGGTGCGACGTGGACGATCAGAGGCCGCTTCTCTCGGTTACGCGGGGCGTACAGGAGTACGCGGCGCGTACCTCGGATGAGGGCGCTGACTCCTCTTCGGATAATATCCGAATTTTGATTAAAATAAATAATTAATTTATTTAATAACTTCAAAAATTCATATCTTCTTCATACGAACTCCGTTTTCGATGGTCTTTATATCCTCGCGTAGGTGAGACTATGCTCTACAACTTTCGTTTAGACTCCGTCGGCAAATTCCAAAATTATTTTTATTATTGTTTTTATTATTTAATAACAATCCATCGTGTTTAAGGAAATTTCTTTGAAAGTTCATAACTTCGCTATATGAAGTCGGATTTGGGCTATCTTTTTACGTACGGTCATGGTTCAAAGACATTAAATCATAGAAAGAAATTAAGTAGAACTTATTTATACATTTTATTACTCATAAGTGGTTACAATACTTGACCCATTTTGGTCGTTACAAAGAGTTGAAGTATCGGGTTGTCACAATTAGGGTATTTAGCATCTACAAAACCCTCTGACTGACACATGTAAACATCTTCAGCCAGCTTGCCATTTAGGAAAGAGGTTCTAACATCCATCTGCCAGATTTCATAATCATGAGATGCACTGATGGCTAACATAACCCTAATAGACTTGATATTGGGCACTGGTGAGAAGGTCTCATCATAGTGAACCCCTGGGGTTTGAGTAAAGCCCTTTGCAACCAACCGCACCTTGAACGTGTGCACATTTATGATGTGTGTAAAAAGCGCTTGTTTTAATCCCACTTTTAATTATAATTTAAACACACAAAAGGCAGTGTACCTGTCAATTGGTGGTATAGTTAAGCAAGTAGGGTATCGAACACAGGGAACAGTAATTAAACTAACTACTAAAATTATCTAAAAAACAAGTAAAAAAAGAGGTTTTCTCTAGTTTTCAAGACTATAAACCTAAACACTTAACTAACACTCAAACAAAACAATTAGCAACTAAAACAAATAAAAGTCAACTAAATTCAATATTAAAAGAGACTTCTGTTCAGGTTCAACTTCTTTATTCCTATGGTTGATTTTATGGCAATTACAATGGATTAATTTGTCATTGGCTACCGATTAATTTGATTAGGTTCATGTTCGCTATTACTAATCCTTAGAAAACAAATCAATTCAAAGAGTGGCCAATTGGTTAAATTAATGATTTTACTAGTTTATAGATTTGGATTTGGTGAGACTTGTAGTTAGCTAATTAAATTAATAATTCAATTAACTTCTTGTATGATGGTTCGTCACAGAAGCTCACATATTAACTTACATATTTTCTAGTTAACCCTAGTTTCATGTTCACTATTCCTAGGCATATAACAATGTTTTCACATAAATCATATGAGATAAGCAATTAAGAGATGTTCATGCAGCTTAATATACTTGTTAATTAACTGAAAAAAGTTGTTGTTAACACATAAGGATCTTTAATAAGCTTAATCAAACAAAATTCACCAATTAAAATTAATCCAACCACAAAGTCAAACCATAGTCATAAAGTTGTCTACCCTAAACAGAAGATACGAGTTTTTAGCTCATATTCATAGCAGAACATCGTTCACAATCTAAACCTAATGATCCAAACATGATGTAAACACAACATTAAGAAAAGAGAATGTGTTTATGCCTTTTGATCTCCTCAAAATTGAAGGCTAGGGTTGATCCACGAGTTCCAGAGCTCCACTTGCACTTCCAGTCACAATTTAATCCCTAAGGGTTCTAGAGAAGGGTTTAGTTTGGACCTCTTGTGTCCTAATTATAGATTTCTGAAAATAGAGGCTACTCACTGAGTCCAGTAACCGACTCGTCGAGTCCCTCATTAAAAATCCGTGTACGGCAAGGACTTCTATTGCTTCACGAATTTTCGTGTCTACTCATTGAGTAGGATTCCAACTCCCCGAGTAGGTATGCTTTTTGACTCTTTTTCTTCTTTCTTTAATTCCCGAGCTTCTGATTGTACTTCCCGCTTCCTTTTGCATCCGAGCATGTTGGCTGCAAATACAATTTAAACATAATTAAGTACCTTTTGTCCATAAATTGCAATAAATTAGCCAAAAAGTATTATAATTCTATAAGAAATATATAGCTAAATATGCACATATCACTTTCCATCCATGTTGGTCTTCTTCTTGAAGATTTATTTGCAGCCAAATGTCTTGCGACCTGGTACATTGTCAAGCAAGTTCCAAAATTGATTGTCATACATAGACTAGATCTCGTTGTCTATTGCCTCTTTCCATTTAGCAGACTTAAGGCTCGCCATAGCTTCCTTGTAGTTAGAAGGCTCATCCAAATTTATCAGTGTACTATCACTGATAAACGTATCACTATCCGTAGTAATATGAAAACCATAAATCTTTGGTGCCATTCTAACTCGAGTGGAATGTCAAAGAGGTAATGACTCGTCAATGGGTTCAAAAGGAATCTCTTCCTCATGTTGGGCGCTAGTGTTAGAGGTTCCTTCACCGCTTGATTCTTGAATCTCTTCAAGATCAAATTTCCCCCCCCCCCCCACTATCCTCTTGGCATATTAGTTCCCTATCGTGGAAAACACCTCTCCTTGCTACCAAGACCACCTTATCACTAGATTTATAGAAAATATATCCAAAGAATTTATGTGGGTAGCCGATGAAAATACACCGCTCACTTCGAGGTTCAAGCTTGCCGTGAGTCTCTGATCTTACGAAAGCTTCAAAACCCTAAACCTTGATATGTGCCAACGAGGGAACCCTCCTTGTCCACATCTCGTGAGGTGTTTTGACAACCTTCTGAGTTAGGACAAGATTAAGGATGTGTATGACAGTCTCTAAGGCATACCCCTAGAATGAGATTGGTAGCGAAGGTCGACTCATCATGGATCGAACCATGTCCAACAAGGTTCGATTATGCCTTTCAGCCACACCATTAAGTTGTGGTTTCCTAGGAGGCGTTAATTGTGAAACAATTCCACATTCCTTAAGATAGTCGTGGAACTCGATACTAAGATACTCACCACCGCTATCGCATCTGAGCATCTTTATCTTCCTGCCTAATTGATTCCCTACTTCTTGCTTAAACTCTTTGAACTTTTCAAAGGTTTCTAACTTATGCTTGATTAACTAGATATATCTATATCTACTATAATCATCGGTAAAAGTCACATAGAAACGATTTGCATCTCTTGTGGTAGATCTGAAGGGCCCACACACATATGTGTGTATGAGATCCAACAATCTCTCACCTCTTTCACAAGAACTAATGAAAGGTGATTTAGCAATCTTCCCAAGTAAATAAGACTCGCACATGTCATCCGACTTAAAGTCAAATAATTCAAACACTCCATCATTTTTGGAGTTAGGCAATGCGCTTCTTGTTGTCATGTACAAGACAACAATGCCACAAGCATGCCTTGTCTAAACCATTAGACGAATCAATATGCAATAAATTATTTCCTAAGTTATCAACAACCATCACAGTTTCATATACACCATTACAAGGCAATGCTTCAAAATAAAAAGTACCATTATAATAAGCATTAATAGAACCACTTTCATTATTAAATGAATATCCAAAATCTTGTCTGTACAAACCATGAAAAGAAATAATATTCCTCATCATCTTTGACGAGTAGCAAAAATCATTCAAATCTAACCGTAACCCACTACTCAGCACTAAAGAGTAAACTATGATCTTCGTAACAGGAGATGACTTCTTATTGCCCATTATCAGGTTTATCGTCCCATGCTCCACATACCTACTTCTTTTTAGCCCCTGTAAATAAGAATAAATGTGAAAACCACATCCTGTATCAAGGACACAAGAATTAACATGTGATGAGTTATTAGATAGAATAATATAAATACATGTAAAGGTGGGCTTTATCTTCCCATCCTTGATGTCCTACAAGTATTTCAGACAGCTTCTCTTCTAATGCCCCTTATCATGGCAGTAGAAGCATGTTGCTTCTTTTGGATCAGAAGCGGGAGGGGTAGAACCAGTTTTAGCTTTGGATCCACTAATAGAAGATCCATCATGAGACTTTCCCTTCCAGTTCTTTGTACAACCCGAAATCCAAGTTAGCTTTATGACCCTTTTATTTTGGAGAATTGGCTAGCTAGTCCCTTAAAGTGAAAGATGAATTGGTGAGTACGTTGGGCGTACTTGGGAGTACGCCGCACATACTCACGTGCTTAATTTGTACACGGGTCATCCGGGTATGTTGGGCGTACCCAAGGTTACGCCGGGCGTAATAGGCACAGATGCAAAACCCTAATTTGTGGCCTTGCACTATAAAAGGAAAATGTAGTCCTTTTCCCTAGCCACCATACACCCTTGAGTGAGTCTTTGAAGATTTGAGATTCGTACTTTAGCTTGTGTGTGTGTTTTTGAGCTTGAAGTTATCTTCTCAAGGTGAAGAAGGAGAAGAAGGAGCCATTGTTGGAGCTAGAAGTTGAAGAACAAGTGTAGATCCGAATTCTACAGTGGTTGGAGATCTTTTCTGAGGTAAAAAGCTCAAAGCTTTCCTTCTTCTTCATAAGTTTTGCTTGTTGGACCATTTTTAGGGTTTTTGGTTCAAAGTTGGAGACTTTATGTGCAAAGAGTCTCCATAAGCTTAGATCTGACCTTTTATAGTGTAATATGTGTTGAGGAGTCATAAAAATTGAGTCTTGGACGTGGATCTTGTGTCATGTATGAGTTATAGTCTTATTGTGGAAAGACGAAAGGTGTTTTGAGCATAAAGTGGCCTTTACAGCCATGCAAAGGATTAAAGGTTTCAACTTTATGGATTAAGACACATTAGAGGAGTCAAATCTGAAGTTTGGATGCAAGTCTTAACCGTTTAAGACCTGAGTGTGCTGAACAAAGAAACTGGGCATTATGTTGGGGGTAATCCCAGTATGCGCCACGTAAAAGGTCGCGTACCCCGTTTCTGGAGTGCAAGAGTACGCCCCACGTACAGGAGCTGGTACGCCCCACGTACTGTTACTTTGAGGGTTTTAGTCAACATGTGGACTTTTGGGTCAGGGAGGGTTTTAGTCCCAGTATAGCCTTGAGAGCCGTTAATGATTTAGAATGATTATTTGATGTGATTAAGTGAGGCTAGGTCGAGGTTACGAGATTCAGAAATATCGAGCACGTGAGACTTTAGACATCATACGAGGTGAGTCTTCTCACTATACTGTACCTGGAAGGGTACCTATGTGTGACCGGAAGGTCTGGTATGCTATAAGATATATGCACTGTATGTTAAGTTGCCTGTTTTGTATGCGATATGTATGTTATGCTTGATATGGACCGGAATACATTATGTTATGGGTCGGAAGGCATTATGATGTAGACTGGAAGGTCAGGGAGTTATGGATCAGAAGGTCGATACGGGTGGGACTGGAAGGTTTACCGGGTTGGGACGAAAGTCCCTTGAGACACATGAACCGGAAGGTCATGGCCTGGAAGGGAGTATGTGTGTAAGTGGTATATTGGGGAAGTCATTAAGAATTTATGCTTACAGTTGTTGTGTTATGTGCTTCAGGTACTTGCGAGGACCGTGGGAAGGCGCCGACATGACTCGTACACACACACATAGGCGGATTGGGATATATTTGATCTTGGGATTTGACATGTTTTGTATATGACTATGTTACATTGGATTTTTTGTAGGATATAATGTTTAAGTTTATTTGGTATGTACTTGATCCGACCCGACATGGTCCATTTGGGTTGCATGGCATTGCAATACTTGGATAGACTAAATGAGAGAATAAGGCACTTATCATTATTAATATATTATAAGTTCTAATATATTAATAATAGTATTATTTAATTAGTATTTGATCAAGTATTAATCTAGTATTAATTTGGTTATCAAAGTGAGACTAATTAAATATATAAGGGTTGATTATGACAATCATCAATTCTTTGTGGTGGATTAATGATCCATGGTTTATGGGTTATGGATGTAACCATTTGGGGTGTTAGGCTTACAAAGTCTTGAAGGAATCCAAGCAACAACAAGGTATGTATTTCTACTAGTTTTTATGTTTCATATATTCCCCATGCCATGCTAGTTAGGAAATAACCTTGAAAAAGAAATTTGCATGTATATAGAGAAAACATAGATTCAAGGTTATTAGGGTTGCATGTACACTTAGGAAGTGTTAGGATGCTCAACACCCATCAGTGGTATCAAAGCCTAGGATTGTTTTCTGTATACTTGATGCAAAACTTCTTGAAAATCGAAAATTCTGCACTCTGACGATTGTACTCGCCATGTCCATGGGGAGGAATCGCCGAGTCCATGAACAAATTCATCCTACTCGTCGAGTAAGATAATGCACTCGCCGAGTAGGATCGAGCTGGGCAGATTTTTCGAGTTTTTGTTGCTGGAAATGGATTAGAATCATTATCCCAATCTGTTTTGGACTTGTAAAATCTGTTTTTCAAAATGGTAATGATTATGTTAATCCATTTTACATGACTTTTAACAATTTCAAAGTATTATATATGTTTATATGATTTCTTGAAATTGCTTAACATGAATTTGTGTTCTTATGAGTTTTTAGAAGATCATAGGAATTATGTGTAACCACCATGTTCATTTAATTCTTGATCTTAATTGTATTGATGGTGCCCATAACTTGTCCTCAAGTTATGGATAACCAAAGGTCATTTCTTTAATTTGTGTTTAAAGAACTAAAGAGGTTTCAAAAATGAAGAGTCTTCATTTTTATGAACCATTAAAACTCATAAGTTACAAAATTGAAAAGACTTGGAATAGTTTCAATTCTTGCCCTCAAGTTTTGGAATTTGAAAAGTCTTACACTTTAATTCCAAATTCAACCTTAGATTTTTAAAAGGTTTAAAAATCAACCTTTATACTATTATTATAATTTTATTATATATATATATATATATATATATATATATATATATATATATATATGTATAAGAATATGTCGTTCTTACCGTTAGTAGGCCTCATTCACGAAGCCGATCTATAAGGGGGTATAAGGTTGTTGCCTATAAAATGGTGACTTAATGGGTGTCCACTCTCACCCACCGCTTCCTTGATCGGTGGAGGGTCGTTAGCCGAACGGGATTTAAATTCTCATTAAAAGTATAATAAATTATAAAGTAACTATACATTATACATTCCCAATCTTAGTTACTTTAGGAAAATGTGAAATTGGTGCTAGCCCACAAAATTACACTTTGTACCTTACCAAGTCGTTAGTGGAGCATGTGTGGTTAACCGGCATTCTAACATGGACTAGTAAGAGTAGCAAAGGGTAACTTGACTTTATTATAGATCGGTGGAGCGTGTGTGGTTAACCGGCACATCGATTAGGTAATATTGTTAAGGGTACCAAGTCAATTTGTATGGTTATTCACACCTTGTTTGTGATCCTTGGCATCCCAGTCACAAACTTGAGAGGGCACATTCGAGATTCAAACATGCCATTGAAAAGTTCAATGTATCTCAAAAGATCTAGGAGTTTTAAAACCAATAAAACCTAATAATAAAATATTTCGTTCTTATGGTGGAAATTGGTAAATCGTCATTTACCTACCTTCAAATATTTTATAGTGTGGATTACAGCATCCCTCTTCCCCTTATAAATAGTTTGTTGGATCCTAGCCTTAATATTTCATTTGAGTGACTTATTAAGGACTCTTAATCTAATGAAACTTATCTTCCTTCTATTCCAGATGTCTTCCAATAACGCTGCTGGCTCAAACCCTACATGCTCCTTTTCCCTAATGAGCTTGTGTGGTAAGGTCATCTTTGATGGATCCAACTTCAATGAGTGGATCAGAAACATCAGGATGATTACCCGCTATGAGGACAAAGAATATGATGGGTTTTGAGCATTCTAACACTTCCTAAGTGTACATGCAACCCTAATAACCTTGGATCTATGTTTGTCTAATTTGTCATGCAAAGTTGAATTCCAAGGTTATATTCCTATCTAGCATACATGGGAACAATTTTAACATAAAGTATAGATAGAATAACTTACCTTGTTGTTGCTTGTGTTCCTTGAAACCTTGTGAGCCTAGCACCTCAAGTGGTGATGCCTCAAATGCTTCACACAACACCAAATGCTCTTGGAAGAACTTATGAGAGTATACTCACTTCTTCAAATCGGCCAAGCCCTCTTTTCTTTGTGCAACCAATTTGGAAGGAGATCATATTCCTTATATAGTGTTGACACATCTAGGGTTAAACCCTAATGTGTCATGACTCTTCATTTCCATGACCCATGGGTTTGTAACTCCCATGGAGCATCCATGGAGCATCCTATGGGTGGAACCCAACTTGATGATCCATGGAGCCTTTTAGCCCACTATACAAGATATGGATGATTTACTTAATCAACCCATATATTTAATTAGTTATCTTTTGATCACTTAATTAATTCTAAATTAATTCTTGATCAAACTAATCAAATAATATTATTAATATATTAGAACTTATAATATATTAATAATCTACAAGCGTTATTTCTCTCATTTAGTTTATCCAATTGCATGGTGCCATGCAACCCAAATGGACCATGCCGGGTCGGGTCAAGTACATACCAGAAATAGTTATGGACTTAGACACCTTATCCAACAGTCTCCCACTTGGATAAGTCTAGTAACTATTACTGCAAGTATGACTTCAGGAACCGATCGGCAATCGTAGCTCTTTACAAGGTTTCTCGAAACTTGAGAAGATGATGGTACGCCATTTAAGATAAGTGATCATATAATCCTCTGTTCTAGATATCAGTCGGACAAATACATGGAACAATGTCTTACTTATTGTCCAACATTTGTTTCCCGATTTCCGATTTGTTTGACAAAGAACTTTATTGAACACATCAATCTAGTTCTGACCGGGCCCGGTACATAGGTCAAAACAAAATCATCGAGGGGCCCAGATATCAGCTTCTAATCCAAGAAGGAACAGATAAACTTCGACTCATATGTTTGTTCTACTACTCATTGAATTACACATAAGAGCACGATTTTATAACATCGAGTTACCAATGCGTTTTTCGTACAATTAATGCATAACCAACTCGTAAGTAACAAATCATATCTCTAGGTTTAAAGACTTATATGATATTACCGTCTCACGATCACTCGAGATAGAATTCCATGAAGTGATTCCAGTGAGCGTGGGTTGAGTCCAATGCTCAGAACTTATGAGCACTCATGATTGTTGTAGCCTTGTCCCAGACCTCTACAACCAAACATGACAGTCTTGATTCATACCTACTTCCGACATATGACCGACTGTGGAGGTTTGAATAATATGTTATACCAAACAAAATTATTCTGGAAGTCAAAACATGCAAAAGAAATATAGTAAACGATCGACAAGAGATAGCAACACTTTACTCATAAATAAAACACTTTTATTCATCATCAAATGTCAATTACACTTTACAAATTTCAAGATTATCTAACTACTAAATCTAATATCATCCTTCAGCCCTATGCTCCGAGCATGCTGGAGATGCTTAACCCGAGTCAGTCCCTTCGTGAGGGGATCTGCTGGGTTCTCATCCGATGATACCCTCTTTGCCACGAGGAGTCCTTCTTCGATACGATGTCTGATGAAATGGTATTTTCTGTCGATGTGTCTGGATCTCCCGTGATCCCTTGGTTCCTTGGCTAAGGCAACAGCACTTTCACTATCACAGAAAATTTCCATCGGCTCTTTAATAGCTGGTACAACTCCAAGGTCTCCAATGAAGTTCCTCAGCCATAACGCCTCCTTTGCCGCTTCGCTAGCTGCAATATACTCTGATTCACAAGTAGAATCTGCCACTGTCTCTTGCTTGGAACTCTTCCAAGAAATTGCTCCTCCATTTAGGGTAAAGACCCAGCCCGACTGAGAGCGGAAGTTATCCCTATCAGTCTGGAAGCTAGCATCACTATACCCTACAACTCTCAAGTCATCACTCCCACCGAGGGTAAGGACCCAGTCCTTAGTCCTTCATAGGTACTTGAGAATATTCTTTACCGCAATCCAGTGTGCCTTGCCAGGGTTCCCCTGAAACCTGCTAACCATGCTCAAGGCAAAGGCTACATCAGGTCGAGTACACGTCATAGCATACATGATCGAACCTACAGCCGAAGCATAAGGTAATCGACTCATTTCTGCTATCTCAGCCTCAGTGCTAGGGCTTTGTGTCTTACTCAGCTTGGCGCTACTCTGGATGGGCAACTCTCCTTTCTTGGAGTTTTGCATTCTGAATCTCTTCAGAATCTTCTCCAAGTAGGTACTTTGACTAAGTCCAATTAGTCTTTTACTCCGATCTCTCAAGATTCTTATCCCCAGAATATAGGCAGCTTCACTAAGGTCCTTCATAGCGAAACACTTTCCAAGCCAGGACTTTACTTCCTGCAAGGTTGGAATGTCGTTTCCTATGAGTAGTATGTCATCCACATACAATACCAAAAAGCTAACTATACTCCCACTAGCCTTGACATATACACAAGATTCATCTTCACTCCTAGAAAAGCCAAATTCCTTGACCTTTTCATCAAAGCAAAGATTCCATCTGCGAGGTGCTTGCTTTAATCCATAAATGGATTTCTCAAGCTTACACACTCTATTAGGGTACTCGTTACTGACAAAACCCTCTGGCTGACTCATGTAAACATCTTCAGCCAACTTTCCATTAAGGAAAGCAGTTTTGACATCCATTTGCCAAATTTCATAGTCATGAAATGCGGCTATGGCTAACAGAACCCGAATAGACTTAATCTTGGCTACCGGAGAAAAGGTCTCATCATAGTCCACTCCAGGAATTTGAGAGAAGCCCTTTGCAACCAGTCTAGCCTTATAAGTGTGTACTTTACCATCCATGTCGGTCTTCTTTTTGAAGACCCATTTGCACCCTACAGTCTTTCGACCTGGTACATTCTCAACCAAGTTCCAAACTTGATTGTCATACATGGATTGTATCTCGCTATCCATAGCCTCTTTCCATTTACTAGACTCGGGGCCCGCCATGGCTTCCTCGTAGCTGTTAGGGTCATCTTGACTTACTAGTGTCTCATCACTAATAAGTGTCTCACCTTCTGCAGTAATATGGAATCCATAGTAATGCTCAGGTGCTCTCCTAACTCTCGTGGAACGCCTCAGAGGTACAGATTCGTCAATTGGCTCAACAGGAGTTTCCTCCTCAAGTTGAGGGCTAGAGTTTGAAGTTCCTTCACCACTTGACTCTTGAATTTCTTCAAGATCAACTTGCCTCCCACTGTCTCCTTGGCTTATAAACTCTCTTTCTCGAAAGACTCCTCTTCTTGCTACAAAGACCACATTGTCACTAGGTCTGTAGAAGAGGTAACCAAAGGATTGTTGTGGGTAGCCGATGAAAATACACCTCTCGCTTCGGGGTTCGAGCTTATCATGAGTCTCGCGTCTCACGAAAGCCTCGCAGCCCCAAATCTTGATGTGGTCTAGTTTAGGTACTTTACCAGTCCACATCTCGTGAGGAGTTTTGGCAACTTTCTTTGTAGGGACTAGATTAAGGATATGGGCGGCAGTCTCTAAGGCATACCCCCAGAATGATATTGGTAGCGAAGCTCGACTCATCATGGAACGAACCATGTCCAACAAGGTTCGATTACGCCTCTCAGCCACACCATTCAACTGCGGTGTCCTGGGAGGTGTCAATTGTGAGACAATCCCACATTCCTTTAGATAGTCGAGGAACTCTGAACTAAGATACTCACCACCTCGATCGGATCGAAGCATCTTAATGTTCCTGCCCAATTGATTCTCGACTTCCTGTTTAAATTCCTTAAACTTCTCGAAAGTCTCTGACTTATGCTTGATTAAGTAGACATATCCATATCTACTGTAATCATCGATAAAAGTCAAATAATAACGATTAGCATCTCTTGTGGCATGTTTGAATGGTCCACACACATCCGTGTGTATAAGGTCCAACAAACCTTCACCCCTTTCACACGAGCCTGTGAAGGGTGACTTTGTCATTTTTCCAAGTAAGCATGATTCGCAACTATCATTTGACTTTAGGTCAAACGACTCCAAGACTCCATCCTTTTGGAGTTGGCCTATGTGTTTCCTGCTTATATGTCCAAGAAGACAATGCCATAACGATGCTTTATCCAAGTTATTATTATTAGTATAATCAATACACAAAACATTATTTCCTAATTTATCTACAATAGATACAGCTTCATACACACCATCACAAGGTAATGCTTTAAAATAAAGAACATTATTAAAGAAAGCATTAATCGAACCAACTTCATTATCAAATGAAAAGGTGAAACCTTGTTTGTACAATGCATGAAAGGAAATAATATTTCTTGCCATTTCTGGCGAATAACAACATTTATTCAAATCTAAATTTAACCCACTACTTAGCGATAAAGTATAAACTCCAATCTTGGTGACAGGTGTAACTTTCCTATTCCCCATGATTAAGTTTATTCTTCCTTGCTCCATATTCTCACTTCTTCCTAGTCCCTGCAAGTCACAGCAAATATGAATTCCACAACCTGTATCAAGGACCCAAGATTTCGAATGGGGTGAGTTATTTGAAATGATAGTGTAAATACCTGCATGGTTGGGTTTGACTTTCCCATCCTTTACATCTTGCTGGTACTTTGGGCAGTTCCGCTTCCAATGAGCTTTTTCGTGGAAATAGAAGCATTCAGCCTCTTTTGGGTCAGAAGAAGGAGTAATGAAACCTTTCTTGGTTCCACTTGAAGAAGAGCCATCAAGGGTCCGAGCCTTGGTACCCTTTGAAGATCTCTTTCTCTCCCTCCCTCGACTTTGCCCGATTGCCAAGACCGGAGTTGTTTCTGGAGTAGGAGTGATAGCAACCAACTTCCCCTTAAGACCTGTTTTTGCGGTCTTGAGAAGTCCCTGAAGTTTGCTGAGGGTGACCTCTTCCTTGTTCATGTGATATGTCATGCGGAATTGATCATAGCACGATGGTAAGGAGTGCAAAATGATATCTATTGCAAGCTCCTCAGGGAAGTTCACATTGAGCTTCAGCAACCGATCCACATACCTTTGCATTTTCTGCATGTGGCTCGTGACGGACTCTCCGTCCTTCATCATGGTCGTTATCATGGAGCAGATGACTTCGTACCTCTCTTGTCGTGCACTTTGATGGTATCTTTCCATCAAATCTTGGTGCATTTCATAAGGGTAGAAGTCTTCGTAAGACTTTTGGAGTTTAGTTGTCATGGTGGCTAACATGATGCAAGCCACCTTGGTTGCATCTCTTTCATGAGTATGAAAGTCAGCGATCTCCTGGGGAGTTGCAGTGGACTCGTCAATTTCATTTAGCTCCTTGTCAAGGACATATTCTTTGTCCTCGTAGCGAGTAATCATCCTGATGTTTCTGATCCACTTATTGAAGTTGGATCCATCAAAGGTGACTTTCCCACACAGATTCATAAGAGTAAAGGAGCCATTAGGATTCGAGCCAGAAGCATTAGTTGAAGACATCTGAGAAAGAAGAACAAGTTTAGTTTAGATTTAAGAGAGTCCTTAATAAAACACCCAAATGTAATATTAAGGCTAGGATCCAATCAAAATATAATATAACTTAGAAGAGGTATGCCGTAATCTAAGCTATATCATATTTGAAAGGTAGGTGAATGACAATTCACCAATTTCCACCACGAAAACCGAAATAATAAATATTTAGTTTTTATTGGTTTTAGAAATTCCTAGATTCTTTGAGATCCAATGAACTTTTCAAAGGCATGTTTCGATCTCGGGAGTGCCCTCCAGGTTTTGTGACTAGGATGCCGAGGATCACAAAACGAGGTGTGAAGTAACCATGCAAATCACTTGGTACCCTTAAAGTTTATCACTCAATCGATGTGCCGGTAAACCACACACGCTCCACCGATACTATAATAAACCTTAAGTCACCCTTTACCTACCTTGTTAAGTCCAAGTTAGTGTGCCGGTTAACCACACACGCTCCACCAACGACTCAGACAAAGTGTAAAGTGTAATTTCATGGATTAGCACCTTATTCACATTTTTCCTAAAGTAACTAAGATTGGGAATTTAATAAAATGTTTAGTTACTTTATTATATTCATCATACTTTGAATGAGAATTTATAAGTCCTTGTCTTACCCGTTCGGCTAACGACCCTCCACCAGTCAAGCAAGCGGTGGGTGAGAATATGCACCCATTAAGTCACCATTTTATAGGCAACAACCTTATACCCACCTTATAGACCGGCTTCGTGAATGAGGTGTACTAGCGGTAAGACGACTTGTTCTTATACATATATATATAATTATTAAATTATCATAATATAAGTATAAGGGTTGAATTTTAACTTTTAAAATTCTAGGGGTTGGAACTAAAGTTTTAACTTAACTTTACTTGTTCCAAAACTTGAGGGCAAGTTTTGTAACTTTCAAAACTTTTCATTTCTTGTAACTTATGAGTTTAATAGAGTCATAAAATGAAGACTCTTCATTTTTATAACTCTTGTGTTTTTCTTAATGGTTTTAACTCAAGTTTGACTCTTGGTTTTCCATAACTTAAGGATAAGTTATGGACTCCATTAAAACACATTATGATCAAGAATTAAACTACCAAATAGGTTACAAATAATTCCTATGATCATCTAAAACATCATAAGAACAAGAACATGAATATGAACATAATCAAAAATTACATAAAACTTTGTAATTTTGATAACTAGTTGTTGTAAATGAATTAGCAAAACATTACACCACCAAAAACAAGTTTACATTTACTAAAACAGTTTAGGGTAATGTTTCTAATTCATTTTTCCAGCAACTGAATCGAAATTCTGCACTCATTCGACCCTACTCGCCGAGTGCATGAACATGACTCGCCGAGTTGGTTGAAGATACACATGGACTCGACGAGTCCGATCGCAGACAACAAATTTTCGATTCTGTTTTCAACTTTTAAGAACAAATAAGAACAAACAAGCCTAGGATCTGATACCACTGATGGGTTTTGAGCATTCTAACACTTCCTAAGTGTACATGCAACCCTAATAACCTTGGATCTATGTTTGTCTAATTTGTCATGTAAAGTTGAATTCCAAGGTTATATTCCTATCTAGCATACATGGGAACAATTTTAACATAAAGTATAGATAGAATAACTTACCTTGTTGTTGCTTGTGTTCCTTGAAACCTTGTGAGCCTAGCACCTCAAGTGGTGATGCCTCAAATGCTTCACACAACACCAAATGCTCTTGGAAGAACTTATGAGAGTATACTCACTTCTTCAAATCGGCCAAGCCCTCTTTTCTTTGTGCAACCAATTTGGAAGGAGATCATATTCCTTATATAGTGTTGACACATCTAGGGTTAAACCCTAATGTGTCATGACTCTTCATTTCCATGACCCATGGGTTTGTAACTCCCATGGAGCATCCATGGAGCATCCTATGGGTGGAACCCAACTTGATGATCCATGGAGCCTTTTAGCCCACTATACAAGATATGGATGATTTACTTAATCAACCCATATATTTAATTAGTTATCTTTTGATCACTTAATTAATTCTAAATTAATTCTTGATCAAACTAATCAAATAATATTATTAATATATTAGAACTTATAATATATTAATAATCTCCAAGCGTTATTTCTCTCATTTAGTTTATCCAATTGCATGGTGCCATGCAACCCAAATGGACCATGCTGGGTCGGGTCAAGTACATACCAGAAATAGTTATGGACTTAGACACCTTATCCAACAGAATATGTCCTTGATAGGGAGCTTAAGGTTGTTAATGAAGCCACTGCTACTCCAGAAGAGCTCGCGGAATTCATTGCACATGAGAAGGATGCCACCAAGGTGTCCTGCATCATGATGGCCACAATGACTCCGAAACTCCAAAAATCTTATGAAGATTTCTACCCCTATGAGATGCACCTAGATCTGATGGAAAGGTACCATCAGAGCGCACGTCAAGAGAGGTATGAAATCATTTCCTCCATGATAACCGCAAGGATGAAGGATGGTGAACCCATCACCGGTCACTTGCAAAAGATGCAGAGGTTCGTTGACCGGTTGCTAAAGCTCAATGTTGACTTCCCTGAGGAATTGGCGATTAAAATCATTCTCCATTCCTTACCTTCAAGTTATGATCAGTTTCGTATGACTTATCATATGAATAAGGAGGAAGTCACACTTAGCAAACTTCAAGGACTCTTAAGAACAGCTGAAAATGGCCTTAAGGGTAAAGCGGTTGCTACTTCTACTCCTTTAACATCCCCTGTTCTTGTAATTGGGCAAGGGAAGAGTAAGAAGAGGAAAAGCCTTTCAAAGGGTACCCAGGGTAAGACTCTTGATGGTTCCTCTTCAAGTGGGACAAAGAAAGGTCCCATTACTCCTTCTTCGAAACCAAAGGAAGAACAGTGCTTCTATTGCCAAGATAAGGGACACTTCAAGCGAAGATGCGCCAAATATCTGCAAGATGTAAAGGATGGGAAGGTAAACCCACCCATTCAGGTATTTACACAATATTGTCTAACAACTCATCTAATGCTAATTCTTGGGTGCTTGATACAGGGTGTGGTATTCACATTTGTACTGATTTGCAGGCACTAAGAAGAAGTGAGCAAGTAGAGCATGGGAAGATAAACTTAGTCATGGGCAACAGGAAAGCATCATCTGTTACCAAGATAGGAGTTTATTCTTTATTGCTTAATAATGGGTTAATGTTAGATTTGAATAAGTGTTGTTACTCACCCGAAATGGTGAGAAATATTATTTCCTTTCATGGCTTGTACAAACAAGGTTTTACATTTTCATTTGATAATAAAGATGGTGCTGTTAATGTTTATTACAATGATGTATTTTACTTTAAAGCAATACCTTGTGATGGTGTATATGAAGCTGTGAATGTTGTAGAAAATCTAGGAAATAATGTGTTGTATATTGATTCTTCTGATAGCTTGGGTAAAGCATCCTTGTGGCATTATCGTCTTGGACATGTTAGCAAGAAGCGCATAGGCCAACTCCAAAAGTCTGCAGTCTTGGAATCGTTTGACCTCAAGTCAGATGATAGTTGAGAGTCTTGTTTACTTGCAAAAATGACAAAGTCACCCTTCACAGGTACTTGTGATAGGGGTGAAGGTTTGTTGGACCTTGTACACACGGATGTGTGTGGGCCCTTTAGAGTTGCTACAAGAGATGCTAATCGTTATTATGTGACTTTTACTGATGATTATAGTAGATATGGATATATTTACTTAATCAAGCATAATTTAGAAACCTTTGAAAAGTTCAAAGAGTTTCAGCAGGAAGTTGAGAATCAATCGGGCAGGAACATCAAGATGCTCCGATCCGATCGGGGAGGAGAGTATTTTAGCATTGAGTTCCTTGACTATCTTAATGAATGTGGGATTGTCTCACAATTGACACCTCCCAGTACACGACAGTTGAATGGTGTGGCTGAGAGGCGCAATCGAACCCTGCTGGATATGGTTCGTTCCATAATGAGTCGAGCTTCGTTACCAATCTCTTTCTGGGGGTATGCCTTAGAGACTTCCGCCCATATCCTTAATCTAGTCCCTACTAAAAAGGTTGCCAAAACACCTCACGAGATGTAGACTGGGAAAGTGCCCAATTGGGACCACATCAAGATTTGGGGTTGTGAAGCTTTTGTGAGGCGTAAGACTCATGACAAGCTTGAGCCCCGAAGCGAGAGGTGTATTTTCATTGGCTACCCATAGAGATCCTTTGGTTACCTCTTCTACAGACCCAGTGATAATGTGGTCTTTGTAGCAAGAAGAGGAGTGTTTCATGAGAGAGAATTCATAAGCCAAGGGGACAGTGGGAGGCAAATTGACCTTGAAGAGCTTCAAGAGTCAAGTGGTGAAGGAACCTCAAATACTATCAGCCAACCTGAGGAGGAAACTCCTATTGAGCCGATAGACGAGTCTGTACCTCCAAGACGTTCCACTACGGTGAGGAGCACACCTGAATTTTATTATGGTTATCACATCACCACTGAAGGTGATACATTTATCAGTGATAGTACACTGGTAGATTTGGATGAACCTAATAATTATAAGGAAGCCATGGCAGGCCCTGAGTCTGCAAAATGGAAGGAGGCTATGGACAGCGAGATTCAGTCCATGTATGACAATCAAGTTTGGAACTTGGTTGACAATGTACCAGGTCGTAAGATAGTTGGGTGCAAATGGATCTTCAAGAAGAAGACCGACATGGATGGGAAAGTACACACTTATAAATCGCGACTGGTTGCGAAGGGCTTTACTCAAACTCCGGGAGTTGACAATGATGAGACCTTCTCACCAGTAGCTAAGATTAAGTCTATTAGAGTGTTGTTAGCCATAGCTGCATTTCATGACTATGAAATATGGCAAATGGATGTCAAAACCGCTTTCCTTAATGGGAAGTTGGCTGAGGATGTTTACATGGATCAGCCAGAGGGTTTTGTCAATCCAAAATACCCTAATAGAGTGTGTAAGCTTGAAAAATCCATTTATGGATTGAAACAAGCATCTCGCAGGGGGAATCTTTGCTTTGATGAGAAAGTCAAAGAGTTTGGGTTTTCTAGGAGTGAGGATGAGTCTTGTGTATATGCCAGTGCTAGTGGGAGCATAGGTAGCTTCTTGGTGTTGTATGTGGATGGCATACTTCTCATAGGAAACGACATCCCAACTTTGCAGGAGGTTAAGGCCTGGCTTGGGAAGTGTTTTGCTATGAAGGACCTTGGGGAAGCTGCCTATATCCTAGGGATAAGGATATTAAGAGATAGGAGTAAGAGACTAATTGGACTTAGTCAAAGTACTTATGTGGATAAGGTACTGAAGAGGTTCAGTATGCAAGATTCCAAGAAAGGAGAGTTACCAATCCAGAGTAATGCCAAGCTAAGTAAGACTCAAAGTCCGAGTACAGAGGCTGAGATAGCTGAAATGAGTTAGATACCATATGCTTCCGTTGTGGGCTCGATCATGTATACTATGACTTGTACTCGCCCTGATGTGACCTTTGCTTTGAGCATGGTCAGTAGATATCAAGGGAACCTTGGCAAGGCACACTGGACAGCGGTAAAGAACATTCTCAAGCATTTGTGGAGGACTAAGGACTGGGTCCTTACCCTCGGAGGTAGTGATGACTTGAGAGTGGAAGGATATAGTGATGCTATCTTTCAAACTGATAGTGATAATTTTCGCTCTCAGTCAGGCTGGGTCTTTATCTTAAATGGAGGAGCCATTACTTGGAAAAGTTCCAAGCAGGAGACAGGAGCTGATTCGACTTGTGAATCAGAGTACATAGCAGCAAGCGAAGCAGCAAAAGAGGCGATATGGCTAAAGAACTTCATCGGAGACCTTGGAGTTGTACCAGCTATAAAGGAGCCAATGAAAATTTTCTGTGACAGTGAATGTGCGGTTGCTTTGGCGAAGGAACCAAGAGATCACGGGAGATCTAAGCACATTAACAGAAAATACCATTTCATCAGACATAGAATAGAATAAGGACTCCTCGTGGAAAGAGGGTATCATCAAATGAGAACCCGACAGATCCCTTCACAAAGGGACTGAGCAGGGTTAAGCATTTAAAGCATGCAAGGCGCATTGGGATGAAAGATGATATTAGTTTCAATAATTAGATTCCTGAAACTTGTAAAATGTAATTGACATTTGATGATAAATAAAAGTTATTATTTATTTATGAGTAAGGTGTTACTATCTTGTGTTAATTGTTTACTATGTTTCAATTTTGCATGTTTTTACTTCCAGAATAATTATGTTATGGTATATATCATATTAGTCAAACCATCCATAGTCAGTCAAATTTGGAAGTAAGTATTGATTTAAGACTGTCATGAATTTGGCTTGTACGATTTGTCTAAAGTGCTTTGGACAATGCAATGGATGCTACAACATTCATGAGTACTCATAAGGGCTGAGTATTGGATTCAACCCACGCTTAATTGCATCACTTCATGGAATTTATCTCGAGTGATCGTGAGATGGTAATATCATATAAATCTTCAAACCTAGAGATATGAGTTGTTGACTATGAGTCGGTTATTCATTGATTGTACGAAAACGCATTGGTAACTCGATGTTATAAAACGTGCCTTTGTGAGTAATTCAACAAGTAGTTAGTACAAGCATATCAGTCAAAGTTTATCTGTTCCTTCTAGAAATAGAAGCGATATCTGGGCCCCTCGATGATTTGGTTTTGACCTATGTACCGGGCCCGGTCAGAACCTAATTGATGTGTTCAATTTAGTTCTATGTCGAAACAAATCGGAGATCGAGAAACAAATGATGGACAATAAGTAAGACCATGTTCCATGTGTTTGTCCGGCTGATATCATGAGAGCAGAGGATTATATGATCACTTATCTTAAATGGCGTATCATCATCATCTTAGTTCCGAGAGACTTTGAAAGAGCTACGATTGCTAGTCGGATTTTGAAGTCATATTTGCAAATATAGTTATTAGACTTATCCAAGTGGGATACTATTGGATATAGTGTCTAAGTCCATAACTTTATTTGGTATGTACTTGATCCAACCCAGCATGGTCCATTTGGGTTTCATGGCATTGCAGTACTTGGATAGACTAAATGAGAGAATAAGGCACTTATGATTATTATTATATTATAAGTTCTAATATATTAATAATAGTATTATTTAATTAGTATTTGATCAAGTATTAATCTAGTATTAATTTGGTGATCAAAGTGAGACTAATTAAATATATAAGGGTTGATTATGACAATAATCAATTCTTTGTGGTGGATTAATGATCCATGGTTTATGGGTTATGGATGTAACCATTTGGATCTCCATGGATAGTCCATGGGAGTTACAAACCCATGGGTCATGAGAAATGAGGAGTCATGAAAATTATGGGTCTTCTTAATGAAACCCTAATTGTGACACCACTATAAAAGGAACCCTTTGGCTAATAAAATCCGACCTAGGAAGGTTACTAGAGAGGGCATAACCAATTTTGAGTGCTAGAAGTATTCTCTTAAGTTATTCCAAGTTTTGTGGTGTTGTGTGAAGCATTTGAGGCACAACATTTGGGGTGTTAGGCTCACAAAGTCTTGAAGGAATCCAAGCAACAACAAGGTATGTATTTCTACTAGTTTTTATGTTTCATATATTCCTCATGCCATGCTAGTTAGGAAATAACCTTGAAAAAGAAATTTGCATGTATATCGAGAAAACATAGATTCAAGGTTATTAGGGTTGCATGTACACTTAGGAAGTGTTAGAATGCTCAAAACTCATCATTTTTATGGTTTGATTTGGATGAAATTATGTTTTTAAGAAATGAAAATTTGTTTTGAAAAATTACGTTATTACAAGTTGGTATCAGAGCGTTGGTTTGAGGGACTCGGATGCACCTTTGGACTTATCTGAACTCAAAATGAGGATTTTAGAAATTTTCAACAATAAAAACTAAAGTTTTTAAAAGAGCAAAGAGTTTTGAAACAAACGGAGCAGAGCAGTGTGTACGGTAAACCAGCACCCGAATGGTGAATCCCCAAAATACCCTTACAATATGTGTTATGAGATATCATATGTTATGTTATGCATGCTAGAGTAGGCTAGGTATTCATATTAGGACTAGAGTGGCGTGATTTGTGATGCCTTAGCCTAGGAGAATCCTGCTGCTATGAGATAACTTGAGACCGAGTAAGTAGCCAATGCATAGCGAGAATAGAGTACTTGAAATCCGGGATCCAAGGAGGAGGACTTGGGGTGAATGATGATGCGGTGTAGTCAGTAGTATAGGGCCCGTACTACTGAAAACACCGGATCAGTGAGCAGCCCAAGTAAGAATCCTTTGGGTATTGGAGGACAACTAAGGTTGCGTTATCGAGTGCGAGTATGCTCGATCGAGTCTCTGATATTTTTATGTTGTATTTCAGAGTCATCATGGTTGGGACACGACACACACCTGAGAGTAGTGGGGTCAGTGACGAGGAGATCCGTCGATTGATTCATGAGGAGGTGGTTGCTGCCATCCGGGTTGAGATTCCAGAGATGTTTGGGGACATCAAGACCACACTGATTGAGACCTTTAATGAGCGGTATGCATCGGTGAATGAGGCTGCACCTGTTGCAGCTATTGCTGCTGCCAGACCTCAGGGAGGTGACTCGTTGTTGTTTCGGGAGTTCAGCAACACGAAGCCACCATAGTTCGATGGGACGCGAGACCTAATTATGGTGATGAGGTGGATCTCTGACATTGAGGGATGTTTCTATACGTGTTCTTGTCCAGAACACTTGAGGGTGCGGTTCTCTTTGAACCAGCTTCGCTTGGGAGCGAAGAATTGGTGGAAGTTTGTGACGGCGAGTTTCACTCTAGCAGAGATTTCTAAAGTGACCTAGGAGAGGTTCACCACTATGTTCAGGGATGAGTATGTTCCCCTGGTGGAGAGGGAACGGTTGGTTCAGGAGTTCTTGACCCTCAAGCAGGGTAATGATTCGGTTACTGTGGTTACCCGAAAGTTTCATGAGAGGGTGATGTTCTGCCCTGAGCAGGTGTCGACTGAGCAGGCACAGATGAGCCGATATTTGGGCATTTTGAGGAGGGACATCCGAGAGTTCGTGTCGAACTCGACATACCGTACATTTGTTGAGCTTCAGGAAAATGCCCGAAAGCTGGAGATCGAGTTGGAGACTCGGGACAGGGAGGAGGCCGAGTCCCAGAGGATGGATTGGCGGTTGGCTCAGTCTCAGCCGGCAGCCAAGCAGACTAAGCCCGCTAATTCGAGGATTGGAGGCCAGAAGGGCCGCACTTGTGGGAAGTGTGGCAAGGGTCATGAGGGAGCTTGTCGATCCGGTGCTTGCTACAAATGTGGCAAGGAGGGGCATATCGCCAAGGATTGCCCCAAGGGATTTATGGTTTGCTTTCATTGCAAACAAACTGGCCATCAGAAGGCCGATTGTCCACAGTTGCATCAGGGGTCAGTGCAGGGATCTGCACCTCCTGCGAGGGTTATCGAGGTTCGATCGGTGAAGGTCGAGGCTCCGAAGGCTCGTGGGAGAGCTTTCCAGTTGATAGTGAAGGAGGTCCGCGTAGCACCCGACGTTGTGGACGGTATGTATTCTTCTCTCTATTTATTTAAGTCAGAGATATTATGCTTATTTTATGTTATGCGTAGGTACTTTTCTTGTGAATTATGTACCTGCCTTAGTGTTATTTGACTTGGAAGCAAGTCGGTCTTTTGTGTCGTTAGCCTTCAGTCATCACATCAGTATTTCTTGAGAGGCCATGAGTCGACCTCTGTGAGTTTCTATAGCTAACGAGCGAGCAGTGTATGCCACGGCTGTGATTCGAGGATGTATCATTGAGATCTTCGGTGTGGAGTTCCCGATAGATCTGGTCCCGATTGCGATGGGGGGCGTGTGTGTTATAGTAGGCATGGATTGGTTGAGCCGATTTGGAGCTGTTATAGATTAAGATCGTCAGTTGGTGACGATACGAGACCCTAGTGGTGGAGTACTTACGGTTTACGGTGAGGGTACCCATCCTGAGTCAACATTTTGTTCGGCTGCTAGGGCAAGGTAGATTTTACAACAAGGCTGGATGGGATTTGTGGCCTATGTGATGGAAACACGAGTGGCCGCTGGGAGGCCAAGTTCGACTGATGAGGTCCCAATTGTTCGGGAGTTCCCTGACGTTTTCCCCGAGGAGTTTTCGGGTGTGCCTCCCGAGACGCAGGTGGAGTTTCGTATCAACTTGGTGCCAGGGGAGACGCCTATTGCCAAGGAACCCTATCGCCTTGTACCGTCCGAGATGCAGGAATTATTGGGAAAGGGGTTTATTAGACCGAGTAACTCGCCTTGGGGAGCGCCGATCCTTTTTGTCAAGAAGAAGGTTCGTTCACACCGGATGTGTATTGATTACCGGGAGTTGAACAAGCTGACGATCAAGAACCGTTATCACTTACCGAGGATCGACGATTTGTTCGATCAGTTACACGGAGCGTCTTGGTTCTCCAAGATAGACTTGAGGTCGGGTTATCATCAGATGATGGTTTGGGATGAAGATATCCAAAAGATAGCATCCAGAACTCGTTATGGACATTACAAGTTTGTGGTGATGCCTTTTGGGCTCACCAATGCACCAGCCGCGTTCATGGATCTCATGAATAGAGTCTGCAGACCGATGTTAGATCGATCAGCGATTGTTTTTATCGATGATATATTGGTATATTCGAAATTCCGAGAGCAACATGAGGAGCATTTGAGGGAAATCCTCGGAGTTCTGAGATCGGAGAGGCTTTACGCCAAATTCTCCAAGTGTGATTTTTGGTTACGGGAGGTCCAGTTCCTAGGGCATCTTGTTAACCAACAGGGGATATTGGTCGATCTGGCCAAGATTGAGGCTCGGATGAGTTGCGAAGTGCCGAGGTCACCTTCTGAGACCAAGAGTTTCTTAGGGTTGGTAGGCTACTATTGGAGATTTATCAGGGATTTCTCCAAAATCGCCGTGCCACTCACCAAGTTGACCCGGAAGGGTGTCGCATTTTGTTGGGGTCCGGAGTAGCAGACCTTGTTCGAGACACTTTGCCAGAGATTATGCGAAGCCCCGGTGTTAACCCTTCTGGAAGGGATGGAGGATTTCGTGGTATATTGTGATGCATCAATATCCGGGTTGGGAGTGGTGCTTATGCAGAGGGGGCATGTGATAGCATATGCATCGAGGCAGCTTGAGCCTCATGAGTCGAGGTATCCCACTCATGATCTGGAATTGGGGGCTATAGTGTTCGTCCTCAAGATCTAGCGTCACTATTTGTATGGGGTTCGGTGTACGATATACACGGACCACAAAAGCTTAAAGTATTTCATGGAACAACCCAACCTGAATATGCACCAGAGGAGATGGTTGGATGTAGTAAAGGATTATGATTGTGAGATCCTGTACCACCCAGGCAAGGCTAATGTGGAAGCTGATGCCCTGAGTCGTAGGGTGGAGGGTGTCCCGATTCGAGATATTTGCATTATATTGACAGTGATAACTCCAGTATGGGACGCCATTCGAGGGGCCTAGGCGGAGGCCGTGAGACCGGAGAACCACAAGAGAGAGTGAGTGATTGGGCAAGTATCAAAGTTTGTTACCGATAGTCAAGGACTTATGACCTTCAGGGTCGAGTTTGGGTACCGTTTGTGGGCGGGACGTGTACCATCTTGATGGAGGAGGCGCACAAATCGAAGTTCTCGATCCACCCCGGGGCCACTAAGATGTATTTGGACCTGAAGAAGGAGTATTGGTGGCCATGTATGAAAAAGGATGTTGCATGGTCGGTAGAAAGATGCTTGACATGTCTCAAGGTTAAGGTCGAGCACCGACGCCTGCATGGTAAGTTTCCACCATTAGAGATTCCTGAGTGGAAGTGGGAACAGATCACCATGGATTTTATCACCAATTTGCCGAGGACTGGCAGGGGTGTCGATGCGATTTGGGTGATTGTGCACCGGTTGACGAAGAGCGCTCAATTTCTTGCTATCAGTGAGAGCTCTTCTGATGAGAGGTTGGCAGAGTTGTACATGAGGGAGGTAGTATCGCGGCATGGAGTTCCGATCTCGATTGTTTCAGACAGAGATGTGCGTTTTACTTCCAGATTTTGGAAGAAGTTTCATGAGGAGTTGGGTATGAGGCTGCATTTTAGTACCACATACCACACACAGACCGACGGGCAGAGCAAGCGGACGATTCAGACGCTCGAGGACATGCTTCGGGCATGTGTATTGGATTTCGGCGGGAGTTGGGACACGTATTTCCCCTTGGCTGAGTTTTCCTATAACAACAGCCATCACTCGAGCATTGGTATGCCACCTTTTGAGCTATTGTGTGGATGGAGGTGTCGTACCCCCATTTGTTGGGGCGAGGTAGGAAAGCGTGTAATGGGTAGTACAGAGATAGTGCTTCAGATGATAGAGCAGATACGGCAGGTCTGGCAGAGGTTATTGATCGCTTAGAGTCGCCACAATAGTTATGCGGATAGGCGATGATCCAAACTCGAATTTTAGGTCAGTGATTTCGTGCTCCTGAAGGCATCTCCTTGGAAAGGAGTGATCCAATTCAAGAAGAGGGGTAAGTTGGGACGCTGGTATATTGGGCCATTTAGGGTGATCGTGAGGGTGGGTAAGGTAGCGTACCGCTTGGAGCTACCTGTGGAGTTGGACCAGATTCATGATACCTTCCACGTGTCGTAGCTGAGGAAGTATATTCCCAAGGAGTCGGCAGTGGTACCATTAGAGGATATCCAGGTGGACGCGACTCTGAATTTTGTTGAGAGTCCGATCGCAATCTTGGATCGGAGGATCAAGGTTCTGAAGAGCAAGGAAGTGCCCCTGGTTCAGGTCCAGTGGCAACATCAGAAAGGGTCCAAGCTGACCTGCGAGCCAGAGTCGGAGATGCGGGAGCAGCATCCAAAGTTGTTCACAGCATGAGAATTCGAGGGCGAAGTCTGGTTCTAGTGGGGTAGAATTGTAACAGCCCGAAATCCAGGTTAGCTTTATGACCCTTCTATTTTGGAGAATTGGCTAGCTAGTCCCTTAAAGTGAAAGATGAATTGGTGAGTACACTGGGCGTACTGGGGTGTACGCCGCACGTACTCGCGCGCTTAATTTGTACGCGGGTCATCCGGGTACGCTGGGCGTACCCAAGGTTACGCCGGGCGTAACCGGCCCAGATGCAAAACCCTAATTTGTGGCCTTGCACTATAAAAGGAACATGTAGTCCTTTGCCCTAGCCACCATACACCCTTGAGTGAGTCCTTGAAGAGCTGAGATTCGTGCTTTAGCTTGTGTGTGTGTTTTTGAGCTTGAAGTTATCTTTTCAAGGTAAAGAAGGATAGGAAGGAGCCATTGTTGGAGCAAGAAGTTGAAGAACAAGTGTAGATCCAAATTCTACAGTGGTTGGAGATCTTTTCCGAGGTAAAAAGCTCTAAGATTTCCTTGTTCTTCATAATTTTTGCTTGTTGGACCATTTTTAGGGTTTTTGGTACAAAGTTGGAGATTTTATGTGCAAAGAGTCTCCATAAGCTTAGATCTGACCTTTTCTAGTGTAATATGTGTTGAGGAGTCATAAAAATCGAGTCTTGGACGTGGATCTTGTGTCATGTATGAGTTATAGTCTTATTATGGGAAGAGGAAAGGTGTTTTGAGCACAAAGTGACCTTTACAGCCATGAAAAGGCTTAAAGGTTTCAACTTTATGGATTAAGACATATTAGAGGAGTCAGATCTGAAGTTTGGATGCAAGTCTTAACCGTTTAAGACATGAATGTGCTGAACAAAGAAACTGGGCATTACCCTGGGCGTAATCCCAGAACGCGCTGCGTAAGGGGTCGCGTACTGTGTTTCTGGAGTGCAAGAGTACGCCCTGCATACAGGAGCTGGTACACCCCCGTGTACTGCTTGTTGTTGACTTGTGTTGACTTTTAGGGTTTTAGTCAACATGCGGATTTTTGGGTCAGGGAGGGGTAAAATGGTCTTTTACCCTTCATTGGAATTTTAGAAGGAATATAGTATAGCCTTGAGAGCCGTTAATGATTTAGAATGATTATTTGATGTGATTAGGCGAGGCTAGGTCGAGGTTACGAGATTCAGAAATATCGAGCACGTGAGACTTTAGACATCATACGAGGTGAGTATTCTCACTATACTGTACCTGGAAGGGTACCTATGTGTGACCGGAAGGTCTGGTATGCTATAAGATATACGCACTGTATGTTAAGTTGCCTGTTTTGTATGCGATATGTATGCTATGCTTGATATGGGCTGGAAGACATTATGTTATGGGCCGGAAGGCATTATGATGTAGACCGGAAGGTCAGGGAGTTATGGACCGGAAGGTCGACACGGGTGGGACCGGAGGGTTTACCGGGTCGGGACGGAAGTCCCCTGAGACACATGGACCGGAAGGTCATGGCCTGGAAGGGCGTATGTATGTAAGTGGTATATTGGGGAACTCACTAAGAATTTATGCTTACAGTTGTTGTGTTATGTGTTTCAGGTACTAGCGAGGACCGTGGGAAGGCGCCGACATGACTCGTACACACACATGCAGACGGATTGGGATATATTTGATCTTGGGATTTGACATGTTTTGTATTATGATTATGTTACATTGGATCTTTATGCTTTGATTTGGATGTAATTATGTTTTTAAGAAATGAAAAATTGTTTTGAAAAATTACGTTGTTACATTCTTTGAGGGAGCTTTCCTATTCTTCCCTTTTCCATGTCAAATAGCTAGGACGAGGGTAGCAGCAGGAGTGGATTGAACAACTTTTCCTTTAAGTCTACTTTCAGCAGTTCTTAACAAACCTTGAAGTTTGCTCAAGGAGACTTCCTCCTTGCTCAGATGATAAGTCATCTTGAACTGATTATAGCACGGAGGCAAAGAGTGTAAGAGTATGTCTATAGCCAGCTCTTCGTCAAAGTTGACATTCAACTTGAGCAAAAGATCCACATATCTCTACATTGTTTGCAGGTGGGTCGTGATGGAATCTCCATCCTTCATCTTGGTTTTTATAAACGAGGTGACTATTTCATACCTCTCTTGATGTGCTTTTTGATGGTACTTTTCCATCAAGTCCTGTCACATCTCGTAGGGCCAATTGTCCTCGTAGAACCGCTGTAGCTCGGGAGTCATAGTGTCCACCATAATGCATGACACTTTGGTCGCTTCCTTGCATTTAGCCCTATACTCAGCCATTTCTTTGGGAGTAGTAGTAGCTTCATCTATCTTGGCGAGTTCCTTGTCGAGAATGTGTTCCTTATCCTCATAATGAAGGGCCATTCAGATGTTTTTGATCCACTCAATGAAATTAGATCCATCAAAAGTGACTTTCCCACAAATATTTAGGAGCGAGAGAGGGTTCGAGGAGTTGTTATTGGAGGAGTTTGAGCTGGGAGCGTTGTTTGTGCTAGACATCTGAAAAAGAAGAATGACAAGTTTTTGATTAGATAGAAAATCCTTAATATAACACCCAAATGAAATATGAAGGCTAGGACCCTACACAATAATTCACAATTCGGAAGAGTGATGTCGTAATCCAGTTGTAAATTATTTGAAGGCAAGTAAATGATGATTCACGAATTCCACCACAAAAAAAAAACAAAATTAAAACAATTAGGTTTTTATTAAACGAAATACCTAGATCTTTAAGATTAATTGAACTTTTCAATGGTATGTTTAATCTCAATTATGCCCCTTAAGTTTGTGATTGAAATATCAAGGATCACAAAGAAGGTGTGAATAACCATGCAAAGTAGCTTGGTACTCTCGATGTCATTTACCACCTAGTCAATGTGTCGGTTAACCACACACGCTCCATTGCTCAATGATAATTTACGAGCTACCCATTGCTACACACATGCTCCACTAACAACTTGACAAAGGGCAATGTGCAATTTCATGAATTAGCATCAAATTCACATTTTTCTAAAGTAACTAAGATTGGGAATTTATAAAACCTTTAGTTACCTTATACTTATTATTATACTTTTTAATTATAAAAATAATATCCTATCATACCCGTTCGGCTAACGACCCTCCACTGATCAAGGAAGCAGTGGGTGAGAGTTGACACCCATTCAAACGCCATTTTATAGGCAGTTTCCTTATACCCCTTATTAATTGGCTTCGTGAATGAGGCCTACTAACGGTAAGACTGAGTCATGTTATACATATACATAAATTAAACTCTTAGTATTATAATAATATAAGGGTGTATTTTAAACTTTTAAAATACTAGGGTTTTAATCCAATTCAAAAAATTTGAAATTAATACATTTTAATTTAAAATCTTAAATACTAAAAAACCGTTGATTTAATAATTATCCAAAACTAAAACCATTAATTTAAGTTATTAAATCTCATAGGATTATCCATTAAATTAAATAAATAATTTAACTTAATCCCTTTATCCCTTAGATTTCGAAATTTTTAGGAATGGATATTTCAAAGTCATCAATTATCCATTTAAACAATTAAAAGATAATACCGACCCACAACACTAGATTTTCAAAATCTAAACTTGGGGAATCCATTTTCGAAAATTCTAGGGTTAGGAAACCCTAAAATCAAAAATATGGAGGCCAAAGGAAAGTATCCAAAAACCCTAATCAAATTTCGAACCTAGGGTTATGAAACCCTAATTTCGAAAAATCCAATCCCTAAGGTTTAGAAGCCACAAACACTAATTTGTCAAGTTCAATCTATTCTATCAAATCTAATTGAAAAAAAAACGAAAGCTCTGATACCACAGATGAGTTTTATACAAGCAATCATATGTGTGCATGCAACCCTGGATTGGATCTATGTTTTTGCTATTAAACATACAAGGACTGAACACAAAAGGAAAAACCCTAATATGCATCTAATAATTTGAAATCTATAAAGATTATATTACATACCTTTGTTCCTAAATAGTGATAACAACTCATTCTTTAAGATCTTTTGCACTTGAGAACAAGTATCACAAGTGTAGTACCTTTGATGGCTCACAAACACACTAGGGTAAGTGGATGAATATGAGAGAGAGGAGAGAGAGTAACTTGCTCCAAAAATTGACTCTCCTAGGTTTTTCCAATGTGTGGCCGAATTCATGAGCCAAGGCCTCTATTTATACTTGAGGCTAGCTAGGGTTTTAAGGTGGAAACCCTAATTCCTTAGCTTAGTACCTAAGCAAGTCCATGGACCCTTTCCATATGGATTGGAAGAAAATCTCTAGATCCTTTTAGGGATTTTCATCCCTCCCTAATGAGGGTGATCCAATGGCCCAAAACCTCAACTATTAAATATTTACAAAACAGACTTTGCACTTTCAGTCCGTTCCTTTAATCCCAAAATTAATTCCAAATTAATTTCTGATTAAACACTTATTAATAATATGATTTCTAATTAATATATTATTCTTATAATATATTAATAAATCATATTTATGCACCAATTTATTACTCTTAATAATAAAATCAACCTCTCTCTCCAATAGTCATCCTATTTAGTTGCAAGTATGAAGGCAACCTAAAAGGACCATGCTACTATCAAATCAAGTACATACCAATTATATTTATATGATTAGACACCTGATCTAACAATAATAAAAATATTATTCATTTTTTAAAAATATTACTATTTACACTATATCAGTAATTTATAAAATTCATACAACGTTATGAAAATATTATGTTTGGTAGTTAATTTGCCAGTGTTTTAGGTATAATATTATGTTTAGTCGTTATGCTGCACAAAAACCCAATATAATATTTTTCCTGATAGATACTCTGTCCAAACCTTATGATAATTTTATATATAGTCGTTATTCAGACCAAATCTCTAGGGTAATACAGTACCTAGGCGTTATGTAAGTCAAATCAAAACGATAACATTGTACCTAGTCGTTACTGTCCCAGAATATCCTATCCAAATATTTAAACTATTTTATATATATATATATATATATATATATATATATATATATATATATATATATATACATATATATATATATATATATATATATATATATATATATATATATATATATATATATATACATATCGGTATAATTATGGAAAGAATCAAACAAAGAATATTAAAATTATGGATAACAAGATCGATAAACGAGATGTATATGCTTGCTAAGGCTAAACAAAACGTTGCCCAATGAGAACGATACTATCCATACTTTAGCTGATTAGTTTTTAATAAACCATGACCTGTAATCGTTAAATATAAGTGAACGGAAAATATATGTATAGATCTATACGGAGTTGACTTCCCTACCTATGGTTGCTAGCTACAAACTGGATGGTTGAATCATAGCAAGTATAACTTTCTAATCTATTTTACGATGTCCAATAACGCGTCTACGGGGCAAATATCAATTCGAAAGCTCAATTATTGGAATTCATTATATCTATGTTCAGACAACCGTAATTAAATAACCTACCTAGTGGTAACGCCTTGAAGTAGGAATAGTATACATCAATATATGAAAGGGATCAAAATCTTATAAGAGATGTACGAAAGGGGTGGTACATTTGAAAAGAGATTATAATAGTAATATACTAGGACTAACAAGTACATCTATGAACAAAAATAAATAATATACAAGTATCTTATCAAATATCCATACAAAACTATTTTGTTTAAGGAGAATACATCCTAGAATAATAGTGTAACATAAATCATTCTTAAGGAAAACCAAGGTGTAATACATGAATAATGGTAGATAGATGAGAATTGAATATGTTAAGTATTAAGTCAGGGACCTTATAAAAGAAACACATTTGAAACTTAGTAGACAAGAGAGGTCATAAGAGTATTCATATTCACAAACAAAGATCCTACACTAAAAACAATTTAAAAGAGTATTCTTAATGTATATAAAATAAAACCTGTGAACTAACCGACATTATGACCGTTTTCAAAATCACATGTATTTTGGGGAAATCAAAGAAGAAAAGTGTGCAACATAGAGGAACAGGTAGTGCTCTCTCATGGTGCCACGTCATTACGCGCATGATTTTCCATATTTTCAAAATGGCGTAACTTCTTCATACGAGCTCTATTTTCAACGTTCTTTATATCACCGGAAAGTTATCGAAGAGATCTATAATTTTTCATTAGGTCCCAATAGCTAATTCTGATTCTATCAAAAATTTATATTTTTGATAGGCTTAGGTTGTTAGAAACCATTGCAGAAATCATAACTCTTATATACGAACTATGTTTCCTACTGTATTTATATTGACATAATCATATTATCGAGATCTTTAATTCTCGTTTAGATTATTATCCTAATAATCTATCAATCTAAGATTCAATTTCTATGCACGCAGTGTCGCGCTAAAACTTCAAAAAATCATAGCTTCCTCTCACGAAGTCATTTTTGGACGTTCTTTATATGAACACTGTCGGTTTAGCAACTAGCATGACTTTCGTTTAGATCACTTAGGCTAAAAAGTTATTTTTGAAAAAAAGTCACTTTTTACAATGCACAGAGTTGTATTGGTTTAATTGCAAAACTTCGAAGAAGCATAATTTCTTCATACAAAGTCGGATTTAAGAAATTTATATATCTACGGAAAGCATATTGACATTTCCTACATGTTTATGATGATTACTTGGGCTAAAGATTAATGTAGTTCTACATTAAAGTTTGTAAACAATGGTTTATATTGAATCCTACAGACTGGTAAAACTAGTGTGTTACAACATAGATAGTATATATCATGTAGAGATCAAATGTAATCTATTTTTATAAATAAAGATATTGTATGTTTTTTTGCTATGATGTTCAATGAATGTCGCACCGCCCGACATCTCCACAATCGACCGAGGGTATGACATACTAGTATTAGAGCTATAGGTTATAGCGAACCAGTACTTTCTTAGGAAATTATGACTATAGCCCAGGGAATATACTCCAATAAGGTTTGTCCTCGAACCTATAAATAAAAGTCATATCGATAATTTCACTACCGATAAGCTACTTACGGAAAAGGTGTCCATAATGAAATTTCCATCTTGGGTTGCTAGATTTCAAAATAACTATATGGTAAAATGCTATCTTCAACCTACTCGCCAAGTTGTTCATCCAACTCGTCGAGTTCCAGCTCATCTTCAAGCAAGTCGTCGAGTCTACCCATGTGACTCACCGAGTACCACCGGTCTGAATCCATACGGAAGCATTCCAGGCCATGCAATTGATCCAAAACATAGATCTAGCCTACTACAACCCATCGATCACGTAAAGTGGCAAACTTTACGTGAATCCAAAGAGATCTAGGCCTTATACACTTTAGGGCTAGGGTTTGGGACATGATGGCTTCACTAAGCACTCAAACACGAGGACTTTAATGCACTCTAGACCTTCCCCATTCCAGATCTGAGGTAGCAACCTCAGATGTAACCTCTAAACTCCAAAAAATCCCAAGATAAGCTCCCCATAAACCCCAAAATGATGGATCCATATGAGTAACAGCCCAAGAACGAGATATTACCTCAAAAGAACGCCCCAACTGCAATGAAACTCGAATCCAAGCAAAGCCCCTTGCTCCAAGCCTCCAAACTAACAAGATTCCTTCAACAAATACCCTTCAAGCTCCCAAATGCACTTTGATCCACTCACACACGAATGCTAAGGGTTTCTGGACTTGAGGATGAGTAAAGAGGCTAGGGGAATGGATGTTAAGTTCTTTATATAGGGCTCAACCCCGAGAATTAGGGTTTTCTCCACTCAACACCTACTCGCCGAGTCCATCTTTGGAATCACCGAGTAGGCCACTTGACACGCGACCAAAGTCGCGACCCTACTCGCCAAGTCCATCCATGGACTCGCCGAGTTGCCCTTCAAGTTTACACTTTTAGCCCTTCAACTCTACTCTTGATATTCCGGGATGTTACATATTGCCTCCTTCGACGCTTTGCTCGCTGCAATGTACTCTGATTCGCACGTTGAATCAGCTACAGTTTCCTGCTTAGAACTTTTCCAAGTCACTGCTCCTCCATTCAGGGTAAAGACCCAACCTTACTGCGAACGGTAGTTGTCCCTGTCAGACCGAAAGCTGGCGTCACTATACCCTCGCACCTTCAAGTCATCACTCCTTCCGAGGACTAAGAACCATTCCTTCGTCCTTTGAAGGTACTTAAGGATATTCTTCACCGCAATCCAATGGGCTCTGCCAGGGTTCCCTTGATATCTACTAACCATGCTCAAAGCAAAGGCTACATCAGGGCGAGTACAAGTCATAGCGTACATGATTGAGCCAACTGCGGAAGCGTATGGAACTCGGCTCATTTCAGCTATCTCAGCTTCGGTACTCGGACTTTGACCTTTCTTTGCATCAGTAATTCTCCTTTCTTTGAGTTTTCCATACTAAAACATTTTAGTACCTTCTCTAAGTAAGTATTCTGACTAAGTCCTATTAGTTTCTTACTTCTTTCTCTTACTATCCTT
This sequence comes from Lactuca saligna, assembly GCF_052625555.1. NCBI lineage: Eukaryota > Viridiplantae > Streptophyta > Magnoliopsida > Asterales > Asteraceae > Lactuca > Lactuca saligna. Next base: position 23,614,911 of record NC_136422.1, read on the forward strand.
ATTCCCAAAATATAGGAAGCCTCTCCGAGGTCCTTCATAGCGAAACACTTCCCGAGCCAGGAATTAACCTCCTGCAGAGTTGGGACGTCGTTTCCTATGAGTAATATGTCATCGACATATAGAACGAGGAAGCTTACTACACTCCCACTGGCTATGACATATACACACGATTCATATTCGCTTCGTACAAATCCAAACCCTTTGACTTTCTCATCGAAGCAAAGATTCCATCTACGAGACGCTTGCTTAAGTCCATAAATGGACTTCTCAAGCTTACATACTCTATTCGGATGCTTTGAATACACAAACCCCTTTGGCTAAGCCATGTAAACATCCTCAGCCAATTTCCCATTAAGGAAAGCGGTCTTGACATCCATTTTCCAAATCTCATAATCATGAAATGCAGCAATAGCTAGCATCACTCTAATAGACTTTATCTTCGCAACTGGTGAGAAGGTCTCTTCATAGTCAACTCCGGGAGTTTGAGTAAAGCCCTTCGCAACCAATTGCGCTTTATACGTGTGTACCTTTCCATCCATGTCGGTCTTCTTCTTGAAGATCCATTTGCACCCAACGGTCTTACGTCCGGGTACATTATCAACCAAATTCCAAACTTGGTTATCATACATGGATTGGATCTCGCTATCCATTGCCTCTTTCCATTTCGCAGACTCTGGGATGCCATGACTTCCTTATAGCTATTAGGTTCATCAAGGTTTATTAGTGTATTATCACTAATATACGTATCCGCTTCGGTAGTAATATGAAAATCATACAATTGGGGTTGAACTCTAACTCTTTCGGAACGTATAAGAGGTAATGATATGTCAATCGGTTCAACCGGAGTTTCCTCCTCGGGTTGAGCACCAGAGGTAGAGGTTCCTTCATCTATCGACTCTTGAATCTCTTCAAGATCGATTTGCCTCCCACTGTCTCCTTGGCCTATGAGTTCTTGTTCTTGGAAAACTCCTCTCCTCACAACAAAGACAACATTGTCCTTCGGTCTATAGAAGAGATATCCAAAGGATTTCTGCGGGTAGCCGATGAAAATACATCGCTCACTACGAGGTTCGGTCTTGTCGTGAGTATCTCGTCTTACGAAAGCCTCGCAATCCCAAATCTTGATATGTGCTAACGAAGGAGCTTTCTCCGTCCACATCTCGTGAGGTGTTTTGGCAACCTTCTTGGTAGGGACTCGGTTAAGGATATGGGCGGCAGTCTCTAAGGCATACCCCCAAAAAGAGATAGATAGTGAAGCACGACTCATCATAGAGCGAACCATGTCCAACAAGGTTCGATTACGCCTTTCTGCCACACCATTCAACTGTGGTGTCGTAGGTGGCTTCAATTGTGAAACTATTCCACACTCCTTGAGATAATCGTGGAATTCAAGACTTAGGTACTCTCCTCCTCGATCGGATCGAAGCATCTTGATCTTCCTGCCCAATTGATTCTCCACTTCATTCTTGAACTCTTTGAACTTTTCAAAAGTTACTCAATTTTGCTAGATTAAGTAGATATACCCATATCTACTATAGTCATCGGTAAAAGTAACGTACAAGCGGTTTCCATCCTTCGTGGTAGATCTAAACGGTCCACACACATTGGTATGTATGAGGTCCAATAGATCCTCACCCCTTTTGCACGTACCAGCGAAGGGTGACTTAGTAATCTTTCCAAGTAAACAAGAGTTGAATGTGTCATCTTCCCTAAAGGTCGAATGACTCCAACACTCCATCCTTTTGAAGTTGGGCCATGTGTTTCTTGTTGACATGACCAAGACGACAATGCCATAAGGACGCCTTATCCATACTATTGGAAGAATCCATGCATAAAACATCATTTCCTAAGTTATCAACAATCATAACAGTTTCATAAATTCCATTACATGGTATAGCTTCAAAATAAAAAAACACCATTCAGATAAGCTAAAATAGAACCATTCTCATTATTAAAAGAAAATCTAAAACCTTGTCTAAACAAACCATGAAATGAAATGATGTTTCTAGCCATTTCTGGCAAATAGCAACAATTGTTTAAATGTAAAGACAAATCATTCCTAAGCACTAAAGAATACACTCCAATCTTGGTCATAGGCGACGATCTTCTGTTCCCCATGATTAGATTTATTCTTCCATGCTCCACGTCTCTATTTCTTCTTAGTCCCTACACATTAGAACAAATGTGTTAACCACAACCGGTATCAAGAACCCAAGAAATATCATGAGATGAATCATTAGATTTAATTGTGTATATACCTGCAAAAGATGGCTTGATCTTTCCTTCCTTGATGGCTTGCAGGTACTCTGGGCAACTTCTCTTCCAGTGTCCTATCTTGTGGCAGTGGTGGCACTCTGCCTCCTTCGGGTTAGGGCAGGGCTTAGCGGGATCAACTTTGGTCCCACTAGAAGAGGCACCATCTCGGGCTTTAACCTTGCAATAGTTCTTAGATGAAGCCTTCCTCTTCTTTCCCTTTCCTTGTCCAATTACCAAGACAGGAGCGGTAGGCGGATTGGGAGTTGGTGCAACAGACTTGTCCTTGAAGTTGCTCTCAGCAACCCTCAAGAGACCTTGGAGTTTGCTTAGGGTGACCTCTTCTTTGTTCATGTGATAGGTCATCCTAAATTGATTGTAACTTGTAGGCAAAGAGTGAAGCACCATGTCGATCGCCAAGTCTTCCCCAAAGTCAACATTTAACTTGCGAAGGCGATCGACGTACCTTTGCATCTTTTGCAGGTGCACGGTAAGAGACCCTCCATGACCCATCTTAGCGGAAATCATGTTAGTGAAAATCTCATAACGCTCTTGTCTCGCGTTTTGATGGTATCTCTCCAATAAGTCTTGGTGCATTTCGTACGGATACATGTCCTCGTAGGACTTTTGGAATTCGGAGTTCATTGTGGCGATCATGATGCAATGTACCTTCGTTGCATCACGCTCGTGAGTTTCAAAAGCGGTCATTTCGGCCAGAGTAGCAATTTCAGGGTTGATTTTCTCGAGCATTTCATCGAGGACATACTCCTTATCCTCATAGCGAGCAATCGTGCGAATGTATCTTATCCATTCGCTAAAGTTCGTTCCATCAAAGGTGACCTTTTGACAAAGGCTCATCAAGGTGAATGAACTTGCAGCAGCGTTGTTAGCATTCAACATCTACAAATAGAAAGGACAAAGATAGATTAGAATGTGAATCCCTAATTATCACCCAATAAGAAAAATTAGGGCTATGATCCAACAACAATATTTACACATTAGAAAAGGGATTTCGTAATCTAATATGCAAACAATTTGAAGGTAAGTGAATGACGATTCACTAATTCTCCACCATGAAAAACATAACTTTAAGTCCTAAATGTATTGAGAATTCCTAGGTTTGGATGAGATTCATTGAAACTTTTCAATGGCATGTTTAAATCTCGATATGCCCCTCTTGTTTGTGAATGGGATACCGAGGATCACAAAGCGGGTGTGAATTACCATGCAAATTCACATGGTGCCTTCATTGTAACGATCACCTATTTGATGTGCCGGTAAACCACAAACACTCCATCGAACTATGATAAACAATGAATCACCCTTTGCCACCTTCGCTTAGAACCAATTAGTGTGTCCGTAAACCACACACGCTCCACTAAGTTCTTAGCAAGGTGCAAAGTGTAATTTCATGGGATTGCATCAATCCACTTTTCCTAAAGTAACTAAGATTGGGAAATTTTAAGAAACCATGTAGTTACTTTGTATTTCATATTATACTTTTAATGAGAGGATGAGGTTGCCCTATCCTACCCGTTCGGCTAACGACCCTCCACCGATCAAGCAAGCGGTGGGTGTGAGTGTACACCCATTAAGCGCCATTTTATAGGCCGCAACCTTATACCCACCTTATAGACCGACTTCGTGAATGAGGCCTACTAACGGTAAGACTAGCATTTAAGTTATACATATATAGATATTAATCTTGTAATATTATATTAGTATAAGGTTGGATTTTAAACTTGTAAAATTCTAGGGTTTGAAATTTAAATTGTCTAAATTAAACTTTTAATCACAAAACATAAATTTCAAATCTTGAGGGCAAGTTTTAAAACATTTAAAACATAAAGGATCAAATAACAAATAATTCAAATTACCAATTAATCACATAATTATCCATATTTGATTTATTTATGATTTCTTGAAAAACAATTTACCAATTTCATCAAAATAATTAATAATTATCATATAAGGAAATTAAATATTTTATTAATTGGTTAATATCTTTATTTACATAAAAAAATATAGTCATATATATCATAAAATCAGATTTGGGTTGATCTAATATGATAAAGGTAAGTTTCCATAAGATAAATATTAAAAAAATCCCGATTTTGGCTCTTCCTGACACTCGGCGAGAGTCACAATTGTCACTCCTCTAAAGGTTTACAAACACCAACTAGCAAAGGGAATGATTTGAGAGATAGGAGAGAGGAGGAAATCGGCAAAGGTATCCTTGCTGTAGAGGAGGTGTCGATTTCCCTATCCCAAGGGTTCTATTTATACTTGTAAGGCTCCTAGGGTTTTACCCTTAAACCCTAATTGGATAACTTAGACTCTAAGTAACCGTAATCCTTTCCTTGGATATGCCTTGGACGATTTTAGGCTTATCCTAGCCCTAGAAATCGTCCACCCTATATCCTATAAGGATTCATAGCCTAAAGTGTAACTATCAAACAATTGACAGTTTATACCCTCTTATTTAATTAATCTCTTTAAGTCACCAAATTAATACTAATTAATCTATGACTTATATTAATCAAATAACAATATTATTATTCCTTATATTATTCTCATAATATATTAATAATATCTATTCTCTCATAATAAATCATCATACCAAGTTGCTATGGTGAAGGCAACCCAAAAGGACCATGCACAATCGGGTCAAATACTTGCCTAATATAGTTGTAGCCTTAGACACTATTCCAACAGAATTATCATAAAAGTGTGTGAATGGAATTGCATCATGAAAAATCCCAAAAAATATGTAAATGCATGAGTTTAAACCTAAATGCGATGCACTTTTATGAACTAAAACTACAAAATGAATGCATGAAATGCACCTAACAAATCTCCCCAAGCTTGAACCTTTCTTGTCCTCAAGAAAGAACAAGAAGATTTAAAATGGAGAAAATAAAATAGAATAGAAGAAAATAAAATTAAAGTTAAATCTATTTCAAACATACTGCATGAAATCAAAACAAACATGAAAAGATCCAACCCAATTACCCTGTTTTGTACCATAGTTGAGAATGTACCTATCATCCCTTGAGTCAACTTGGCTTTAGTCTCAAAATATTATATGATAATAGAAATAAGACTTTGGCCCCTCCCTAATACAACTCAACAGAATCAAAGATTACAACACTTATTCCTTTTCAATATCATCAAGTCAATTCTTGGAACAAATTATGGTCTTACTCTCGTGAAATTATATGTGAAAAAACATTCTCAGCCATCTTTGTTTCATAAAATATAACAATGCTTGATTCTAGCTATTTGTTGGTCAACAACAATATTCTTCTGAAAAATGATTTCTAAAAATTCCCTAATATTTATCCATATTGGTTACAAACTTCAAACCACTTACACCAATCAAAGTAATTAACATTCAGTCCAATGTCATAAGTTCAAATCCAAGTCCAAGGGAATCTTTTGACAACCAAGTATTTTTCCTAAACACAATATTCAATTAATCTATAAACACAATTATATACAAACTTCTTAATTATATTTTTGACAAATAAAGCTCATGGCTTTCTTTGAAATCCGTGTAACGGGCTTCCAACCAACACATCCAAATCAAATGACCTTAGCGTGCTAGATTTAAAGAGATCCCTCCTGTTTACTTGCCCAAACCTCAAAGGCCACAGATTAGCTTTATTTGCTATTCTTAAGTTCATGAATTTCTATGGAACCCATGTAACGAATTTTCAATTCAATCAGTCCCAAACAATTTAGCTATACGCGATTAGGTGTAAAACACCCCTCAGAGTTTACTTCATCGAATCCCAAAGGTCACAGATTAACTTAATAATAGTTTTTTTTAAGTAACACATATACAAATAACTAAGTTAATACATAACACTCTTATTAATTTATTTATTTATTTGGCCAATTTATTTATATTTTTGTCTTGACTTTTCTATTGTGGGACATCTCACGATCTATTACCGTGAGGACTTCTTAGACATTTTTCAGGGGACAAAAGGTTAACATGAAAAGACCCATAAGTATAGTTGAAAGCTATGTCCCTAAGCAGGGTATATAAAATGGAATGAGTTGAAAGGAATTTTAAGAGCGTTGGAAGGCTCGGGACATTGAGATTTTGCATTCTTTTTATGAACTTTTGAATTTGGAATTTTAAGTTCAATTGAGCACTTACTACTCACAATACCATTCATATGTCCCAAAGAATCGACTCATACCTGCTGTTATGCTCCAGTGTTGACAATCTTTTCATTTTCTGTTTTGCACAAGTAGCTTCAGGAAATGTGCTCGTGTGTGTTTAACTTGCTTTCAAATTTTCAATAAAAAGAGAAGGTTAAATATCAAGGCACAACTCACCATCTCAACTGTTTTAGGAAGATTTGGTTGCTTAGGATTGGATCAAAAATCTTTTTTTTAATGTAATGTAAAAATTTAGATGCAAAATGCAAAAGTATAATAAAAATAGAGTAGAAAGAAAATCTTTTTGGATTTTGAAAATGTTTCTAAAAATGACAAAGAAAAATGAAAATGAAAAGAAAAATAATGCAATGCAATGCAATACGTACAAAATTACATGCAACCTACATGCAACGGGATAATGCATGGATGGATGCCCCTCCCCAAGCTTAAAATAAGCATCGTCCTCGATGCTTGGAGAGAGGCATAGTTGGCCTATTGAGGACTGGGTGGTGGATATGGAGAGAACTGTGAAGGATAATATGAAGGCCATTGGGGTTGGGATGATGGTGGTTGTTGCTGCGTGGGAAAGACAAGAACTCGGTGACAGTCACTCATCATATAATGGATATTACGGTTGTGTTGCTCTTGAGCGATCGATTGCTGATCTTGTTAAGCCCGTTGTAGCTCTTGCTGGGCCCAACGCTTGTCTTCAAGGTTACGGTAGTCATGAAAGTCGGAGGTGATTTCAGCAACTCCCGTGTAAATCTCTCCTACTTCCTGCTGGAGGCTCGTGTATTGATGATCTAAGCGTGCAAACTCGCCCATGTATAGGTTATGTTCGGGAAAAGGAATAGGGCGAGACGAGCTGGAAGCACCTGCAGTTGCAGTTTGAGTAGGAGTAGAAGTGTTGTTGATGGTCTACGGGCTGCAGTAACACCCAAGTTGGATTGGAGGTGCCAATTTGTAGAAGGGATGTCATTGGCCAAGGCTAATATCTTCTTATTTCGATTATCGATGCGTAAATATTATTTACCATCAACGGTCCAATGAACATCCCCATTGGGATGGCGGTGAAAGAGATGGATGATTACCAAAACTTCAAGTGATAAACGAGTGCAACCCAGAATTATATTGGTTCGATTGTTGGGTAGACGGAGACCAAGATGCTCAGCTGTAATAGATACTATGCCTCCACAATGTAGCTGGCCACCATTGCTCATGGCATTTCGGAGCATTTTCTGAACTACCCAACACCCAAAATGAGGGATTTCCGCAGGCTTGTTAATCATACACCACAAAACTTCTAACTCCTTCTTATTAGCCTTGCTAATCTCTTCTTGAGGAAATAAGAGAGAAGCAATGATCCGGTCGGTGACTTTCAAGACAGGATGAATAATGCTAGAAGCTTTGGCTGTGCCTGATTGATACCTATACTCACAAGAGATTCTTCTCCAAAAACTTGCACAGTTTTGCTCAAAAATGACATTTTTTTTTCTTCCCTTTGTTGTGTATACATCCCTTCTTGCTTGACGAGCACCAATGATATCACATAGGATGTCAGCATGAAATTGATGGGTTTGATTGAGCAAACAGAAAGTAAGGATATAGGTTTGATAGTCAAAGATGATTGAGGACAAAAATTCCAACATTGGTGTTTGATAATTAACTACATTTAGATTTAAAAGACCTTCCCATCCTATGTTTTTGAAGAGCTTGTGGACACCTTTATAGATATGTAAGTCCTTGAGGGCTTGGATTTCCACAAACTTTTGAGCTCCCATTGTTCTTCTAACAAGATTTGCATACAAAATCTCTTTTTGATTGGTCTAAAAAATAAGACCAAATTCATAAGGGTTTTCCATGGGATGTGGGTCTTGTTCATTATGTGAAGTTCCAATTCTAGGTCTTTTACCCCGGGAAGCCATTACCCAAATGAATCAACAAAGTATTGAGCACAATTTAGGACAATTGAAGCACAAGAACTAGCAAGTTTCACCAAAAATCACCCAAAAAGGAATATGGTTCTATCTAAATGCACAAAGTAAGAGTTTGGAACAATTATACCAATTTGTGCTTGAATATGGTGGTAGGGTGATATCAAATGTTTCCCCAAGATTTCCCCAAGCTTATCCTAAAAGAAATTATAAACATTAGGTTGAGATTTAGAATTTCAAAAATTCTAGGGTTTGCTTAAAAAAACCCAAAACCGGCCATGAAAAGGGTGGAATAGAGGTGGAAGATACAGAAGATGAAGAAAAGAGAAGAATTTCATACCTTGGAGCTTGATTTTTGATGCAAAATTGAGGAGGATTGAGTATTTTGAAGGGTTTTTTCGAAGGGGGCAGTAAGAAGAGAAGGAGTCGCAGGTATAGAGAGAACAATGAGTGAAAACAATCAAGTTTTGGGTTTTAAATTGTTCAGCCCTGTCTTAACGTTTACACGGCCCGTGTAAACGGAAGGGTAAAATTTACATGGTCATGTAAATACCCGAATGAACTGTTCGAGAATAATCGTTTACACGACCCGTGTAAACCATAGGCATACGTTTACACGGCCCTAGAAAGCTCTGTAAATGCCAAAAAATTAACTTTTTCACTTTTTGAATTTGCAACTCGCAAAACCTAGACTACCTGGAAAATGATTTTTAACCCTCTTTTAGCATGAAAAACAACTTGGAAGTTTGAAAACAAAGAAAATACAATGAAAATATAATAAATGACAAAAATACCCCCGGGTTGCATCCCAGTTAGCCGCCCCTTTTTAATGTTGTTGGCTCGACTTGGACCCCAACTATTTGTCAATCTTGATACTTTGGATCCATTACTTCCTCTACCTCTTCATTCTTGACTTGAAATCCTTCATAATAAGGCTTCAAACGGTGACCATTTACCTTAAAATTCTTCTCGGTTTTCTCACTTGTGATTTCTATTGCACCATGCTCAAAAACATTAGTGACAACAAATGGTCCCACCCAACGGAACCTTAATTTACCAGGAATAAATTTAAAATGTGAATGGTAAAGTAGTACCTTTTGACCTTTGTGAAATACCTTGCGTGTAATCATCTTATCATGGAATGCTTTAGTCTTTTCCTTATAAAGAACCTCATTCTCATATGCTTCATTGCGGATTTCATCAAGTTCTTGTATGTCCAACTTCCTCTTCTTTCCCAATTCACTTAAATCTATGTTGAACTGGTTGATCGCCCAATAGGCCCAATGTTCCAACTCAACGGGTAATCGACACGACTTTCCAAAACAATAGGGTATGGAGACATTCCAATTGGAGTTTTGTATGCAGTGCGGTATGCCCACAAAGCATCATCAAGGCGTGTACTCTAATCTTTTCTTGTTGTATTCATGGTTTTCTCCAAAATGCCCTTGATTTGTAGATTGCTCACTTCGGCTTATCCATTTGTTTGTGGGTGGTATGTTGTGGAGACTTTATGAGTAACACCATATTTCTTCAAAACACTCTCGAGCATACGATTGCAAAAATGTGTACCAGGATCACTGATTAAGGCCTTTGGAACACCAAATCTTGAAAAGATGTGAGCCTTCAAGAAATCTATCACAACTTTTGAATCGTTAGTATGGATAGCCTTTGCTTCCACCCACTTGGAAACATAATCTATAGCCAATATAATATAAATAAAACCCGAAGATTATGGAAAAGGTCCCATAAAATCAATGCCCCAAACATCAAAAATTTCACAAACTAATATGGGATTGAGGGGCATTTGATTCTTTGAGCGTAAAGAACCCATCTTTTCACATTTATCACAACTTGCACAAAAAACATAAGAGTCACGAAAAATACTTGCCCAATAAAATCCACTCTCTAATACTTTTCTTGCAGTTCTTTAAGGACCAAAATGCCCTCCACAAGCATAAGAGTGACAAAATGTTAAGATAGAAGGTACCTCATGTTGATCCACACATCGTCTAATCATTTAGTCAGCACAATATTTCCACAAATATGGCTCATCCCAAACATACCTCTTGGCTTCTTTCTTGATCTTGTCTTTTTTCCATCGGGTGAAATCTGGTGGAAATTGATTTGTGACAACGTAGTTCACAATAGCAGCCTACCATGGGGCAAATTTTGCTGAAAATAGGTTCTCATCGGGAAATTCATCATGAATGGGAAGTTGAGTCATCAGGAGAAATAATCTGGCTAAGATGATCAACTACAAGGTTTGACTTTCCTCTCTTGTCTTTGATTTCAATGTCAAACTCTTACAAGAGTAATACCCATCGAATGAGTCTAGGCTTCGAATTCTTCTTTGCAAGTAGATACCTAATAGATGCATGATCAGAATAAACACTGACTTTAGAACCTAGCAGGTATTGATGAAATTTGTCTAAAGCAAAGATAATAGATAGCAATTCTTTTTCATTTGTTGAGTAGTTGGCTTGTGCACTATCAAGTGTTTTTTTAGGCATAGTAATGACATTATGAACACGATGTTTTCTTTTCCCTAACACTGCACTATCTGCATGATTGATGGCATCACACATGATTTCAAAAGGCAAACTCCAATCCGGTGATTGAAGTATTGGTGCTGTTATCAACAACTCTTTCAACCGATCAAAAGCTTTCTTGCACTCTTTGGAAAATTTGAATTTTGCCTCTTTTTGTAGGAGCTCACACATGGGACGAGATATCTTGGAAAAATCTTTGATAAACCTTCTATAAAATCTTGCATGACCAAGAAATGAATGTACCTCACGAACACAAGTAGGATAAGGTAAAGATTTTATGACATCTATTTTTGCTTTGTCCACTTCTAAACCCTTAAAAGACACACAATATGACCTAGTATGAGACATTTCAACCATAAAGTGCCACTTTTCATAATTCAAAACAGGATTGGTCTCAATACATCTTTGCAAAATCTTTTTCAAATTACCCAAACACTCATGAAAAGAATTACCATAAACTGTGAAGTCGTCCATAAAAACTTCAACGATTTCCTCAACATATTCCGAGAAAATACTTACCATGTACCTTTGAAAAGTGGCTGGAGCATTGCAAAGTCCAAAAGGCATTCACCTATATGAAAATGTTCCGAAGGGACATGTGAAAGTAGTTTTTTCTTGGTCCTCGAGTGCAACGGGTATTTGATGGAAACCGGAATACCCATCCAAGCAACAATAATGTGTTTTTCCCACTAACCTTTCCAACATTTGATCAATGAAGGGAAGTGGGAAATGGTCTTTCCGGGTTGAGGAATTGAGTCTTTTATAATCAATGGAAACTCTCCACCTGTTTTGCACACGGGTGGCGACTAACTCACCTTAGTCATTCTTTGTAACGGTAATACCTATCTTCTTGGGCACAACTTGGATCGGACTTACCCACTTGCTATCTGATATCGGGTAGATCATTCCCGCATTCAACAACTTCAAAAATTCTTTCTTCACTACCTCTATCATTGGAGGATTCAAATGCCTTTGAGCTTCTCGAGAAGGCTTGCAGTCTTCTTCCATAAGGATTTTGTGCATGCAAAGTGAAGGACTTAGCACTTTGATGTCAACTATAGTCCACCCAATAGCTTCCTTATACTCTTTCAAAGTGGTGATAAACTCATCCTCTTCTTTTGTTGACAACTTGGTGGAGATGATCACTGGCAAAGTTTCTTTGTCTCCAAGATATGCATACTTGAGATGCTCAGGTAAAGTTTTGAGCTCCAATTTCGATGCCTGCACAATAGAAGGAATAAGTTTCTCATTAGACATTGGTATTTTCAGCTTTGGAACATCAAACCTCATTTTCTTCTTATCATCCGTGCAAGACACAACCTCCATAATCTCTTTATCAATTGTAAATTGATTGGCAAGTTTTCCATTCTTTCCTTTTGAAGATTCCTGTCTAAAATGAGAGCAAACACATCAAGATTAGGCAAATCAAAACACTCCTCTGTCAATGGTTCAATGACATCCACAAAATTCAAAGATGAAATATCACTTGGATATCTCATAGCATCATAGATATTGAAATTTATCACCTCCCCATCAAATTCCATGGACAATGTACCATCATAAACATCGATTTTTGTCCTGTCTATTTTCAAAAAGGGTCTTCCTAGGAGAATTGAACTCAAATTTGGTGAGTCATCATCATCCATGTCAAGGACATAAAATTCTGTTGGAAACACTAATTCATTCACTTGGACTAACACATCTTGTAGCACACATTTGGGATGTACTAAAGATCTATCAGCCAATTGAATGATTACCCCAGTCTTCTTCAATGTGCCAATATTTAAAGTTTTAAAAATGGAATATGGCAAAACATTGATAGAAGCTCCAATGTCTAGCATAGCTCGTGGAACATGAAGATTACCTAATTTGCAAGGAACAGTGAAAACACCCGGATCCTTAGATATTTGAGGTAGTCTTTTCTATAACACTGAAAACACATTTTCTCCTACTTTAACAGTTTCATTCCCTTTCAACTTTTTCTTGGATGTACATAATTCTTTAAGGAATTTAGCATACCTACGGACTTGTTTGATGGCATCAATAAGAGGAATATTTACCTCAACCTTCCTGAACATCTCCCGATTTCATTTCCTTCCTTCTTTCGCTTTGACTTGCTTAACCTTGAAGGAAATGGGGGAGGAGTGACTTTTGCTTCATTAGGAACTTGCTTTGAAGGTGTTTTTGACGTCTCTTCTTTTTTCTCTAGCTTCATCTCTTCTTCTTCTTCAATCATTTTAGGACCTTCATATTCTTTTCCATTCCTCAAAGTGATGGCACATGCACTATGTTTTGGTTTTTTCTCGGTTTGTGCGGGTAGTTTGCCTTATGACTTAAATTTACTCACAGAAGTGGCGAGCTGAGTTATTTGTTGCTCCAAAGTCTTGATGCTCGCCTTGGTATCATTTTGAAATGTTTGAGTACTTGTGGCTAAACTCTCAACAAAGTCTTCCAAAGACATTCCTGATCCACTTGAACTACTTCCTTGATTCATGTTTTGAGGTTGGAATTGTGATTGATGAGGAGGTTGAGTTGGCTGGAAATGTGGTTGATAACTTTGTCGGTAATGCATTTGATTTTGAAATGGGGTCTTGGTTGATAAGGTAGTGGTCTTGGCTGAAAATTGGCATTAGGTTGATGCCAATTTGGATTGCTTCTTGGCTGAAAGTTTCCTTGTTGTTGACTTGAAAATCTCGTAGCTTGAACTGGCTCTACATCTTCTTGTAATATTGGGCACATATCAGTGGGATGTCCAACCTGTGTACAAATACCACAAGGTCTAATTGTTCGTGGTTGCACGCCCTTGTCCTTTGCAAGCATCATCACTACTTTAGTCAACTCAGAAAGTTGACTTTCAATTTTTGGGGTAGAAATATCTTTCACTCCTCGTGGTGCATCATTGTACCATTCTTCTTCTTGGACTGTATGCTTGGTTTCTTCTGCCACATTCTTGAGAAGAAATCTGATTTCTGTTGGAGTCTTATCAACTATAGATCCACCACTTGATGCATTGAGTAATCTCCTATTCGAATATAACATTCCTTCACAAAAATACTACAGCAACTGATATTCTGTAATCCCATGTTTTGGACATCTTGAGCACAATTTCTTGAGCCGTTCCCAAGAAGTATGCAAGGCTTCTCTCTTTTGTTGCTTGATACCAATTATCTCTCTGTGTAAATCTGAAGCTCTCATTTCTGGAAAATATTTATCCAGAAACATCCTTGCAAGTTCATTCCATGTTGTGACTGACCCCAGTGGTAAGTCATACAACCATTCCTTAGCTAAATCTTGTAAAGAAAAGGGGAATGCCCTTAACTTGATTTGATCTTCTGAAACTTCATGTGGCTTCATACCACACAAACAACATGAAATTCCTTAAGGAATTTATGTGGGTCTTCATTTCAAGACATGGAATGAGTGTAACAAATGGATAAGACCATACTTGAGTTCAAAGTTTATTGTTGTAGGGTAATTAATGCACAAAGGTTGCTGGGTGACATCTTGAGTGACCCATTGTCTAAAGGTTTTTTCAGGTGGTGGACGTGGAGGATTTTATCCATGGTTGTCTGCCATGGTAGGAGTAGGGATAAAGGTTTCAGATCCGGGTAAAGGTGAAGATGATGGGGTGGTACTTTTGGATGTTGGTGAAGATGGGGTTGATGGATTTGATGAAGAAGCTCTGGATTGTTGTTGTTTCTTTAAAAGTCTGGATTGCTTCCTTCTTTGTTTAGCAGATTTCTCTATCTCCAAATCAACTGGTAAAGGTCTACCTGTGCGAAAAGATCTTGGCATAAACAATTAGTACTACCATATCCCCGACAATGGCGCCAATTTGTTTGGCTGTCAAACCAACAAATAATCGGATAAAATAATATTAATAAAGCTCAAGTCACTGCTATTTCTTGTACTAAAGATAGTATAGAGTAAGCAGGGTCGGTCCACAGAAATACAAGACTTCTTATCTTTCCATATTTTCACACATAATACAAATAGTATTAAAATGGGGGATTGTGTTTCAACTAGATTTAAACTTCATAAATAAACAATATTGTTAACAAAATTTAGTAAAAGAAATATATTTCCGATTCTGATTCTTATACATGTATTATGTTGAAAGATGCAAAATGAATATGATTATGTTCTATCTAGGTTGGTAATTTAGATACTAATAAACTCTAATATCCAAGTTGACAAAAAATGTTTTATTCAAAACATGTTCTTCAAATAAAACTTCATTTAATTGATTTAATTCAAATAAGCTCTTTCATCACATCATTAAATGACTTTAAGTTCTTGCAACAATTAGCAACAATGCTCAATATTCCTCATAAGCTTGGGATTATGAACATTTAATCTTTGATTACACTCATTTTGATTTAATTACAATCAATTAAGTGCATGTTACTAACATTAAATCATAAAACATATACGAATTTTACAATTTGATTAACTAGATTGATAAGAACCCTAATTCATTGATCAAGTGAAAAAGAGAATAAACCAAACACATGATTAAGATCAAATCAAAGATTACTAGATGTTAAACACAAATCAAGTTCAAGTTACTGTTGGAATAGTGTCTAAGGCTGCAACTATATTAGGCAAGTATTTGACTCGGTTGTGCATGGTCCTTTTGGGTTGCCTTCACCATAGCAACTTGATGGATGATTTGTTAAGAGAGAGTAAATATTATAAGGAATAATATATGGTTATTTGATTAATATAAGTCATAAATTAATTGGAATTAATTTGGTGACTTAAAGAGGTTAATTAAATAAGAGGGTATAAACTGTCAATTGTTTGATAGTTACACTTTAGACTATAAATCCTTATCCATGATAGGATGGATGATTTCTATGGCTTGGATAAGCCAAAATCGTCCATAGGGTTATCAAGGAAAGGATATGGATCAACTTAAAGTCTAAGTTATCCAATTAGGGTTAAAGCTGTAATCCTTAAGGAGTCTACAAGTATAAATAGACCCTAGGGGTGAGGGAATTCGAGTAATCACAAGACACCATCAAAAGTACAGATACTCTGGCCGAATTCCTCCGCTCTCCTCTCTCCTAAATCATCTTGCTTGCTATTGGTGTTTGTAAGCCATTAGAGGAGTGACATTTGTGACTCTAGAAGCTCCAAGACAACAAGATCAACAAGGAATCCAAAGGTATGATTCTAGATCTATTTCAATGTTGTTATTTAACCTAATTAGCCATTAGAAGTCTTGGATTCAAAGCATGTTTAATTAGAAAGCCTAGATCCAAGCATTAGGGTTTTGCATGCGCACATAGGAAAGTTCTTATGGCTAAAACCCATCAGTGGTATCAGAGCCTAGCTTGGTTTTCTTTAAATTGTTGCTTGATTAACTGAAACAAACCTGCAAAATTCGAATTTTGGGTTTATGAGTCATGGACTCGGCGAGTTCCAAAGTGGACTCAGCGAGTAGGCCTGACTCAGCGAGTCCCTTTGTGTACTCGGCGAGTCCGGGCGTCAGGATTCGGCAAAACCGGGATTTTTTCATGTTTATCTTATGGAAACTTACCTTAATCATAATAGATCAATCTAAATCCGATTTTTAGATATATATGACTATAATCTTGATCTAATTAAAGATATTTATCATCTAACAAAATATTTAATTTCCTTATATGATAATTGATTAATTATTTTGATAATTATCTTAAAAGAAATCTTGGATAAATCAAATAAAGATAATTAGAATATTAATTGTTGATTGGAATTATTTGTTATTTGATCCTCCGTGTTTTAAATGTTTAAAACCTACCCTAAAGTTTTGAAATTTATATTTGTGATTAAAAGTCTTAATTTAGACAACTTAAATTTCAAACCCTAGATTTTAAAAGGTTTCAAAATACAACCCTATACTAATATGATGTTACTAGAATTATATATATATATATATATATATATATATATATATATATATATATATATATATATATATATATATATATATATATATATATATATATATATATAACTAAATGCTAGTCTTACCGTTAGTACGCCTCATTCACGAAGCCGATCTATAAGGTGGGTATAAGGTTGCGGCCTATAAAATGGCGCTTAATGGGTGTACACTCACACCCACCGCTTGCTTGATTGGTGGAGGGTCGTTAGCCGAACGGGTAGGATAGGGCAACCTCATCCTCTCATTAAAAGTACAATAAGAAATACAAAGTAACTAAACATTTTAAAAATTTCCCAATCTTAGTTACTTTAGGAAAAGTGAATTGATGCAATCCCATGAAATTGCACTTTGCACCCTTGCTAAGAAGTTAGTGGAGCGTGTGTGGTTTACCGGCACACTAATTGGTTCTAAGCAAAGGTGGCAAAGGGTGATTCATTGTTTATCATAGTTCGATGGAGCGTGTGTGGTTTGCCGGCACATCAAATAGGTGATCGTTACAATGAAGGCACCATGTGAATTTGCATGGTAATTCACACCCGCTTTGTGATCCTCGGCATCCCAGTCACAAACAAGAGGGGCATATCGAGATTTAAACATGCCATTGAATAGTTCAATGAATCTCATCCGAACCTAGGAATTCTCAATACACCTAGGACTAATAGTCTAGGTTTTGATGTGGAGAATTAGTGAATCGTCATTCACTTACCTTCAATTTATTTTCATGTTAGATTACGGCATCCCTTTTCTAATATGTAAATGTTATTGTTGGATCCTAACCCTAATTTTTCTTATTGGGTGATAATTAGGGATTCTTATTCTAATCTATTTTTGTCCTTTCTATAGATGTCGAACGCAAACAACGCTGCTGCTAGTTCTTTCACGTTGATGAGCCTTTGCCAAAAGGTCACCTTCGATGGAACGAACTTTAGCGAATGGATAAGATACATTCGCACCATTGCTCGCTATGAGGATAAGGAGTATGTCCTTGATGAGAAGCTCGATAAAATCAACCCCGAAGTTGCTACTCCTGCCGAAATCACCGCCTTTGAAACTCATGAGCGAGATGCAACGAAGGTACATTGCATCATGATCGCCACCATGAACTCCGAATTCCAAAAGTCCTACGAGGACATGTATCCATACGAGATGCATCAAGACTTGTTGGAGAGGTACCACCAAAACGCGAGACAAGAGCGTTACGAGATTTTCACTAACATGATCTCCGCTAAGATGGGTCATGGAGAATCTTTTACCGTGCACCTGCAAAAGATGCAAAGGTATGTCGACCGCCTTCGCAAGTTAAATGTTGACTTCGGTGAAGACTTGGCGATCGACATGGTGCTTCACTCTTTGCCTCCGATGTACAACCAATTTAGGATGACCTACCACATGAACAAAGAGGAGGTCACCCTAAGCAAACTCCAAGGTCTTTTGAGAGTCGCTGAGAGCAACTTCAAGGACAAGTCTGTTGCACCTACTCCCAATCCGTCCGCTGCTCCTGTCTTGGCTATTGGTCAAGGGAAGGGAAAGAAGAGGAAAGCTTCATCGAATAACTATCGCAAGGTGAAAGCCCGAGATGGTGCCTCTTCTAGTGGGACCAAAGTTGATCCCGCTAAGCCCTGCTCCAACCCAAAGGAGGCAGAGTGCCACCACTGCCACAAGATACGACATTGGAAGAGAAGCTGCCCAGAATACCTGCAAGCAATCAAAGAAGGAAAGATCAAGCCATCTTTCGCAGGTATATACACAATCAAATCTAACGATTCTAATCATGCTATTTCTTGGGTTCTTGATACCGGTTGTGGTTATCACATTTGTTCTAATGTGCAGGGACTAAGAAGAAGTAGGGATGTAGAGCAAGGAAGGATCAATCTAATCATGGGGAACAGAAGATCGTCGCATGTTACCAAGATTGGAGTGTATTCTTTAGTGCTTAGGAATAGTTTGGTTTTAGATTTGAACAATTGTTTCTATTCGCCAAAATGGCTAGAAACATCATTTCATTTCATGGTTTATATAGACAAGGATTTAGATTTTCTTTTAATAATGAGAATGGTTCTATTTTGGCTTATCTAAATGGTGTCTTTTACTTTGAAGCTATACCATGTAATGGAATATATGAAACTGTTATGATTGTTGATAACTTAGGAAATGATGTTTTGAATATTGATTCTTCCACTAGTATGGATAAATCATCCTTGTGGCATTGTCGTCTTGGACATGTCAACAAGAAACGCATAGCCCAACTCCAAAAGGATGGAGTGTTGGAGTCATTCGACCTTAGGGAAGATGACACATGCGAGTCTTGTTTACTTGGAAAGATGACTAAGTCACCCTTCACGAGTACTTGTGAAAGGGGTGAGGGGCTATTGGACCTAATACATCCGATGTATGTGGACCCTTTAGATCAACCACGAAGGATGGGAACCGCTTCTATGTGACTTTTACCAATGACTATAGTAGATATGGGTATATCTACTTAATCAAGCAAAAGTCAGACACCTTTGAAAAGTTCAAAGAGTTCAAGAATGAAGTGGAGAATCAATTGGGCAGGAAAATCAAGATGCTTCGATCCGATCGAGGAGGAGAGTACCTAAGTCTTGAATTCCACGATTATCTCAAAGAGTGTGGAATAGTTTCGCAATTGACGCCTCCTAGGACACCGCAGTTGAATGGTGTGGCAGAGAGACGTAATCGAACCTTATTGGATATGGTTCGCTCTATGATGAGTCGTGCTTCACTACCTATCTTCTTTTGGGGGTATGCCTTAGAGACTGCCACCCATATCCTTAACCGAGTCCCTACTAAGAAGGTTGCCAAAACACCTCACGATATGTGGACGGGGAAAGCTCCCTCGTTGGCACATATCAAGGTTTGGGGTTGCGAGGCTTTCGTAAGACGAGATACTCACGACAAGCTTGAACCTCAAAGTGAGCGATGTATTTTCATCGGCTACCCGCAGACATCCTTTGGATATCTCTTCTATAGACCGAAAGACAATGTTGTCTTTGTCGCGAGGAGAGGAGTTTTCCGAGAGCGAGAACTCATAAGCCAAGGAGACAGTGGGAGACAAATCGAACTTGAAGAGATTCAAGAGTCGATAGATGAAGGAACCTTTACCGCTGGCATTCAACCCGAGGAGGAAACTCCGGTTGAACCGATTGACGAATCCTTACCTCTTAGACGTTCCGATAGAGTTAGTATTCATCCCCAGTTTTATGGTTTTCATATTACTACCGAAGGGGACACGTATATTAGTGATGGTACACTAGTAAATCTTGATGAACCTAATAGCTATAAGGAAGCCATGGCAGGCCCGGAGTCTGCGAAATGGAAAGAGGCAATGGATAGCGAGATCCAATCCATGTACGATAACCAAGTTTGGAATTTGGTTGATTATGTGCCCGAACGTAAGACCGTTGGGTGCAAATGGATCTTCAAAAAGAAGACCGACGTGGATGGGAACGTACACACATATAAAGTGCGATTGGTCGCGAAGGCCTTTACTCAAACTCCAAGAGTTGACTATGATGAGACCTTCTCACCAGTTGCGAAGATTAAATCTATTAGAGTGATGCTAGCAATTGCCGCATTTCATGATTATGAGATTTGGCAAATGGATGTCAAGACCGCTTTCCTTAAGGGAAAGTTGGCTGAGGATGTTTACATGGCTCAGCCAGAGGGGTTTGTGGATCCGAAACATCCGAATAGAGTGTGTAAGCTTGAGAAGTCCATTTATGGACTTAAGCAAGCGTCTCGCAGATGGAATCTTTGTTTCGATGAGAAAGTCAAAGAGTTTGGATTTGTACGAAGCGAAGACAAATCTTGTGTATATGTCAAAGCCGGTGGGAGTATAGTAAGCTTCCTCGTTCTATATGTCGATGACATATTACTCATAGGAAACGACGACTCGACTCTGCAGGAAGTCAAGTCCTAGCTCGGGAAGTGTTTCGCTATGAAGGACCTCGGAGAGGCTTCTTACATTTTGGGAATAAGGATAGTAAGAGAAAGAAGTAAGAGACTAATTGGACTTAGTCAGAATACTTACATAGAGAAGGTACTAAAACATTTTAGTATGGAAAACTCAAAGAAGGGAGAACTACCGATACAAGGAAATGCCAAGTTGAGTAAGACTCAAAGTCTGAGTACCGAAGTTGAAATAGCAGAAATGAGCCGAATATCATATTCTTCCGCAGTTGGCTCAATCATGTACGCTATGACTTGTACTCGCCCTGATGTAGCCTTCGCTTTGAGCATGGTTAGCAGATATCAAGGGAACCCTGGCAAAGCACATTGGATTGCGGTGAAAAACATCCTTAGGTACCTTCGGAGGACGAAGGAATGGTTCTTAGTCGTCGGAGGGAGTGATGACTTGAAGGTGCGAGGGTATAGTGACGCCAGCTTTCAGACCGATAGGGACAACTACCGTTCGCAGTTGGGCTGGGTCTTTACCCTAAATGGAGGAGCAGTGACATGGAAGAGTTCCAAGCAGGAAACCGTAGCTGATTCAACGTGCGAATCAGAGTACATTGCAGCGAGCGAAGCGTCAAAGGAGGCAATATGGCTAAAGAAGTTCATTAGTGATCTTGGAGTTTTGTCGGCCATAAAGGAGCCCATGGAGATTTTCTGTGATAACGAAGGTGCGGTTGCCTTGACCAAGGAACCGAGGGATCATGGTAGATCTCGACATATCGACAGAAAATATCACTTCATTAGACATTGTGTAGAAGAAGGACAACTCATAGTTAAGAGGATATCATCAGAAGATAACCCAGCAGATCCGCTTACGAAGGGACTGAGTAGGGTTAAGCACTTGCAGCATGCTAGGAGTATTGGGCTGAAGGATGATATTAGTATAGATTAGATAGTATTTAGAAACGTATAATAGATAAATGTAATTAACATTTGATGATTAAATAAAGGAGTTTTATTTATAAGTAAAGTTACTGTCATATGTTAATTGTTTAACTATTGTTTCACTTTACATGTTTTGACTTCCAGAATAATTGAGTTTATTAGGAATAATTGAATTATTCAAATTGTCCACAATCGTTCATATGTTGGAAGTAGATATGAATGAAGATTGTCATGAATTGGTGTGTAGATTGTCTAAATGTTGTTAGACATAGCAAGGGTTGCTGCAACGTTCATGAGTGCTTATGAATTGGTTTTAAGCATTGGAATAAACCCGCGCTTGCTGGAATCACTTTATGGAATACGATATAAAAGGTGATCGCAAGACGATAATATCATATAGTCTTAAAACCTAGATATATGGTTTATTATTTGTTAATTGATTGTACATTGATAATGCGAAAACGCATCAGTAACTTGGTGTTATAAAACGCATTGTTGTGTATAGTTGGTTAATGAATAAGTAAATGCATATAAGTCGAAGTTTATCTGTAAATTTTATCCTAAGAGGGTAGAAGAGATATCTTGGCCACTCGATGATTTGATTTGACTTATGTGTCGGGCCCGGTCAGAACTGAATTAATGTGTTTGATTAAGTTCTATGTCAAATAAATCAGAGATCGAGAAATCTAAATGCTTGACTAACCATTCCATAGGATTGTCAGCATGATATCTAACAGAGGACTGTACGATCCCTTATCTAAAGGACAAGATTGATTAGATCAGAGTTTGATAGCGTCTTTGAGAGCTACGATTGCAAACCGAATTGTACTTGTATAGTTACTAGACTTATCCAAGTGGGAGACTGTTGGAATAGTGTCTAAGGCTGCAACTATATTAGGCAAGTATTTGACTCGGTTGTGCATGGTCCTTTTGGGTTGCCTTCACCATAGCAACTTGATGGATGATTTGTTAAGAGAGAGTAAATATTATAAGGAATAATATATGTTTATTTGATTAATATAAGTCATAAATTAATTGGAATTAATTTGGTGACTTAAAGAGGTTAATTAAATAAGAGGGTACAAACTGTCAATTGTTTGATAGTTACACTTTAGACTATAAATCCTTATCCATGATAGGATGGACGATTTCTAGGGCTTGGATAAGCCAAAATCGTCCATAGGGTTATCAAGGAAAGGATATGGATCAACTTAAAGTCTAAGTTATCCAATTAGGGTTAAAGCTGTAATCCTTAAGGAGTCTACAAGTATAAATAGACCCTAGGGGTGAGGGAATTCAAGTAATCACAAGACACCATCAAAAGTAGAGATACTCTGGCCGAATTCATCCCCTCTCCTCTCTTCTAAATCATCTTGCTTGCTATTGGTGTTTGTAAGCCATTAGAGGAGTGACATTTGTGACTCTAGAAGCTCCAAGACAACAAGATCAACAAGGAATCCAAAGGTATGATTCTAGATCTATTTCAATGTTGTTATTTAACCTAATTAGCCATTAGAAGTCTTGGATTCAAAGCATGTTTAATTAGAAAGCCTAGATCCAAGCATTAGGGTTTTGCATGCGCACATAGGAAAGTTCTTATGGCTAAAACCCATCAGTTACAACCTAACATCACATACTTAAGAATTCAGATTCGGAAATGATAATGAAATCAACCACACATGTCTAGGTTAAACTACAAATCAAACAAGTTTAAACTTCAAGTTGACTTACAAAAAGGAAATTAAAGTGTTTTCAAGTGTTAATCTACTTCCAAAAACGCTAAAAATCGCCTTCTCTCTACCCAAAATCCGACTTAAGTTCCAAAAAAAACTGATTGTCTGAATTATATGAGAGTAAAACTACTTTAAAAATTGTCTAGACATTTACTTGGCCCGTGTAAATTAAAGGGTGCCATTTACACGACCGTGTAAACAAGAAAAGGAGAATGCTCAATCCTTCCAGGCCTTCGAAGTAGAATGCTCTTGCATATGCGTTTACACGGCCCACGTAAACTATAAGCTATCATTTACACGGCCGTGTAAATACCTGTGAAGCGAAATTCTTTATTTCTTCATTCTCTCTCTTCAATGCACCAAAACTTCTGAAACTTTGTCTCCAACTCTTTTTAACTTCATCTATAGAGATCCAACCTTCAAAAGTCCCTAAATTATCATAAAAGTGTGTGAATGGAATTGCATCATGAAAAATCCCGAAAATATACAAAATGCATGAGTTTAAACCTAAATGTGATGCACTTTTATGAACTAAAACTACAAAATGAATGCATGAAATGCACCTAACAAATAAAAATGATGTATTCATATCAGATTTAAAGTATGTTCATTTATAAATCTTATACGGTATGTTTACATGTGAATTACATAAAAATGAAATGTATTTTTATATTTAAATACGTATGTCAAACATAGTCTACTTTTATATGTAGTAGCACACGCCTCTCTCTCTCTCTCTCTCTCTCTCTCTCTCTCTCTCTTTCTTCCTCTCTCTATTCTTCTTTTCTTTCTGCTTGAAATCAGCAAGTTCAAACAAATATTTTGTCACCGAACTCTTCTTTGTCCTATCATTTCCTTGATATTTTGCTTTCAACACATCCTAAATTTACTTAGCATTTTTGCATCTACGAACATGCTTCTAGACGACAGGTGGAAGTTCTCCTCTCAACTCACGAATAACTTTCTTACCATTAGCCTTCCATTTGTTTGCTTTTGCTACCATGTCTCCAACTACTTCGGCATTACACCCACCTTGAACCAGATCTTTAGGATAAGGTCCTTTTTTCAATTAATCTTCATACATCTTCATCGATTCTGTTAAGGTAATCCTCCATTTCATCTGTCTATTGATCATAATACTTTGGGATCAGCATCGGGATCTTAGTTGTAGATCGAAGAAGATTCGTGTAATTCATCATTGTATTGCAATTGATATTGGCCATTTGATTTCATGTAAATATGTTTTTTTTTTTTATTGAAAATAGATTCAGATGATTATAATATTGAATGATAAAAACAACAACAACAACAACAAAATCGATTAATCACACTTGATTAAAAGAATATTTTCTCTTTCAAATTTCTAGAAAAATGAATAAAAAGAACGACCCAAAAATTTGAACAACAAGATATAAATTCTTCTATCAAATTGATAATTTCTTCTCTGATACCAAATAAAGAGTGTTTAAAATTGTGTTGAATCAATCGAATCAATGAAAACATAAAAAGAACATTGAGATCTAAATAATATTAGTTTATCTTAGTATATCATCTGAAAGAATAGAAAGGTATTCAAGTACAATGAATACCCTAAGAGTGTTCGTTCCCCTAGCACCTAAGTACTTAACCTATTTATAGGATACCTATTAGACCAGAAAAATACATGTACTTGACCATACAATGTGAAACCAATAAATGCCTTGTAAATAGATAACAAAATGAAAGTACTTAACTTTCACTTTTTACAAACTTGAAACCTAAAGACATAACTTTCAACTACTCACTACAACTTTGGACTCTACAAAGGTAACATGTCTTCTTTAACACCATACACTCACTCTAATTCTATTATGGTTGGTAATGGTGCTTTACTTCATGTCACTCATCTCGGTTAAATTTTTTCCATTTTCCAGTAATATTTTTTCTTAAAAAAATGTTCTTATTTCAAATGAAATGGTTAAAATCTTGTTTCTGCCTGTCGCTCTACTATTCACAATTCTGTTTATGTTGAATTTGATCAGTTAGGTTTCTCTGTTAAGGATCTTTATTCAAGTACTTTACTCCAATGTTGCGTTTGTGTCAGAGACTTGTACCCAATTCTTCTATCTCCCTCATATTTGTTTCATGTTATTGCTCTTACTGTAGTGTCTCTTCCAACATGGCACCGTCTCCTTGGGCATCTTGGACCTTCCATCCTTCATTTTTTGCAGTCAAGACATTTTATTTCTAGTTCTTCTAATAAGTTACCAATGTGTCATACTTTTCAAATTGGTAAACACTATTATTTGTCTTTTTCTTCTTCTAGTACAAAAGTTCTAGGTTATTTGATTTTGTACATTCTGATTTGAGGACATCTCTTTTTGTAAGCTTTAGTGGTTTCAAATATTATATTTTATTCTTGGATGATTTTTCACATACACATATGGGCGATCTAAGAAAGAGTTTATGAGCTGCCATAGAGGAAGTGTTAGGATAAAACAGAAACCTAAAAACATGAAGATGAGAGTAAGAAGGGAAAATGCAAAAGAGCGTGTCAACGGGTGTTTTGAAAAAAATAGTTGAGGTGTGTAGAAGATTAGGATTATGGACAACACTCATCTAGATATTCAATTCCCTATGACTAATTTGGGTCCTATTTCCTTCTTTCGTAGCATTGCAACTTCTCTGATGGAGCAAGGTCTTTTCTTGTCTGAAACAACATTTGCTAAGGAAATCATATCTCGTGTTGATGTGTGAACTTGCAATTCATGCACCACTCCTGCGGATACTAAACCCAAACTTTCCCTAATAGGAAACCATTGGTTGATCTCACTCTATATTCGATTCTTGTTAGGGCCCTCCAGTATATGACTTTCACTCGCCCATATATCTCCTATGATGTTCAACAGATATGCCTCTATATGCATGATCCCCATGAACCTCATTTCCTCTCCCTCAAGCATATACTTCGCTACTTACATGGTACTCTTTCACTCAACATCAATCTTCATCCATCATCCGTTGATTGTTTTCGTTGCTTACTCTGATGTTGATTAGCTAGTTATCCTTAATATCGTCGGTCCACCTCCGGGGTTGGTGTCTTTCTCGGTGACAATCTCATTTCCTGGTCTTCAAAACTCCAGCATATTGTCTCTCGCTCTAGTGTAAAAGTTGAGTGCAAGGGATAGCCAATGTAGTTGCGGAAGCTGCATGGCTAGGCAACCTCTTGCTTGAGTTGTCGTGTCTTTTCAATTTCATGATTGTTGTCTTCTGTGATATTTTTGTCATGTATTTAGCTTCTAACCTAGCTTAGCACCGACGAACCAACCATGTAGAAATAGATTTGCATTTTGTTAGGGAACATGTTGCGATTGGTAATGTACGTGTTTTACATGATTCTTCAGCTCATCAATTTGCAGACATATTTACAAAGGGATTCCCAAAACAATTACTTTTAGACTCTAGAAACAATTTGTGCATCTGTGAACCTCCCGCTCAAACTGAGGGGGTGTCTTAAAATATTTTATATTGTGTTCTATCAGTGTAAATAGTTTACGGTCCTCTTTGTAAATTGATGATATATATATATATATATATATATATATATATATATATATATATATATATATATATATATATATATATATATATATATATAATACAACACTACGAGAATATTTGTGCAATTTATAATAAAATATATTTTTTCATGCTAATATCACATGTGAATGATCATATATCTCCTTAGTCAGTACATATAGTTTATCTTAATAAAATGGTTTAAGTTAAATGTAAAATCGCATACTCATAATATGTATTAAAAAAAAATTGTTTACATACCAATTCATAGATTTTATTAGTTATTCATTAATGATTTATTGTTGCATTAATATCTAAAAAATTAGAAAAAAATATATTGTTTATTTAAACTTTACAATTAAAAATATCAAAAGCTACTCTTATAAACATTCCTCCTAATCTCTTTTTATGTTGCATATCAACTTCAGAGGATGGACATTATACAACATTTTATACATGCTTAAGACTATTTGAGGGTATTTTTTGCGATTTGCTTTGTATCCTGATATTCATATTTTATCTTTTATTTATAGTCGATACTAGTTTAGATCTAAAAAGTTGTCAAGAAATCAAAATGTTGTCGGTATTCATTTATGAAAAACATAGACACTTTTTATAAATTATTCACGCGATGTTAGATAAATTATTCACTCGAGGTTAGAAAATAGATAGAATATGTCATGTATCATTCACATTTGAATATACCATATAAAGATGAAAATTATATTTACATGTGTGTCTACGATATAAAAAATATAAATTATATAATATTTATACGTGAGTATACCTTCACATATGAATATAACATATAGATATAATATACCACGTAATATTCACATATTGATATACATTCACACAAAAATAATATACCATGGAATATTCATATGTGAATCTTATGTTGTATATTTACATGTCAATTTTTCTCTATACATAAAAATATAAAACATTTACATGTGAATTAGTAGAAGCTTGTTAAGACATATGTATTAACACATTAATATTTATATTCATGTAATATTCACATGTATATTAAGATATGCTTAATAAGGCCTATTCTTAGTAAGAACATACTAATTCATGTATGAATATTTTATGAATATATAGATTCACATGTAAATATATATTTACATATGAATATTATATTTACTTTTTCCAACTACATGTCTCCATATTATATACTTAAAAACATGTATTATGTCTTATTTAAGGTATAATGTCTTATTTAAGGTATACTCACATCTGAATCTTAGGTCGTATATTCACATATAAATATTACATAATATATTCACATGTGAATCTAACATGTTATAGAAACAATACTTTATGGAGCATTTAATCAAACAGTTGAAATGCACACAACTAAAACACAAGTTAACTTATATAATTGTGTCAAATCCTTTATTTTATAATGAAAGAATGAAGAATTGAAGACAATAAATACATATCAGTCAACTTAAATCAAATCTATCGTAATAAATAACAAACCATTAGATCGATGTCGAATTTTGTGAAATTTTTGTTGATAAACTAGGTTGTGAACAATTTGATTACATGAAACACGATACGGTTATTGAATTTGTTTCTTGTTGATATATGGTTTATTGTTTGCTGATTGGTTGTGCATTGATAATGCGAAAACGCATCAGTAACTTGATGTTATAAAACGCATTGTTGTGTATGATTTGATTAGTGAATGGTAAATGCATATAAGTCGAAGTTTATCTGTTTCTTTTATCCTAAGAGTAAAAGCGATATCAGGGCCCCTCTGGATCTACTAGCTTCCACTTGAACTCCCAAGCTTCCTCCTTTTCTTCCAACTACAAATGCACACAAATGTCACCTAAAATCTCAATAACACTCAAAAAAGGCTTAGGGTTCGAGTAAGGGATTTCTCTAGGGTGGGAGGAACAATGGAGGCTGGGTTGGGATGTTATAAGTTGTTTAAATAGGGTGCAAACCCCAGGTATTAGGGTTTCATCTAGACAGTCCTACTTGTCGAGTCGGTCTCCCGACTCGTCGAGTAGGTCACTTATCTTGTACAACCAAAATCCAGTCTACTCGACGAGTTGAGCCTCCAACTCGCCGTGTCCCAGAGCAAAACATGAGTTTACTTTAATTAAATACGTACCAGGAACCGGGTGTTACAAATCTCCCCCACTTATTTTAGACTTCATCATCGAAGTCTGCTGCTGAATTCGGAAAAAGCTCGGGGTAGTGCTTTCTCATCTTGTCCTCCGGCTCCCAAGTCCATTCTAACCCTTGCGGTGTTGCCATTGCACCTTCACCAGTTCAACCCTCTTGTTCCTCAGATCCTTCGACTTCCTGACGAGGATCACCATTGGCCGCTCGATGTAGTCCAAACTATCATCCACCTGAATATCCTCCAAAGGAACCACTTTCGAGTCGTCCACCAGACACTTCCGCAACTAGGAGACATTAAAGGTACTGTGAATCTAACTGAGTTCGGCTGGCAGATCCAGCCTATATGCCACCTTGCCCACCCGGGTCGCAACCTTGAAAGGTTCAATGTACCTGGGGCCCAACTTGCCCCGCTTCCTAAACCGATTGGCACCTTTCCAAGGCAACACCTTCAGGAGCACCATATCCCCGACATGGATTTCCTGGTTAGAATGACGCTTGTCAGCAGAGCTTTTCTACCGACTCTAAGTAGTCTGAAGCCTGCTTTGCACCTGCTGGATCCTCTTTGTAGTCTTGACTACCACTTCGGTACTCCCCATGACCCTCTGGCCAACCTCACCCCAACATATTGGGGTCCTACACTTCCTCCCGTACAACATCTCAAATGGAGGACGATCGATACATGCGTGATAACTGTTATTATAGGAAAACTATGCCAAATGAAGGTAAGTATCCTAACCACCTCCAAAGTCTAAAACACATGCCCACATCATATCCTCCAGAGTCTGGATGGTTTTCTCACTCTGACCATCCGTCTGCGGGTGAAAAGTGGTGCTAAAGTGTAGATCAGTACCCAGCTCGTCGTGAAACTTCTTCCTGAATTTGGAAGTGAACCGCACATCTCTATCGGAAATCACCGAAACTGGCACCCCGTGCCGAGCCACTACCTCTCTAATGTAGATGTCAACAATCCACGAATGTCATAATCGAAGGAGGAAACCCGACCCATAACACGCTCACTCTTATGATGTTCCTCCTTCATGGCCTCTTGTTGGGCCTCTCGAATCCGCTCCAACAGTGGAGTCACCACGGTCATCCTCATGCAAATATCTCTGATCGGTGCTACCTTGTAGTTAAGCTCATCGGCCAAGACATTGGCCTTCCTTGGGTGGTAGAGGATCTCACAATTGTAATCCTTCACCACATCAAGCCATCAACGTTGCCTCATGTTCAGATTCGGCTAATCGATAAGGTACCTCAAACTCTTATGGTCCGTGTAAATGGTACAATGGAGCCCATATAGGTAATGACGCCAAATCTTTATGGCGAAAAAAACTGCCCCTAACTCCAAATCATACGTCGGATAGTTCTCCTCATGAGGCTTCAGCTGCGTCGACACGTAGGCGATAAGATGACCCATTTGCATCAATACTGCACCCAGTCCCAAGATGGACACATCACAATACACTACAAAATCCTCCACACCCTCTTTCAGCGATAAGATCGGTGCCTCGCACAATCTCTATCTTAATGTCTCAAATACGGCATGCTGCTCAGGCCCCTAACGAAAAGACCACGACTTTCCTTGTCAACTGGGTCAAGGGCACAACTATCTTGGAGAAGTCCTTAATGAATCTCCGATAGTAACCTGCCAGTCCTAGGAAGCTCCGAATCTCAGATAGAGACCTTGGAACCTCCCACCTCATCACGACCTCCACCTTGGCCGGGTTGACTGAAATCCCGTTCTGGTTGACAAGGTGCCGAAGAAACTGAACCTCACGCAACCACAACTCACACTTGGAGAACTTGGCATACAAGCTCTCCCTCCTCAGAGTATCCAACACCTCTCGCATGTGCTCCTCATACTGCTCCTGTGTCTTGGAATAAACCAATATGTCATCAATGAAAACTATCACAGACCGATCCAACATTGTCTACACACGTGGTTCATGAGATCCATGAATACGGCAGGAGCATTGGTGATCTATACACATCTGATATGACCCGTCCTTCTTTTTCACAAATAGCATCGAGGCTCCCCAAGGTGAACTGCTCGGTCTAATGAATCCCTTGTCTAACAGCTCCTGCAGCTGTGTAGACAACTCATACATCCCAGGAGGATCCAGTCGATACGATGCGTTGGCTAACAGAGCCGCGTCGGAACTAGGTCGATCCTGAACTCTACCTGCCTCTCCGGAGGTATTCCAGTCAGCCCCTCTGGAAATACATCTGCGTACTCTCGTACAACCGGGACGCCACTCACCGTCTCCTTGCTCGTCTACCAGGCATCCAAGACATAGGCGACATACCCTGCACACCCCTGCTAGGGATAGCATCTAGCTCTCGCTACTGAACATAAAGTTGGTCCACGTTGTGACCTCTCGCCCTAAATCACCAGTTCTCCCCTACTTGGGGTCCTAACCCGGATCAACTGTTGCGACCAGTCGATCACCACCCCATTTGGGTTTTACCAATCCATGCAAATAATAACCTTGTTCCCACACAATGGTATGGGAACCAAATCTACCAAGTAGTGCTCCTCAAATAGTCTCAAAACACAATCCCTGAAAACCTTTGATGCTTGCACTGATTAGTCTTCCGCAATCTCAACCTCTAGAGGGAAATCTAACATGCTCGAAGACTCACGCAAGAGAGACAAATGATCATGTAGCAGCCGAATCAAACAACACCTGAACTGTGATATTGTTCACATGGAACGATCCTAAACAAAACATATAACATAATACATCAATATCACAAGCGACATATAATAAAAGTTATAGAGAAGAAACCATACCTGTCACTACAACGGGTGCGGAGCGTGCCTCCTCGACTGTCAACTAAAACACTTGGCTCCTCACCACTGGGGCTTATGACTTGACCTTCCATCCATCCATAACCCGGGTAGTCTCTAAAGTCGGCACCAATAATGGCGCTGCTGCTGCTGTCAATCTAGGGTAGTTGGCCTTTTTATGGCCCCTCTGATTGCAATAAAAGCAAATCAGGTCTGATGTCTGAACAGTTGGGGTAGGGGCAGTATAATCCTTCCCAAGGTACCTCTTCTTGCCGCACTTGTAGCAACCTGATGATTTCGCTCTACAAGCCCCCTCATGCGGCCTGCAGCATTTTCTGTAGCGGCACTGTCCCGGCTGACCCTGCGAAACACCAGTAACATGCTCTGTATCCCTTGGGTTTCTTCCCCGAAATACCAGTAACTTGCTCTGTCTCTGCCTTCCTCTTTTTGATATGCTCTAAGTTAATATCTCTCTCCCTCATCCTATCAATCATGGACTCCAGGGTCGGGTAGGCTGAGTAGCTGATATGCTCCCGAATATCAGCCCTCGACATATCATGTTAGCGGGTCTTCCGCATCTCCTCATCCCCAACATCTTAGGTACCAACAAGGTCCTCTCTCAGAACTTGGCTGTGATCTCTGCCACTGAATCCGTAGTTTGTCTCATGTAAAGACACTCCCTGGCCAACTGCTAAAGCTCCACAGCTTGTAAACGCAACCCTGAACCTGGTCACAAAGTCTCACCAAGTCATAGCCTCAATTTCTGAGGCTCCCAGTGAGTCACCGACTCACTCCTACCAATCCCTAGCTCTATCCCTCAAACAACCCGAAGCAAAGCATTCCTTCGACCCCTCCGGGCAGAAGCTCGTCAACTGCGTAAAATCGATGTCTGCAATCCATCTCCTGGAAGCAATGGGGTCCTTCACACCGTGAAAGTTTGGCGCACCACTCCCACTAAGTCCTTGAAGGACAGTGTACGCGTACCCAACTGGCTGGATGCCAAGTCACTCCTGAATGTCCGGAGGTGATCCTCTATCAGCTCAATAATCCCTTCCTTGATTGACATGACAATGATCGGGGTCGCCTCAAGGATACCTCTCGTGATCTCAGACGCAATGAACTCGCGTAGCCCATCATCAACCTACTTGGATCTCGCCCCCGAGCGTGATCCTGATCCTGATCCTGACCTTGAACCTCCTGCTCCGTGATCGTTATACCGAAATAAACACATAAACGTCAGGGTTATACTGTTAGATTACTGTCTAAGCCCGTAACCATATTTGGTAACTACTTGACCCGATTATGCATGGTCCTTTTGGGTTGCCTTCACCAAAGCAACTTGATTAGAGAAATAATAGAGAAATAGGTTATTATGATTTATTAATATATTATAAGAATAATATATTAAATGAGAAATCATATTTGTTTAATTAACATTGGTCAAGAATTAATTAAGAACTAATTTTGTGATAAAAAGAAGTTAACTGAACTAGGGGGACTGTACTGTAATTATGTGATAGTTGCAAAGTATGGCAAAGGATGCCCTATATGATAGGGTGGACGAATTCAAAGGGATAAGGCCTTGGAATTCGTCCATGATAAGGTTTCCAGGGTTATCCATTGGACTGCTTGGTGGGCAAGTAATCAGATAAGGATAAGGACTAAAACCCTAATTACTACACCTATATAAAGGACCATTGGCATAGTAAAATCAGCCACTTGATCCTAGAAGTTCCTAGATTTGGTTTTCTAACTCCCCTCTCTCTCTCTCTCTCTCTCTCTCTCTTGCCTCTCCATTTGCTCTTGGTGTTTGTAAGCCATTAGAGGTACTACACATGTGGTACTTGCTTTCAAAGACAAGAAGATTCAAGATATAAGTTGTTATTACAACATGACAACAAGAGGTATGTAATCCATTCTCCTTCCTGAATTTTGAAATTACTAGGAGCATGCTAGGGTTCTTCATGTGTTCATAATGTTGGGTAACTAATAGTGAAAACATAGATCTGTATCTACAGTTGCATGCACACATAGGATTGTTTGTATAAAACCCATCACATACAAACTCTCGAGAGGTCTCACACACTCTCCAAGTTTCCTGGTTCTATCTTCGCCCTCCTTGATTCGAGTACGGATCCACTGCTTCCAGTAGTACGGGCCTATACTATCTTCCACATCTATCCGTACCTTCCTCAAGGATTGCTTCGACTTCACCAAGTCCCTTCTACTAACACAACTTTCCAAACTAATCTCATCCTAGGCTTGTCCTAGGACACCTTCCGACCTAGTCTCTGCCATCAGCTGCACAAGGAGTCCCTACCATATTTCCTTAACTAGCTTGCGAATACTATTACATATTCTCTCACTTATTAGTTAAAACTAGCTGGAACCCCTATAAGCACAAAGCAAGCATCATTCGTGCATTGAGTAACCATTACCAGGCATAACCTCATCAGGCTATCATACAGTTGACTAACCAACCCTATCATATAGCTCAATAAACTCATACAACATGCATATAAGGCTTCCTTCCTAGATCCCTAACCCTAATCTAGCATCCAGTTCTCATAAGCATATCATATAACATAACATAACATGTGTGGGTATCTTGGGGAAAACTTACTTGAGCTCGGTCGGTCGCATGCATCACACACCTTTTTCTTTCTCAAAACTCTTTATTCTTAAATTTTAGAAAACAATTTTTCTTGTAAAAATCCTTCAATCCCTCGATTTGAGTCCAGACACCCCTGAAGGTGTGTCTGAATCCCTCAAACCAAGGCTCTTATACCAACTTGTAACGTCCCAAAATCAAGATCCAAAATTTTTTGTTTAATTATATTACTTATAAAAATAGTTTACTGAAAACATCATTGCTATCATTTCAGAATATCAAGTTGCAAATCAAAAGTCTCAAAAACCATCACATCAAATAGTAAAATGTCATAGTACAATCCCAGGGTTGTCAAAGCAGAAATCATGTGTGTACGACGCGCTGCTACCCTGCCGGCTTCTTCCCCTTAGTTGAAGAGGTACCTGAAACAAAAACTAAAAGTATAAGCACAAAGCTTAGTGAGTTCCCCCATCATACCACATACCATACAATCATACATATTACCAGGAAATTCTGGGGGTGCCCGACCTACCCGTGTCAAGCCATTCTGGGGTGCTGACCTACCCATGTCAAGCCATTATGGGGTGCTGACCTACCCGTGCCAGGGCATTCTGAGGTACCTATTGGATAAGGTGTCTAAGTCCATAACTATTTCTTGTATGTACTTGACCCGGATTGGCATGGTCCATTTGTGTTGCATGGCATCATATATTTGGATAGACTAAAATGAGAGAAATAACACTTATGGTTTATTAATATATTATAAGTTCTAATATATTAATAATATTATTTAATTAGTATTGATCAAGAATTAATTTGGAGTTAATTAAGTGATCAAAAGAAGACTAATTAAATATATGGGTTGATTATCCATAACTTGTATAGTGGGCTTAAGGCTTCATGGTTTATCAACATGGGCTAAGACCCATAGGATGCTCCATGGGAGTTACAAACCCATGGGTCATGGAAATGAAGAGTCATGTCACATTAGGGTTTACATGGTGTAACCCTAGATGTAACACACTATATAAAGGATATGAAGCTCACCAAAATCGGCCACTAGAAGCAATATAGAGGACAAGCCGATTTCTAAGTGTGACATTCTCTCTTAAAGTTTTTTCCAAAAGTATTTGGTGTTGTGTGAAACATTTGAGGCATCACATTTGGGGTGCTAGGCTCTCAAGGTTTCCAAGGAATCAAATCAACTACAAGATATGTAATTCTCGCCATCTTTTATAATAAAGTTCCCCATGTATGCTAGATAGGATTATGATCCTTGGAAAAAGTATTTTTCATGTATTCTTAAACAAAAATAGATCCAAGGTTTTCTAGGGTTGTATGTACACTTAGGAGTGTTATAATGCTCAAAACCCTACAATGGTATTAGACCCTAGGATTGTTTGTTTGATACTTGATGCAAAATAGTGGAAAAAATCGATTTTCATGCTATTTGTACAAGGGACTCGCCGAGTCCATGGGGGACTCGACGAGTCCAAGTGAATATTCAACCAACTCGGCGAGCTGGTTATTGCACTCGATGAGTTGGCCATGCAGGTTGCTGATTTTCGAATTTTGTTGCTGGAAATGGACTAAAAACATTACCCTAAATTGTTTTGGTGTTTTAAAACTTGTTTTAGATGGTGTAATGGTTGTTCTAATCCATTACAATGGCTAATATCAAAATTACATGAGTATATGTGTTGATATGTTCTTGAAATTTTGATATGACTATTCTCGTTCTTATGAGTTCTTGATAGATGATAGGAATTACTTGTTTAATGTTTAATTCATGATCTTTATGGGTTTTAATGTCCATAACTTGTCCTGAAGTTATGGATAACCAAAAGTCACTTTGTATTAAATCCATTAAAAGAACACATAAGTTACAAAAAATGAATAGTCTTCATTTTAATAAATCATAAGTTATAAATTGAAAGGTTTTGTAAAGTTACAAAACATGCCCTCAAGTTTTGGAACAGGTAAAGTCATTTACTAAACTTTACTTCCAATCCCTATAATTTAAAAAAATATATATAATTCAACCCTTATACTTTATAATATTATAAGTTAATAATATACATATATATATATATATATATATATGTGTGTGTGTGTATAAGATCAAGTCGTTTTAGCGTTAGTCGGCCTCATTCACGAAGCCAGTCTGTAACGGGGGTATAAGGTCGTTGCCTATAAAATGGCAGCTTAATGGGTGTCAACTCTCACCCACCGCTTCCTTAACTGGTGGAGGGTCGTTAGTCGTACGGGTAGGATAATGATTTAAAATTCTCATTAAAAGTATAATGTTTATTATAAAGTAACTAAATGTTTTTATTAATTACAATTTTAGTTACTTTAATAAAAATGTGAATAAGGTGCTAACCCATGAAATTACACTTTGTACTTTGATTAAGTCGTTATTGGAGCGTGTGTGGTTAACCGACACACTAACTTGGACTTAACAAGGTAGGCAAAGGGTGAATTTTCATAGGTCGGTGGAACGTGTGTGGTTAACCGGCACATCGATTAAGTAAAAAACATTAAGGGTACCAAGTAATTTGCATGGTTACTTCACACCTTGTTTTGTGATCCTCGGTATCCCAGTCACAAAACATGAAGGGCACACTCGAGATTGAAATATGCCATTGAAAAGTTCAATGAATCTCAAAAGAATCTAGGAATTTCGAAAACCGATTAAAAACCTAATAATTTATATTTCATTTTCATTGTGGAAATTGTTGAATCGTCATTCACCTACCTTTCAAATATGTTATAGGTTCGATTACGACATCCCTCTTCTATATTATAATATATTGTGATTGGATCCTAGCCTTAATATTACATTTGGGTGTCTTATTAAGGACTATCTTTATATCTAGTCTAAACTTGTTTTCTTCTTTCATATGTCTTCCAACAATACTACTTCTGGCTCAAACCCTATCGGCTCCTTCCCTCTCATGAACCTTTGTGGGAGTGTCATCTTTGATGGATCCAACTTTATGGATTTCATCAGAAACATCAGGATGGTCACTCGGTATGAGGACAAGGAATATGTCCTCGACAAGGAGCTTAAGGTACCCAAGCTCTCTACTTCTCCTAAGGAAGTCGTTAAATATGAGGCACATGAAAGAGATGCTACCAAAGTGGCATGCATCATGTTGGCCACCATGACAACCGAGCTCCAAAAGTCCTATGAGGACTATTACCCTTTTGAGATGCACCAGGACTTGATGGACCGCTAGCATCAGAGTGCTCGTCAAGAGAGGTATGACATCATTTGGTCCATGATAACAATCCGAATGAAGGATGGTGAACCCATCACTAGCCACTTGCAGAAATTGCAAAGGTATGTGGACCGGTTGCTGAAAAATTAATGTGAAATTCCTCGAGGAGTTGGCAATAGATATCATTTTTCACTCCTTACCCTCGTGCTATGATCAATTCCGCATGACATACCATATGAACAAGGAGGAATTTACCCTCAGCAAGCTTCAAGGTAGAGGGAAAAAGAGGAAGAACCCTTCGAAGGGTACCAAGGGTAAGACCCTTGAAGGCTCCTCTTCAAGTGGAACCAAGAAAGGTTTCGTCACTCCTTCTTCTGACCCAAAAGAGGTTGAATGCTTCTATTGCCATGAAAAGTTGCACTGGAAGCGGAACTGCCCAAAGTACTAGCAAGACATTAAGGATGGGAAAGTAAAACCCATCCATGTAGGTATTTACACAATATTGTCAAATAAATCACCTTATTCTAACTCTTGGATCCTTGATATAGGTTGTGGAATTCACATATGTTCTGATTTGCAGGGACTAAGAAGAAGTGAGAATGTGGAGCATTGAAAGATAAACTTGCTCATGGGGAATGGGAAAGCTTCACCTGTCACCAAACATTAGATTTGAATAAATGTTGTTACTCGCCTAAAATGGCATGAAATATTATTTCCTTTCATGCTTTGTACAAACAAGGTTTTACCTTTTCTTTTGATAATGAAGTTGGTGGAATAAATGCTTTCTTTAATAATGTTCTTTATTTTAAAGCATTACCTTGTGATGGTGAAGCTGTGTCCGTTGTAGATGACCTAGGAAATAATGTAATATGTATTGATTCTTCTAATAATGATAACTTGGATAAAGCATCATTATGTCATTGTCGTCTTGGACATGTAACAAAGAAACGTATAGGCCAACTCTAAAAGGATGGAGTCTTGGAGTCATTTGACCTAAAGTCAGATGATAGTTGTGAATCATGCTTACATGGAAAAAAATGACAAAATCACCCTTTACTGGTTCTTGTGCAAGGGGTGAAGGTTTGTTGGATTTCGTACACACAGATGTGTATGGAACCTTCAAAACTACCACAAGGGATGCTAATCGTTATTATTTGAGGTTTACAGATGACTATAGTAGATATGGATATGTCTACTTAATCAAGAATAAGTAAGATACTTTTGAAAGGTTTAAAGAGTTTAAACAAGAAGTAAAGAATGAATTGGGGAGGAACATTAAGATGCTTTGATCCGATCGTGGTGGTGAGTATCTTAGTACAGAGTTCCTCAACTATCTTAAGGAATGTGGGATTGTCTCACAATTTACACCTCCCAAGACACCACAGCTGAATGGTGTGGCTGAGAGGCGTAATAGAACCTTGTTGGATATGGTTCGTTCCATGATGAGTTGAAATTCACCACCAGTCTCATTCTGGCGGTATGCCTTAGAGATAGCCGCCCATATCCTTAATCTAGTCCCAATAAAGAAGGTTGCCAAAACACCTCACAAGATGTGGACTGGGAGAGTTCCTAGTTTAGCCCACATCAAGATTTGGGGTTGCGAGGAATTTGTGAGATGCGAGACTCACAATAAACTCGAACCTCAAAGTGAGAGGTGTACTTTCATCGGCTACCCGCATAAATCCTTTGGTTACCTCTTCTACAGATCCAATGAGAATGTGGACTTTGTAGCAAGAAGGGGAGTCTTTTGAGAAAGAGAGTTCATAAGCCAAGGAAACAGTGGGAGGAAAATTAACCTTGAAGAAATTTAAGAGTCAAGTGGTAAAGGAACCTCAAACCCTAGTAGTCAACCTGAGGAGGAAACTCTTGTTGATCCAATTGACGAGTCTGTACCTCTGAGGCGTTCCACAAAGGTTAGGAATGCACCTGAGCACTACTATGGTTTTCATATTACTGCAGAGGGCGAGACACTTATCAGTGATGAGACATTGGTAAGTTTGGATGAACCTAACATCTATGCGGAAGCCATGGCAGACCCTGAGTCTGATAAATGGAAAGAGGCAATGGACAACAACATACAGTCCATGTATGACAATCAAGTTTGGAACTTGGTTGACAACGTACCAGGTCGTAAGATAGTTGGGTGCAAATGGATCTTCAAGAAGAAGACTGACATGGATGGTAATGTACACACATATAAGGTGCGGTTGGTTGCAAAGGGTTTTTCTCAAACTCTGGGAGTTGATTATGATGAGACCTTTTCACCAGTAGAAAAGATTAAGTCTATTAGGGTTCCGTTAACCATTGCTGCATTTCACGATTATGAAATATGGAAAATGGATGTCAAAAACGCCTTCCTTAATGGAAGTATGGCTGAAGATGTTTACATGTATCAGCCAGAGGGTTTTGTCAGTACAGAATACCCTAATAGAGTGTGTAAGATTGAGAAATTCATCTATGGATTGAAACAAGCACCTCGCAGATGGAATCTTTGTTTCAATGAGAAAGCCAAAGAGTTTGGCTTTTAGAGGAGTGAAAATGAATCTTGTGTATAGGCTAGTGGGAGTATAGGAATCTTTTTTGTACTGTATGTGGATGACATACTACTCATAGGAAATGACATCCCAACCTTGCAGGAAGTGAAATCCTGGCTTAGGAAGTATTTCGATATGAAAGACCTAGGAGAAGCTGCCTATATTCTAGGGATAAGGATTCTGAGAGACCGGAGTAAAAGACTAATTGGACTTAGTTAGAGTACCTACTTGGATAAGGTGTTGAAGAGGTTCAGCATTCAGGATTCCAATAAATGAGAGTTACCTATCTAGAGTAACGCCAAATTGAGTAAGACTCAAAGCCCAAGAACCGAGAATGAGATACCAGAAATCTGTCGAGTACCTTATGCTTCCGTTGTAGGCTCGATCATGTATGCTATGACTTGTACTCGTCCTGATGTGGCCTTAGCCTTGAGCATGGTCAGAAGATATCAGGGGAACCCTGGCAAGGATCATTGGACTGCGGTAAAGAATATCCTCAAGTACCTTTGGAGGACTAAGGACTGGGTTCTTACCCTCGGTGGGAGTGATGACTTGAGAGTCGTAGGTTATAGTAATGCTAGCTTCTAAACTGATAGGGATAACTTCCGCTCTCAGTCGGGCTGGGTCTTTACGTTAAATGGAGGAGAAATTACTTGGAAAAGTTCCAAGCAGGAGACAATGGCTGATTCAACTTGCGAATCAGAGTATATAGCAGCAAGCGAGGCAGCAAAGGAGGCGATATGGCTTAAGAACTTCATTGGAGACCTTGGAGTTGTACCAGCTATAAAGAGCCTATGGAAACTTTCTATGATAGTGAAAGTGCATTTGCCTTAGAGAAAGAACCAAGGGATCATGGAAGATCCAAACACATCCACAGAAAATACCATTTCATCCGACATCGAATAGAAGAAGAACTCCTCGTGGAAAAGAGGGTATCATCAAATGAGAACCCAGAAGATCCCCTCATGAAGTGACTGGGTAGGGTAAGCATCACCAGCATGCGAGGCGCATAGGGCTGAAGGATGATATTAGTTTTTAGTAGTTAGATAGCTCAGAATTTGTAAAGTGTAATTGACATTTGATGATGAATAAAAGTTGTGTTTATTAATGAGTAAAGTGTTGCTGTGACATCCCCAATTTTCATGGCCAGAAAAGACCGACTTTGTTTATGCTTTATAAAAATTAGAGTACTTCTTTTCATAAAAATGTTGCGGAATTTGTTCCCAGAAAAATACGATAAATACGTTATCTGAGCATTTTCAAAGAAACGTATTGTATTCATTTTAAAACTTTTGGGATGTCATTGTCAATACAGGAACATAAGCATAAACGGAACTTACATTTATTTACACTAGTGATCTACATCTCTTTTAATCTCTCAGTGTAATGTGACTTCGTATCAACACCTGTGATATAAATAAACTGAGTGGGTCAGGTTGGGAAACCTAGTGAGTACATAGGGTTTTCAACCCACAATAATATAATTATTATGTTTAAACACTCAAACAATCAACCCAATTACCCATCCCCATTATCTTCTTTACTCTTACGGATTTAAACTAAGAGTCATCTATCCTGCATTTGTTTATTCCGAAGTCCCTTACTTTCAGGGTCATAGGACTGACACTAAATCCTCAGCTGCCAATGTTCGTTCATAAAGCACTAATTCCATAGCTGCTATAGTTTACTCATCGGGTACTAAATCCATAGCTACCAGTGTTCATCTAATAGGTACTAAGTCCATAGCTACCAATTCCTAATAGGTACTAAATCTATAGCTACCAGCGTCTAACTAATAGGTACTAAGTCCATAGCTACCAATTCCTAACAGGTACTAAATCCATAGCTACCAACGTCTAACAGGTACTAAATCCATAGCTACCGGTGTTTGTCCAATAGGCACTAAGTCTATAGCTGCCAATGTATACTCTCATCATCTTATATCTCTCGTCATTCATCTACCCATGTCATACCCAACATATTCGTATATATAAAATACGTATACAGTTTAAATCATTTAAAATATGCATAAAACGTTCATCCAGCATAGACAGCAAGTATTCAGATAATATGCACACATAGCACGTATTTTATATAAAATACTTCATATCTATGTGTAAGATGAAAGGGACTATGCACTCACTTGAAAGGTAGTGACTTAGTACTCGAACAACGCTTCGATACTCTCAAAATAATTTCCTTTGATCAAACCTAGTACCAATACCACTAGGGTTTAGTCTAACGATAACCGCGACAAATTAATTAGTCTGACTATTATTATTATTATTATTATTATTATTATTATTATTATTATTATTATTATTATTATTATTATTATATAAGCATTAATAACACTCAATATAACTCATAATAATAGCCCAAATAATTATTTTAAGGACCTAATAACATTCCTATAATTATTTGAAATCTATATTAAAAATTGCGTAAGCATAGCACACTTACAGCGAATTTTATCGAAAACCGGAACTTATTTGGAGCAGCGTTTCGAAACCGAAAGATACTTTTTCTCGGGACTCCGGGAGCGAAGGGGTTTAACTAGGGATTAGGGGGTTTAGAAACCCTAAAGAGAGAAATAAATTGGTGTGTTTTGCTCGGCAACCCTCGCAGCCTATTTATAGGCGCGAGCCTTTGGAGGTACGTTGGGCGTATATCAGCATTACGTTGCGCGTAGGGGCAAGTGTCTCGCTCCGGGTGGGGCGACGTGGGCATTCTTCGGACCGTACAAGAGTGAGGTACGTTGGGCGTACTTCGTTTCAGACGCGGGGCGTAATGCGAGGGTGATGCGTCCTTCATCCAAAGCGAGACCGTGCTCAACAAGCGACGACTGAGATTTGGCCACATCATTGCATATAGCAACAGCTTCGCAAATTCGAGTTTAAACTTTAAAAATTCGTAACTCTAGCGTACGACCTCCGTTTTCGACGTTCTTTATATCCACGCGAAGGTGGAAACGTACTCTACAACTTTCATTTAGACTCCGTCGGCTAATTTTAACACGATTTTAAATTTTATATTATTAACAGGCCGGGACATGAATTGTCCGTTAAAGCCTCATAACTTCTTCATCCGGCGTCTGTTTTCATCCATCTTTTTCTCGTTAAGCTACTTTTAACGAGATCTTCGATTCCCGTTTAGGTCGTGTTGGCTAAAGATCGCTCGATCTAATATTCGAATTTCGGGCTGTACATTGCTAATCTGAAACTTCGAAAAATCATAACTTCTTCATACGAAGTCAGATTTGGGCGTTCTTTTTATCGATGTTCTTATTTTAACGTATTCTACGACTTTCATTTATATTGCTAAGGCTAAAACTTGCTCTTTCATAAATTCACTATTTACGCTTCCCGGTGTCATGCCGGTTCCGTAGCAAAACTTCGACGGGTCATAACTTCTTCGTTATAACTCGGATTTTGGCGTTCTTTATATGTACAGAAACCTTGTGATATATACTATAACTTGGTTCAAATTATTTATTCTAAATAATCTTTTGTAGGAAAGTCATTTTCGACACTTATTGCCTCTAAATTGACTAGCCCGGATCTACGAGCGTTATAGTTGCTATCTTTTGTCAATCGTTTACTATAATTTCTTTTGCATGTTTTTACTTCCTAAATATTTATGTTGTGTATTACATGGTATTGAAATTCTCCACAGTCGGTCATATGTCGGAAGTAGATATGAATCAAGACTGTCATGAGGTTGGCTTGTAGCAAACCGGTGCTACAACACTTCATGAGTACTCATAAGTTATGAGTATTGGACTCAACCCACGCTCACTGCAATCACTTCATGGAATTTATCTCAACTGGTTGTGAGATGGTAATATCATATAAGTCTTCAAACCTAGAGATATGACTTGTTAGCTATGATTTGGTTATACATTGATCGTACGAAACCGCATTGGTAACTCGATGCTATAAAACGTTCTTTTGTGTGTGATTCAACAAGTAGTAGAACAAGCATATGAGTCGAAGTTTATCTATTCCTTCTTGAATTAGAAGTGATATCTGGGCCCCTCGATGATTTTTTTTGACATATGTATCGGGCCCGGTCAGAGCTTAATTGATGTGTTCAATTAAGTTCTCTATCAAACAAATCGGAAATCGAGAAACAAACTGATGGATAATAAGTAAGACATTATTCCATGTATTTGTATGACTGATATCTAGAATAGAGGATTATATGATCACTTATCTTAAATGGTGTATCATGATCTTCTTAGTTCCACGAGACCTTGAAAGACCTACGATTGTTGATCGGTTCCTGAAGTCATACTTGCAGTTATAGTTATTAGACTTATCCAGGTGGGAGACAGTTGGATAAGGTGTCTAAGTCCATAACTATTTCTGGTATGTACTTGATTCGGTTTGGCATGGTC
The DNA here is from genome assembly GCF_052625555.1 of Lactuca saligna. NCBI lineage: Eukaryota > Viridiplantae > Streptophyta > Magnoliopsida > Asterales > Asteraceae > Lactuca > Lactuca saligna. The sequence goes on from NC_136422.1 coordinate 23,659,604, forward strand.
TATTTGGGTTGCATGGCATCATGCATTTGGATAGACTAAAATGAGAGAAATAACACTTATGGTTTATTAATATATTATAAGTTCTAATATATTAATAATATTATTTAATTAGTATTGATCAAGAATTAATTTGGAGTTAATTAAGTGATCAAAAGAAGACTAATTAAATATAGGGTTGATTATCCATAACTTGTATAGTGGGCTTAAGGCTTCATGGTTTATCAACATGGGCTAAGACCCATAGGATGCTCCATGGGAGTTACAAACTCATGGGTCATGGAAATGAAGAGTCATGTCACATTAGGGTTTACATGGTGTAACCCTAGATGTAACACACTATATAAAGGATATGAAGCTCACCAAAATCGGCCACTAGAAGTAATATAGAGGACATGCCGATTTCTAAGTGTGGCATTCTCTCTTAAAGTTCTTTTCCAAAAGTATTTGGTGTTGTGTGAAACATTTGACGCATCACATTTGGGGTGCTAGGCTCTCAAGGTTTCCAAGGAATCAAATCAACTACAAGATATGTAATTCTCGCCATCTTTTATATTAAAGTTCCCCATGTATGCTAGATAGGATTATGATCCTTGGAAAAAGTATTTTTCATGTATTCTTAGACAAACATAGATCCAAGGTTTTCTAGGGTTGCAAGTACACTTAGGAGTGTTAGAATGCTCAAAACCCTACAGTGCCTGCCTACCCTCCATTCTATCTCACCTAGTCACGGGGACTATTTCACCCTACTACTATCACATAATAACATATCATAAACATGATGTCAGACATGTCTGGGGTGTCAGACCTACCATTCGGTCCTAACGACCGAATCCGGGGACTATTCCCCTCCTACTACCACTATCACATATAACATATCATATTGGCACATAGAACACATCAGGTAATATCAAACCGTACAATTATCATAAAGACAATCATATCAATTATAATCAACTACTAGTGGGTCAGCCTTGGTGCCTTATACCCACTTCTACTAGAAGGTAACTCATATCAATGTCGTGTAATGTTTGTACTGTCCTCAGTGTGAAAATCGACTCTCCCCGACTCCTCAATCCCTACAAGACAACTTTTCTAAGCTATCAATTCATACTCATAACCCTTACAAGGGTCACTCAAGTCCAAGCAAGGTCAAAGTCCAAAACCGTGGTCAAAGTCAACATCTGGGTGACCAAACTCGCTGAGTTGGTCCACCAACTCATCGAGTCCCCACGTCCACAAAATGCCACGATCCTGTCCCTACTCGTCGAGTCTAGAAAGAACTTGATGAGTTCGCCTTTAACAACACATAGGACTATCTTCAACCAACTCGTCGAGTTCGTCCTTGAACTCGTCGAGTTCATCTTCATCCGTATGAAGGTGTTCAGTCTATGACTTGTCGAGTTCATCCTCGAACTCGTCAAATCCATCTTCATATGGTTGGGACATCGCCTGGAACTCGTTGAGTCCTTTGATCTTCAAGTCCATAACAAACCCCTAACAGGATGAGTGTTCCTTCCACTCAAACAAAGACCATTTCTAGAAGACATTCAGAGAAAAATGCGACTCGACTCGCCGAGTCACCCAAGCGACTCATCGAGTCCCTCTTTGTCCAAAACTATTCAGTCGATTATAATAGGTCTTAATGCATGAAAACCATAGATCTAACCTCCTAGGGTCCATTTATATGTAAAGTTCCAATCATGACATCCATGCATGGGGTGTTTGGCCTAACAAGCCATAAAATGAGGTTTATATGATGCATGCGAGATCGTACGACTACATGGTGTTCCTATATCCATTATCTCTGGTAGTGACATTAGATTCACTTCGAGGTTCTGGCAGTCACTACAAAGTTCCCTTGTAACAAGGTTGGACATGAGTACAACCTACCATGCACAGACCGACAGACAAAGTGAGAGAACTATCCAAACCTTGGAGGATATGTTGTGAGCTTGTGTGATCGACTTTGGGAAGGCATGGGATACTCACTTACCCCTTGTCGAGTTTTCCTACAACAACAGTTATCACAGTAGCATAAAGGCTGCTCCATTTGAAGCCCTCTATGGCCGGAAGTGCAAATCCCCTCTATGCTGGGTTGAGGTGGGTGACACACAGCTAGCTAAAGGACGAGTACCTAACAGCACTCTCACGGTTCCGGAGATCATTAAAGAAATGATAGAGAAGATCATTCAGATTCGTGAACGATTGAAAGCCTCTAGAGACCGACAGAAAAGCTACGCACACAAACGAAGGAAACCTTTGGAATTCAAGGTGGGGGACCAAGACCTTTTGAAAGGCTCGCCTTAGAAGGGCTTGATATGCTTCGGAAAGTGTGGGAAGCTTAATCCAAGATACATAGGGTCTTTTGAGATTCTCGCAAGAATCGGCCTTATAGCTTATAAACTCAACCTACCCCGCGAACTTAGTAATGTACATTCTAGTTTCCATGTCTCAAACTTGAAAAACTGCCTATCCGACGAGACTCTTTATCCCACTCGACGAGATCGAGATCAATGAGAGCCTTAACTTCGTGGAAGAACCTATATAGATCATGGACCAAGAGGTCAAACGAACGAAGCAAAGTCGTATCCCGATAGTGAAGGTTTGCTGGAATGCCAAGCGAGGACCTGAATTCACTTGGGAGCACGAGGATCAAATGAAACTGAAACATCCTCATCTTTTCTCTTAGTTATTGTATTAACTTAATTACTTAAACTCTAATTTCAGGACGAAATTCTCTCTAATGGGGGGATCATGTGACAACCTGAAATTTCCAAGCTTGTTTAATCAATTAAACCTATCAATGTTAGACTCATTTTGCTTCTAGTTATCACTGCTTGGAACCTGTTTTGAGTGTTCTAACCCTAGTACATCAAAGGAATCAGTATTTGGAGGTGTCAGTTTAAGTTCTAAACTACCTAGCAACCGTAAACCTCCTCAAAAAGGATTTTACGGTCGATACCTTGAGTTTACGGTTAGGGTAATCGTAAACTCCTCCCTATATATATAACGGTTGGTCATTTCGGCCATTCTCTTCACTTTTCAAGCACAGGAGCCAATTTCTCTCTCAAAAATCATAATATTTTGCTTCCAAATCTTCAAGAAAGTAAGTGATTCCTTCCTTTGGGTGTTAATCCTTCCTATATCCATGATTCACTATTGATTCATCCATGGATTTCATCTTTTGAGTCTAGATCTTCAAGATCCTCAAGAACACCAAGAATACCTTAGTGTTTTTGACCGAAACAGCCCCATTTGCCTTCATATCATAATTATCATCCTCTTATACTTATATCTAGCTAGGATTCTTGTGTTTGGCCTTAAAATCGTCACTTTTCCATGAACAAAAAGAGTTTACGGTCTAGTGTATCTCCTTAGACCGTAAACCCCATTACCGTAAGGTCATTAGACCGTAAAAACATAGGACCGTGAACCCATGAAACCATGAACCACTTTGACTGTAAACTCTTATGGTCATACCTCTTTGACTGTAAACTCTATAGGGTGGCCATATACCCTCGTTATGCAATCATATGTGATTGTACACCAAAAATCTTCAAGTTTCCAAGCCAATAAGGGTGTTACCCTTCTTATTTAGTCATCTATACACTAAATTCATACACATATATGTCTATATGTGTCTATTAGGATCATTGTGTGCTCAAGGTTACGCCTGACACTCTACAATCCTCATCCGACCACACATCAGAACCACTCACTATAGGTGAGTTCATACCCCTTAATCAACCTTTTAAATGATTTTAAATGCTTTTTAGGGGGGGGGGGGGAATACAAGTTGAATCATTATAGTTATTATATCAATCACATGTGATTAATAACTATCAAACATATGGAGGTTCTATACTTTTAACTGTTGTATCAAACAAACTATTTCAAAATGATTATCAAACTCTTTTACATGCTAAACTTTCTATCAAACTTTTTATTATATGCCAAACCTTTTTCTTTAACTCTTTTAAAACTTATATATTGTCAAATCTATGTCTAAAGCATATATAGTTATATAAGTTAGGCTTGAAGGACTTAGGACTGATAAATCACTTTATTTCCTTTTCCTTGTTTGGTTGTGGACTTAGAGTACCCAGTTGTTATTCCAAGTGTCATTCGATCCTTAGTTATATAGTATGTATATATGTGTAGATATAAAGCTTTTACCTCAGTTCCAATACCTTTGGGTAGCAAAGGTGTATAAATTTACTAAGTCATTCAAACAACTGTACTAGTAAACTATAATAGGTATAGTTTAGAGGTATACTACTCACTATTCCTAGTATAATGAAACATACAAAGAGTCAGTTTATACATGAGTCAATACATACTATACATATACAATAGAACATACTATGAAGAGAGACTAAGGAAACTTACACGATACTATACATGAGATCATAGTATACAAACATTAGAATACGATAACTAGAATGTGACATACTATTTTCAGATACAACAACACATTGTTGTATCACATTGTAACCAGAGTCTCCTAGAGGGAGAGCGGGCATCGTGTGTATAGATCTATATGGGACAGACACTCCCACACCCCGACTGGTAGCTACAGCCCTAACCGATAAGGCCAAGGGGTGATAAAATGTCACCTCACTATTTTATAACCCTGGAAGGTCATCAGTTATTCAGCAGTCAATCAGCATGGTTACAAACTAATTCACATCTAAACCTTTAATTACCCATCTAGGAATTAAGGGCAATAAGACTCTCTAAGGTGTATAGCTCATTTAATACGACCTGGAGTCTTTATTTTATTACTTTATAACCAGTAGTGTCACTACTGAGATAAAACATTCTTTTCCCATACTGCATTTACTTTGTGACCTTCTCACATAAATGATAACATAAAATATATTTTTATAATGATAGCTTCACATGGGAAAAACTCATACATTTACAAAAGAACAAACGTACAATTAGTCGGGTCTTAGTACAAGACTACATTTCGGTAGAAAATATAGCATTTTGATTCATATTTTTGGTGTCTTTATACTATACAGAACACACTTGTATTAAAATTATATTATTAATGCACTGGATGATGTTGTTGCTTGTTTACTATTATACTTTGTTGTGATATTGTACATGACGTCCTCCGCCCTAGAACGTTTCCGCCGTTCTGGTTTTGGGGTGTGACAGATTGGTATCAGAGCATTTTCTATATGGAACCGAGTATATCATCCCATAAAAGATATACAAACTATAAACAAAATGCAGTTAAAATACTCTAACCAAGAGTTTATACTTTTAAATAATAAAATATTTAACTAAGTATACATACTAAAATCAGTGTCACTAGGACAAAACAAAAGTATTACGATTATTGAACATCACAAGTAGGCTTGGGGATGAATGGTCTGTTCTGGGAACGACATAGCCTGATCAACTATGTTAGTCTGAGAAGTGATTAGTATATGCCCAAGAATGATTGTGATGTGACAACAAGTCTATAAACTTACCAACACTACCACAATGAGAACATTAGAGCAAAACATGAACTTAAAATACTATAGGAGTATTTTGTGTTACTATAATGACTTATCTGAGAACTAAAAAGGTCTTTACTAGTAGGTCAATAGTTGCTAAGTGGATACACTAAGGTTATATGGGATTAAGGTGTAATAGACTTAGAATTTGTGGTCTTTGCTTTACTTCCTGTTCCTTGTGTGGTTGTGGATTTGGACTTAGGGCTACTTATTCGAAGGTCTATCCTGTTTTTAGTTTCATATAACTGGTATGCACTAAGTAACTGGTAAGGATCGTCTTATAATTATCTTAAGTAGTACATTTATTTCTATTAGATTCTTATACCCCTTTTCTTGCGTAGATATCATGGCTGGATTCCATCCTCCTCGCGACCCGTACTTCCCAAACGAAGGCAATGTTGGATGGCTTGAAGTTGAACCAGAAGATGATCATCCAATCCCTTTGGATGATCACCTCACAGAAGGCTTTTCGTATGGCTCTGACTCCGATCCTGAAGTCAATAACCTACCCCCTGTGGCCCCTGTCCCAAATCCTAACCCTCGTCGAGCTTTTCAAGGTTCGACGCCTACGTGGGTGGAAAGCTTGGAAACATGGATCCAAGAGAATAATCAGCCCATGCCATTCAATGGAGACCGAAGCTTTTATGACCTGAGCGAAGGAGGATCAGCAGACAGGATACAGCCAATCCTGGTCCGCAAAGTTGCACGAAACGAAATACAAGGCAGGATAGATCTCCATAGAATCACTGAAGTGGATGCTATTGCGAGTATCCCTACCATTCGCACCATTCACCTTGAAGATGCTCGTGAGAGGTCTAGGAGAGATCACGAGGCACTACAGCAAGAGCTTGCTGCAACTTGGGCTGAAGTCATAGAACTTCGGGTTTGCCAGAGTGTTTCTGAATGACACCTTCTCGACATGGAGCCTCAACTGGAAAGCTTGAGGGCCCGAGGGGTACCCGTCACCGATAGAAGATGCTCTACTCATCTTCCCTTTTGGCGTAAGGAATATCCTTCATGTCTATGATCTATGTAGTACTTTTCCTATAAAATATTCCTATCTCTCAAGTACTTAACTAGATTTCTAAGCTGTCAACATTTTCCATTATATGGTTTGATGTAAGACCTACTGTTACGTCATTTGTCCCGAACTCATTTACATCATTAATACTAGTAATATTGGTAGTTATCTAATCTATTGGTAAGTCTTTACTCTTGTGTACCCTACTCAATTGTTGTCTCTCTATCATACATTCATTCTAATGATTGGACTAAGGCAATTTAGTCCATGGATCACTCTCATCGTACTTACCATTGATTCTTACTATTATCACCATCTCTATAAACTTTCAGTAAAAGATGCCGCCTCGCAAGCGTCCAAACAGGGGCACGCCTATGAATCAAACTCCACCACCACCACCACCCCCTCCGCATTTCGATGCGGTGATGTTCCAGGCTGCGGTGACCGCAGCCATGACCCAAGTAAACTCTGGTGGTGCCAGTAGAGCTAGAACGGGCACCAAATCTAACCATGGTGAAAGCCAATCTTGCACATCGGAGTGTACCTATAAAGACTTCATCAGCTGCAAACCGGTGTTCTTCAATGGAACCGGATGGATCATTGCATTGTCCTAATGAACCGAAAGAATGGAAGCAATCTTTGATATGTGCTCATGTCCGGAAGGAAGCAAGATAAAATTTGATGCCTGCACTTTCACTGAAAGGGCCCTATCATGTTGGAATGGCCATGTCAAATCAATCTTGTTGGTAGTAGCTAACACCATGGGCTGGGAGATGCTGAAAGATCTAATGGAAAAAGAGTATTGCCTGAGGGGCGAAGTTCAAAAACTCAAAGAGGAACTATGGAGACTCAAAATGAAGGGTTCTGACATAGTGGCTTATACGGCCAGATTCAACAACCTGGTGACTCTATGTCTACACATGGTCCCCTCTGAAAGCAAGAAGGTTTTGAGATACATCTGGGGTTTGGTACCCCCGTATCGAGGGAACGTTCTAGCATCGATTCCTACGAGCTTTGATAGTGCCAAGAAATTGGCCCAATGGCTTATTGATCACGAGGTTCCTTATTCTCCAACAACAACTACGACTATTGTCTCAGCACAAGCCAGAGCGGTCGGCAACAAGAGAAAGCGTTGGGACCAAAAGAAGGGAAAGGCAAATCAACCCTCTTCCAAGAACCAACAGGTTGTGGTTGTCCGTGCTGCCACAACTCCTGTTACCCCTACACCAGCAAAACCTTATGCAGGGAATCTACCCAAGTGCACTAAGTGCAATTTCCATCATAACGGCCCATTTCGGGAAATGCACTGCACCAACTGCGACCGAAAGGGCCATACTATCCGGTTTTGCAAAGCACCATCCAAACCCATCACACAGGTCCCTGGTGCGGGAGTAATCCAGGCCTGCTACGGGTGTGGTGAGACAGGGCACTTCAAAAGAAACTGTCCCAACATTGGGAATGCAGGAGGAGTAGGGAGACTAATTGCTATTGGCCACAATGAAGTCGGGGAAGTCCCCACAGTAGTCGCGAGTACGTTCCTCCACAATAACTCATATGCATGTGTCCTATTTGATAGTGGAGCAGAGAGTAGCTTCGTGAACCAAAAATTTAAACACTTACTTAATCAAACACCGCAAGCACTAAAAGAAACCTTCGTCGTAGAAATGGCTAATGGAAAGATAGAGAGTTCTAACGAGATTTACATAGGTTGTACCCTCACACTAGATAACCATTCATTTCCAATTGACCTTATACCAATGTCAATCAAGAGTTTCGACGTCATTATCAGAATGGATTGGTTGAGTCTTCCGCGTGCCGACATCACGTGTTATGAAAAAGTTGTTCACCTTAATCTTCCGTCTAACGAAACTCTTATTATCTACGGTGACAAACCCGACACGAGCCTTCATATCATCTCAAGTATTCAAGCCCAAAAGTACTTGCGCAAGGAATATCATTCATTCCTTGATCACGTTTTCGATACGATCCGAGAAATGAAAGACGTGAAGAACATTCCACTAGTACGCGACTTTCCGGACATCTTTCCAGAAGAATTACCAGGATTAACCCCGCAACGCCAAGTCGAGTTCAAAATCGACTTAGTCCCAGGAGCTACCCTAGCAGCCAAATCGCCTTATCGTCAAGCACCAGCAGAGATGCAGGAATTATCCGGTCAACTTAACGAACTGCTCAACAAGGGCTTTATTAGAACAAGCTTCTCACCATGGTGAGCACCGATCTTATTTGTGAAGAAGAAAGACAGATCGTTTTGTATTTGTATCAACTATAGGGAATTGAACAAGCTAACCGTCAAAAATTGTTATCCCCTACCTCGCATAGACGACTTATTCGACCAAATGCAAGGGGCGAACTACTTTTCAAAGATTGATCTAAGATCCAGGTATCACCAATTATGAGTTCTAGAGGAAGATGTTCCAAAGACAGCCTTCCGAACGCGTTACGAACACTACGACTTCGTAGTGATGCCATTCGGATTGACCACTGTGCCCGCAGTATTCATGGACTTAATGAATAGGGTATGCCATCCTTACTTGGATCAGTTTATCATTGTCTTCATCGATAACATACTTATCTACATACGAAGTAAGGAGGAACATAGCGATCATCTATGACAAGTCCTAGGAACACTACGATCAGAGAAGCTCTATGCGAAGTTCTCTAAATGCGAATTTTGGATCCGAAGATTCTAACTCTTAGGTCACGTGGTTAGCAAGGATGAAATCCACGTGGACCCATCCAAAATCAAAGCCATTGAGAACTGGTCAGCACCAAAGATGCCCACAAAAATTCACCAATTTCTAGGCCTAGCTGGCTACTATCGCAGACTGATACATAACTTCTCATGAATTGCGAAACCTATTACAACATTGACCCAAAAGGGCATGGCCTTTGACTGGGAAGAGAAAAAAGAGAAGGCGTTCTGAAAATTGAAACGAGCCTTACGCACCACACCAATACTATCCCTCCCATAAGGAATAGAAGACTTCGTGTAGACTACAGACTACGCAGAGTAGGCAGAAGAGTTACGCCAACAGGAGGCGTTTGGACTTGGAGTTTCAGGTGGGCGATATGGTCCTCCTGAAGGTATCACCCTGGAAGGGTGTTATCAGGTTTCGGAAGAGGGGCAAGTTGGGCCCGAAGTTCATTGGTCCTTTTAAGGTTTTGGCCCGGGTGGGTCGGGTTGCTTAACGGTTGGATCTTCCGGCAGAGCTCAGCCAGATCCACAACACTTTCCATGTTTCTCAGTTGAAAAAGTGTTTGGTGGACGAGTCAGAAGTTGTACCCTTGGAGGATATTCAGGTTGATAGTAGCCTGAATTATATCTAGAGACCAGTGGCGATCTTAGATCGAAAGACGAAGACCTTGAGGAACAAGGTGGTTCAGTTAGTGAAGGTGCAGTGGCAGCACCGAAAGGGTTCTGAGTGGACGTGGGAGTCCGAGGGGGAGATGAGGGAGCATTATCCAGAATTATTTTTAGATACGACAACAGCAACAGACTTCGAGGATGGAGTCTAAGATAAGTGGGGGAGAGTTTTAACGCCTCATTTCTGGTATGTGATTTAAATAAAGTAATTTCATTTCTTAAAGGGTACTAGAAGAGTCTGTAGCCCGACCCGTTGAGTAGAGATGGGATGATCATGCAAATTGAGTTGCCTACTCGACACATCCATACGCTGGGACTCAGCGAGTCCGCCTGTCTGGATGAAGCCCTAATTTTAAGGGTTTGCACTCTATTTAAACGCATTAATGCGGCCCAACTTTGCCTCCATCACCCTCAGAGCATCCTTTACCGAACCATATCCCCCTTATAGAGTGTGTGAGTGATTGTTACTTTGTGAAGGAACTTTTGGAACAAGTAGAAGAAGGAGAAGGTTGAAGAGTTCAAGGAAGAGGAAGTAGATCCAGAATACACTCATTTGTGGTCATCTTTTCTGGTAATAAAGTCTCCATCTTGCTTATTGATCTAGTAGATCTTTTTTTACCCCAAATTGTTGCTTTTAAGTCCAAAAACCCCAAATCCTTTGTGATGAAGCCTTATGATCGGGTTATACTTCAGATATAGACCCTCATTGCATTCTAGAAGTGTAAAGTTTCAGTTGTGGTCGTGATTGAGGTCCCTCTTGAGCTTAGAACCCCATTAAGAGACTAGATTTGGCATTTGAAGCCTTTAAAGCCATGCATGCATGTAAAGTTTGCAAGTTTACGTGATAAGCATGCCCTAGAAGCTTGGATCTGTGATTTGGAGCCGCTGCATGGCTCAAATCAAGTTTGTATGGAAAAGGACTGAATGGACTCGGTGAGTCACAAGGTTGACTCGGCGAGTCATATGAAGATAGTTGTGGACTCAGCGAGTTGGATGAGCAAATTGGCAAGTCCGATGAAGATTACCTTAGACTCGACGAGTTGTTCATACAACTCGGCGAGTCGGATGTGTTTTTCCGATTAAAATAGAGTTTGAGTGAAATAGCCTCATTCCTTTTTAGTTACACGTGAAGTTAGCAACTTCACGTGTTCAGATGGTCCCAGGAGCTTAGATCTTCAATTCAGATGTTCTGGAATAGATTAGAATTGATTGTATGAAATCTGCAGGTTAGGACTCGGCGAGTTGTTCTTTGGACTCGACGAATCGAGTCGTGAGTCCACCGTCTTTCTTCGAGTTGTGAGTTCAGGGTGAATTGGTGAGTGGGGAAAGGACTCGGTGAGCTAAAGTCAGAGTTAGTAATGGAGGGACTCGGCGAGTTTGCACCCTGACTCAGCGAGTCCGGTCAACTGCAACTTGACTTTGACTAGGGAGTTGACTTTGATAAGGGGTAAAACATTCATTTTATATTGAGGACATTTATAAGTACCTAATCTAGTGTTTTTGGGATTTGTAGCTAGACAGTTCTGAAGCAGCAATCAACCACTTTAAGAGTTAGCATCTCAACAGCCAGCATTACGAGGTGAGTTTCCTTCCAGTAGGAACGGGTCTACAGCCACAATGCCGACCCGTTTAGTTAGGAGTAGTTCCGGACCTCGGTCTGATGTAGTAGTTAGATTGCTTGATGTCTTTGTGATTCAAGCATGTTTTGTGTTATGTGTTCTAGATCATGGTCCGATGCAATATGCAGTATATGTGTTCATGCTAGTTGATATGTTTATGGCATGTTATGTTCAGTCATTTCTGGACTTCGTTCTGATGCAGGGGACAAGGTCCCAGTCAGTTCCGGACTTCGGTCCGCTACAGTCAGTTCGGGACTTCTGTCCGATGCAGTCAGTTCCGGACTTTGGCCCGATGCAATTAGTTCCGTACTTTGGTCCGATGCAGAGGGCAAGGCCCTGGTTAGTTTTCGGACTTTGGTCCGATGTAGTTTCCGGACACGGTCTGATGCAGTGAGCAAGGCCCAGTATGTGCTTTATATGTTATTGTATGGTATGTGGTAGTTTGGGGGAGCTTACTAAGCTTCTTTCTTACAGTTTTTAGTTTTGGTTTCAGGTACTTCCGCTAGCAAAGGGAAGAGCTCGGGTTGATGGCATCGCACACACCACAGCTTTAGTTACTTTTATCCTGGGAGTTTGTTTCAGATACTGTGATATGTTGATACATTTCTTTTGTCATGACACATCTATTATAAATTTTTGGGATTTTTGACGTATGGTTTCATTATATATTATGGATGATTGTTAGCTTTCAGCACTATTTATACAAAAAAATTTGGGTCGTATTTTGGGTCGTTACAAGTTGGTATCAGAGCCTTGGTTTGAGGGATTCAGGCACACTTACGGGTGTGACTAAACTCAAACTAATAAAATAGTAAAAGATTTTCAAAAGAGAAACATATTCGAAAAGAATTTTGAAAAAGAACTTAGAAAGAAAATGAGTTTTCTTAAAAGAAAAGGGTGTGGTGCATGCGATCAGCCAAGCTCAAGTAAGTACTCCCAGATTACCCATACAAGTTTATATTATGATTAACTGTTTCAGTTTCAGTAGAACAATATGCTTGAATAGGACTAAGGATCTAGGAGGATGGCTTATGTGCCTGATATATGTGTTTCAGCTTTATGATAATTGCATGCTAGTATTGAGTAGACAGCAGTAGGATAGCATGTTTAGGTTATGCCTGATATTGTGAGCTTAGCATTGTACGGTAGTATAGTTTCTTGTTATGAGAATAGAGTTTCTTGATTAGTTCCTGCGTACGAATGTTGCTTTCTTTGTGTTTTGTGGGACTCCGAGTGATGGGAGTTAGTCATTAGGTGAATACGTCACATCACATGTGATCAGGGTTGAATAATCTCATAGTGCTAGATTTGGCCCTACTGCGCAGCTCTTGTTTGAGTCCAACCATTGTAGGAATGAGTCTTTTACTCGAAGGATTATCTGAGCCTCGTCACATGTGGTGGTATTCAGGTGATGACTAATTGGCATTACAAGGAGGCCTTCAGCAGCTGAGGACTGGTTTTTGGTTGAGTCAGAGATTTCCCTAGGGCAAGCCTAGGATGAGAGTAGTAGAGATCAGTAGCAGTCGCAATGACTTGGTGGAGTCGAGGTAGTTCTTGAGGAAAGTACAGATAGATGTGGAAGGTAGTAGGGGCCCATACTACTGAAAGCAGAGGATCTGTACTTGAATCAAGGAAGGCCGAGGCGAAACCAGGAAACCTGTAATAATAGCGATCCCTCGAGATATATAAGTGTTTATATCATGTAATGTGATGTGTTTTTAGAATGCTTGTCTTACGCCCTAGACTAGCAAGCGGCAGTTCAGGTGCCGGGGAGGGATCAGAATCAAGCTCAGGAGCCGAGTAGTTGGATGAGCAGACTAAGGAGTTTTTTCACTTTAGAGGTTACCCGTATCATACTTGAGCAGACTACTGTGATCTTCGGTTCGATCAAGGAGGGTATTTTGGAGTTGATGGATGAGAAGTTGAGCACATTTCGTGCTGAGATGGCGGCCATTATGGGGTCGCGCACACTCACCTTCAGGGAGTTCCGGGCTTGTGGAGCTCCAGACAACCATGGGGCGTGGGACCCCGATTGCGAGTACTAGGTGGTTGGTAGATGTTGCCAACGCATTCCGCACCAGCAGATGTCTCAAGGGGGACAAGGTCAGATTAGCATCCTGTCTTCTGAAGGACATGGCACGTGACTGGTGGGAGCAGGTTGGGTATGGTATCGGCGATGACACAACACTTGATGCTATGGCTTGGGCTAATTTTACCACCCGATATAGAGCCGAGTTTGCACCGGTTATCGAGGTGCAACAGTTAGCAAGAGAATTTCAGGACCTTACTCAGACTATAGAGTCAGTGGCGGAGATTACCACCAAGTTCAGAGAGAGGGCTCTTCTTGTTCCTCGGTACGTAGCTGATGAGGAAATGAAGAAGGCCTGTTATCATGAGATGTTGTGGAGTGATATCCGCCAGTTTGTGAGATGATGCAGCTGTAAGACGTTGGATGATATGATTGCGAGGGCGAGAGAGAGAGAGAGAGAGAGATTGATCTTGAGATGGAGAAGAAGAGAAAGCCGGAGGTGGCTTCGGGTACAGGGAGTTCGGGAAAGAAGCCCAATGTTTCGGATCATAGGTCCAGAGGTCAGCAGAGCCACAGTCGGTGTGGCAAATGTGGGAGCTTGCACGATGTTGTATTATGTTGTGCTTATTATTTCTGGAGTGTCTAAACACACATTCAATTAGCTGTCCAGGTTGTTTTTTCAGATTTGCTTGATAAAAAAATCACAAGTTGCTCTTTGACATGAATGCCGTTATAATTGAAAACAAATCCAAAGGCTTATCTAGTTGTGTTATGTATAGGCTTAATGTTGTTTTTGTTTTAGTTTTGCAATAGGCTTATATTTTTACTGCTTATGTTTCTTATAATAATAATTGTTACATTCGATGAGTGCAAAGATAATATGAAAATTTTGAAACTTAAGATAGCTATATATGACGATTTTGCCCTTATGATAATTTTGCCACTATTCATACATAACTATTAAAACAGAGCGATAGACATGAATATATGAATGATGTATACGACAAAGTAGAATGCTATATGCTGTTTTTAAACAATAAGTACAAAAGTTTTACTAGGATTTTTATTTAATTTTTAAAACTAAGAAGCCACATAATTCTTCTATTTATATATGTAATGTAAAAAATCATAAATGTTATGAATCTGATAATAAATTGGAAGCAACAGGTGATATTTTAAATGTCTATTTGAGTAAAAACTAAAAGGATTCAAATGTATATATCAATAAAAACTGAGTACAAAATTATCAAACTGTTGGGAGTGATGTATACAACAAAGTAGAATGCTATATGTTGTTTTTAAACAATCAGTACAAAAGTTTTACAAAGTTTTTTATTTAAATTTTAAAACTAAAAAGCCACATAATTCTTCTATCTATATATGTAATGTAAAAAATCATAAATGTTATGAATGTGATAATAAATTGGAAGCGACAGGTGATATTTCAATTTTTTTATTTATTTATTTTTTGATATGAATCCCATTTTATAAATTTAATTATCAAATGTATATTTCAATAAAAACTAAAAGGATTCAAATGTATATATCAATAAAAACTAAGTACAAAATTATCAAACTGTTAGGAGTGACAATTTCTGTAATGTTAGTAAGATAAATGGTCAGATTTAACAAAAATGACCGTTCTGCCCCTACTCATACAGAAATGACAATTACAAACACACAGACCACAGTTCATCCTCACCTGTGTTGATTAAAAAGGCACAAAGAGATATTGACATAGAGAGATAAAAAAAAATGGCTTTCAATGCTATATGTTCACTCAAAATCCATTCTTAACATAAAAAGAAAGAAAACGGAATATGTGAAACCAACAACAAAAGTATTCTTGACAAACCATAAAATCTAAAAATTGATGTTCGACTTGAATGATAAATAAAAAACGAAAAACTGAAAATCGTTTGAAACGTTCATAAGATCTCACTTCTCGACTTTAGGAATCAATAGTTGGGTGGACACAACAGTTTCCTTGATTCCAATGGATTTTTTTGAAGGTTTTGTTGATGACTGACAAACAGTATCTTCAAGATCGTAAACATCTACAAGTTTACGTTTCACATTGGTGGTTGGTGACAGCAGGCTAGTGGTGTCATGGTTGGTTGATGGAGTCATTGAAATTGTATTTGGAAAAGTAGAGATAGGAGTATTATCAGCAACGAAGGAAGCAGAACCCTTAAATGCAAGAATTAACATATGTTAATGATTGACATAGGAGTAATGTAAAATGAGTGAAGGGCAAAAAAAGTAGGAAATTATACCTTAAAACCAATTGTATCCTGAGAGTTGAAATCTGAGACCACGACATTAACAGACTCAGTTTCAGTGTCCTATATGTAACAGTTTGTAAAGTGCAATTTAGATTGGTAATATCAAGTATATAAAACATAATTTGTAGACGGATTAAGACTTATTTGTAGGTAAACCTGTTCAATGTGGTTTGCTTTTTCAAGCTTCTCGAGTGCAGAAATTATGTCAACATCATCACTTATCTTTAATATGTTGTAACTACGAATGTATTTTCTTCCAGCGGTAAAGCCTCTAACTATAATTTTGAAAGCCATTTTTCTACCAATAAGTTCATTGATCTCAACAGGAAAAGCAACAGTGTCATCCATCTAAAAAAAAGTAAATGAAACAAAATTAGACTTAAAATGTAGAAATGATTAGAATAAATTATGAATTTTATATAATGGATTTTTTTATAATATATACCTTTTCATACTTTTCTATCAAATCTGATGCTGAAATGTTTAGAATACTTCTAACATCCCGATCAAACAGAGTAAGTGTCACTACTCCTACCAAGCCTTGTACTCGAATTTTGAGCATAAAACTAAGGTATTTAAAAATCAAATAAAAACCATACAAATTAGATAAATACAATAATGAAAGAATATTAAATTTCTTATTATACCTTGGTTCAGCAACTATGACTTGGTTTTTGCACTTCTGTTGTGTACATACCCAAGATTCATTCTCAGCCACATGATCCAAAAGATTTTCCTGATCAATGGGCATTTTATGAACCTTTCTCTTACGGTTCTTGCAAGTCGGGTAGTACCATTCTTGATTATCTTTAAATATATTAATTGTTCCAAGAATGATGGCATAACTCCCCTATTATTAGTAATAACCAATGGTGTTGAATCAGGAAAATTAAGCATTACTAATTTAAGATTTAATAATGTAAATATACCTCATCTAATTCGTGGATCATGGAAATCTGAAAGTCATCATGTACAATATACATCATAGAAGACGTTGTAGCACGAGAACATGAAGAAACCGATCCACTTTCTTTTTCATTAAACCTGTTTACAAATAAAGTGTAAGCAAACTATCAATTAAAAATAAATTTATTTTAATAGTAATATATAAAGGACTTGATTGAAACATAATCAAACTTTTTTTTTAAATCAATAATTTCTTCAACTTGCTCATCAATGAATAGCTTTGTTGCTAAATATGTGTTATTCACATATACACGACCTGAAAAGAAAATGAAAAAAATATTGGATTAAATCATTTCTTAGATAAACATTGAAAATGGTAAAGATATAACATTATATTAATAAAAGGACCTCGGTAATCCTTCCACCTAGCACATTGAATAATCATTACAAAATTCACCCGCTGTTTGGATACATAGGAATCAATTTGTTCAGCGTAATCTCCCCACAAAGTAGCAAGCACTTGTCGTCCCCTAAATGTATATGAATTAAAACAACATTTTTTTAAAGTAATAATACACAAGTTTTAAAAGAAACATACTCTAAATCTTCCAATTTCAATGTAATCCTTTTATCAAGTTTTTGGGTTGCAGGTTCCAGTGGATAGCATTGAAAAACATTACTGATCACATCTATAATATACATTATGTAAGATGTTAGTATATAATTAGTGTTAGCATGGACAATTTATATAAATATATTATAAGAAGTAAAATGTGAAATCAAAGTTGTGAACTTTACCAAAAGAAATAGTTGAAGGGATCGCCTTATCGATAACATCTTGGAAGTTTGCAAAAGCGAAAGAATTCAAGGGCCCATTAAAACCAATGCACTTGTTTACTCTAGTGGTATATTGAAAAAACAATTTGTTTTTAATGTCAACAAACTTCATGGCATCATCAACATATAAACCAAGTGTTGGCTGATGAATGTAAACATCAGCATATTCTTCAAGTGCTTTTCCCAGTATAACATATTGTTTCTCCACAGTGCATTCAATTTTATTACCCTTAAAAAAAACAATTAAATAAATAAGACATAAAGAACTATATGATTAACATAATAGTGTATAAGTAATAATATGATAAGTTGAAATCATTAAATATGTTTAAACCAATTAAGTTTAAACACCTCTTCATCCATTAAAATCATTCCGATTTGTCGTGTCTCATGTGGTTTCGACCAAGTTGTTTGTTTCCAAAGCTGGATTATTCTCACTTTAATTGTGTAGTTGTCATTTGAGAGGCCTAAATCATTAATCATTGTAATTTGTGTTGGATCCATGAGCTGTAAGATAAAAATAAAACATTGATTATATAATGAACAAAATTGAGAATGATAGTATACGTTAGATTTGAGAATAATAAGCAAAGTAATCAGGATACAATTTATTATTTATTCCCCTGTTTAGATAATTGATTGTGTAACTCATAAAATTTCTTTTCAAAATTACAGTTGCATCGAAAATTTCTGTAATGTTAGTATGATACATGGTCAAATTTAACGAAAATGACCATTCTGCCCCTACTCATATAGAAATGACAATTACAAACACAGAGACCACAGTGCATCCTCACTCGGGTTGATTAACTGGGTTGATTAAAAAGGCACAAAGAGATATCGATACAGAGAGACATAAAAAAAACAGTGTGTGGTCAATAACAAAAAAGATCTAGGTGCAAACAACTTGCATGAATTATCCTTATTAAAAAGGAACAAAAAGTATATATGTAAATCCATATGATGTTAGCTGTCCAGGTTGTTTTTTCAGATTTGCTTGATAAAAAAAATCACAAGTTGCTCTTTGACAGGAATGTCCTTATAATTGAAAACAAATCTAAAGGCTTATCTAGTTGTGTTATGTATAGGCTTAATGTTGTTTTTGTTTTAGTTTTGCAATAGGCTTATATTTTTACTGCTTATGTTTCTTATAATAATAATTGTTACATTAGATGAGTGCAAAGATAATATGAAAATTTTGAAACTTAAGATAGCTATATATGACAATTTTGCCCTTATGACGATTTTGCCACTATTCATACATAACTATTAAAACAGAGCGATAGACATGAATATATGAATGATGTATACGACAACGTAGAATGCTATATGCTGTTTTTAAACAATCAGTACAAAAGTTTTATGGGATTTTTATTTAATTTTTAAAACTAAAAAGCCACATAATTCTTCTATCTATATATGTAATGTAAAAAATCATAAATGTTATGAATCTGATAATAAATTAGAAGCAACAGGTGATATTTTAAATGTATATTTGAATAAAAACTAAAAGGATTCAAATGTATATATCAATAAAAACTAAGTACAAAATTATCAAACTGTTGGGAGTGATGTATACGACAAAGTAGAACGCTATATGCTGTTTTTAAACAATTAGTACAAAAGTTTTACAAAGTTTTTTATTTAAATTTTAAAACTAAAAAGCCACATAATTCTTCTATCTATATATGTAATGTAAAAATTCATAAATGTTATGAATGTGATAATAAATTAAAAGCGACAGGTGATATTTAAATTTTTTTTATATGAATCCCATTTTATAAATTTAACTATCAAATGTATATTTCAATAAAAACTAAAAGGATTCAAATGTATATATCAATAAAAACTGTATCACAAAATTATCATACAGAAATGACAATTACAAACACACAAACGACAGTTCATCCTCATCCGAGTTGATTAAAAAGGCACAAAATTATCAAACTGTTGGGAGTGATAATTTATGTAATGTTAGTATGATACACGGTCAAATTTAACAAAAATTACCATTCTGCCCCTGCTCATACAGAAATGACAATTACAAACACACAAACGACAGTTCATCCTCATCCGGGTTGATTAAAAAGGCACAAAGGGATATCGACACAGAGAGATAAAAAAGAATACATCAATGCTATATACGACAAAGTAGAATCGTATATGTTCACTCAATATAAGCAATAATATTTGGTATTGTATAGATTCAATAGTAATTAAGACATCAAACGTTGTTAACTGTTTATCAATCTTTTACTTTTTATTAAGTTTATGTGATACATCAATGCTATATGTTGACTCAAAATCCGTTCTTAACATAAAAAAGAAAGAAAACAGAAGGCATAATATGTTGAACATTTGAAACAAAGAAATTGAGATTAACATTACATCGAACAGTTGGCGGACATTATACAAATGGTCTTGTTACAATGTGTTAAAAAAAAAAGATAATTGAAAACAAAAGGAAATGCATCGTGCATATATAAATGGGCATAATACTAACCTTATGTAGTTATTGGGATGATAATGTCAATTGTTGAAGACAGTTGATTCCAGCGTGAAGAAGACGAGTGGTGCATGTATAAACGAAATTGAAAAGAAACGACTCATGAATGTATTATAGATGTAATTGAAAGTAATTTTTGGAAATTATTACCTGCTATAAGTAAAAGACGAAGGATTTTGAAATCGAATCCTTCAATCCACCGTGATTGAAGGCTAATCATGTAAGTACATTGTGAGGCCATACACAGAGAAGATTTGGTTAAAAGAAACCGATATGATTTTGAAATCGAATCCTTCAATCCACCGTGATTGAAGACTAATCAGTTGGCAAACGTATCTTTGTTGCTTTGTATAAGGAGTTAATTGAGGAAACAATTTATGTAGACATACGTGTCTTCAACGGTTTAGCTGCATTCCATGTGGCTTTCTAATACATTTACATGTGGAATTTTAAAAAAAATTGAAAAATGTAGAAAATGACATTTGTCTAAATGCATATGAAAGTGCCAAGTGTCAAAAAATTGTTATTTATTAGGGTATATATATATATATATATATATATATATATATATATATATATATATATATATATATATTTATTAAGATCATTAGGATCAGTTTTTCAATGGTTGTTTTAAGGTTTATTCTTTATCAAAAAAAAAAAAAATATCATACTTTATCATTTTTTAAACTTTTTCCATATTGATATTTAATAAATTTAAAATTAAATAAAAATAAAAATAAAAAATCTTATTCATATAATTTCATCACCTTTTAGAGCTCATTTTACTTGAATTTTTTTTTTTAGAATTTTAACGAATTACCTGCTACAACAATGTTTAACATATTAAAAAGTTTTGCATATTTACTATAATGTACATAACCTTATAAAAAAGAATTCGTTTTTATGCATATAACATAAAATGTGTACCATATACACATCATTTGAAAAAACTTTTTTTTTTTTCAATTTTTTATGAATCGCCTTTTATAGCTAAGTTAGATAATTAAGATGTCTTTTTAAATATCTAAAAAAAATTAAAAATATGCATATATATATATATATATATATATATATATATATATATATATATATATATATATATATATATATATATATATATATATATATATATATATATATATATATATATATACACAAACTCAAATGTACATGTTTATATTTTGTGTTGTGCACATATACAAAATAAATAAATAAATAATAAATTATACACTTAGCAACATCATCAATGTAGCAAGTGATTCGTTGAAAAAGAATTCAATAAAACATTTTTATGGTACATATTTTACGTTATCTGCAATATATATATATATATATATATATATATATATATATATATATATATATATATATATATATATATATATATATATATATATATATATATATATATATATATATATATATAATAAACAAACAAACAAAACATAATAAAAAAAACTTTTATGTATATAGAAAGGTTAAAAAACTAATGCATTCACATATTTTTTATTATTTTTTTCCATATAATATAAGCTTTAAAACAAAGGTTAAAAATACGATCCTAACAATCTAAAAAATTATATAAGCTTTAAAACAAAGGTTAAAATAATGACCCTAACAATCTAAAAAAATGATCTCAATGGATCTTCCCCTATATATTATATAATTTATATTTATATAAGGTGTCAAATTTTTGTTATATTCTGTCGTAAACTTCTTATCCCCAAAATTTCATTCATATTAATTAAATTGGCTTCAGCTAAGAGAAATAATAATATTATTGGTATGATTATAACAGCCTGAATATAAGATAAAATCAATTAATTTATTTTACACGACAAACCTTACGCTAAACGAATGTCAATTTATTTGATTCCTTTCTTTTTTGACTTCATATTAAATGTCAATACTACGTTTTCACGGGGCTAAGAAACTTCTAATTCTGTTTGCCTAAAAGTATGATCCTTTGTACACTAAAAGCCAAAAGATGATATTTAGATATATTTTAAAAAATGAAATAATCAAAGAGACTATGAAACGTTTATAATTCTTATAAATAAGACAAGCGATGTTTAGATTTTAAAAATAAATTAAACGAAAACAGTATTACTTACTTTCGAGTTTCTTTTTATGTGTATCATTGTTTTTTCATATAAAAACATATATTTTTAGTTGACTAAATGCCTATGCCTACAACATTTTCGAGTAGAAGTACACTTTTGGCAGATTAGATATAGATCTTTATAACTTAGATGGCCGATTTTTCTTTCTAAAGCTAAGTTATATAATATTTATTATTCTATAAATTATTAGATATACTGGGTGAAAGTGTTTAATATATGAAATGGTGCTTGGATAAGGGGATATCAAGACACAAAGAAGACAAGGTAAAACATGTGATAGTGGTTGCTTCCTTGTAGATTCAAATTGGTCGGTAAACTAGTTGATTTGCTTGTGTATAATCCACTTTTTTTTTTGAAAAAACAAATATCATTAAAAGTGAGAGGGGCACTCTCATAGCAATAAGCTACAATAAGCCCAATGTAACAAAAAAATGGATAATGACTTGAAAGGGTAACAAATTTTTGATTTTGTTCACATTTAGTTACTAAACTTTTTTTCGTTATCTATTTGTCATTGAACTATTGAAATTGTTCACATTTTACCCTTATGACCGGTGTAAAATGTGAACAGTTTCAATAGTTTAGTGGTAAATAGATAACGAAAAAAAGTTTAGTGACTAAATGTGAACAAAATCGAATGTTTGTTTCCCTCTAAAAGTTCAATGGCTAAATGAGAACAAACTTCCTATTGTATTATGTTTTAGCAAACTATTTATTTTTGTTTAATTGTAGCAACATTTGTTGATGAAGAAATCTATGAAATAAAAAAACAAAATGTAACATCTGGATTTTCAGTTATCATAATTTAAGTATTTTTCTTTTCAGATATTATAATTTAAGTATTTTTATTTTGAGTTGATGCCTCAACTCGTCGAGTAAGGTCGCAACTGATGACTCGGATTAATGAATGGACTCGACGAGTCGGTGAGGCAACTCGAAGAGTCCGCGCTGTTGGCAGAAACCCTAAATCTTTGGGCCCGAGCCATATTTAAAGGCACTTATGGCCTTCAATTGCGACTACCTTTCCCATAAGTGAGAACCCTAGCGAGCTTGAGTGTGTAGAGTGAGAGGAAGAGCTATCTTGAGCTTTTTGGTGTGATTTTGCAAGAAATGAGAAGAGTTCCAGCAAGAGGGACCAAGGAAGGTTATTGTTCTGAGTTATTCAAGAAAGGAGCTTCATTCTGAGGTACAAAAATGAACCCTTTTCCTTCCCTATTGTGTAGATTCCATTTTGGGGTTAGGGCTTGAATCACTTCATCTTTGGGGTTTTGAATGCCTCAAACCCCTCTTGCAAGTTTGTGTTATAGATATGGACCCTTCTAGGTCCAGAGAGCCGAGAATATGAAGCTTTAGTAGAGTAAACCTTAGGGTTTGAAGTTAGGAATCTGGACCCTTCTAGGTCCAAAGAGCCGAGAATATGAAGCTTTAGTAGAGTAAACCTTGGGGTTTGAAGCTAGGAATGGATTTGGATAGCCTTAAGAGAAGATTATCCAATTAGGGTTTAGACTGTAACCCTTAAGGAGTCTGCAAGTATAAATAGACCCTATGGGTAAGGGAAATCGGCATCTCATCTAAAGTAAGAGAACTCTGGCCGATTTCCTCCCCTTTCCTCTCTCCTAAATCATCTTTCTTGCTATTGGTGTTTGTAAGCCATTAGAGGAGTGACATTTGTGACTCTAGAAGCTCCAAGATAACAAGATCAACAAGGAATCCAAAGGTATGGTTCTAGATCTATTTCAATGTTGTTATTTAACCTAATTAGGCATTAGAAGTCTTGGATTCAAAGCATGTTTAATTAGAAAGCCTAGATCCGAGCATTAGGGTTTTGCATGCGCACATAGGAAAGTTCTTATGGCTAAAACCCATCAATTGTAACATCCTGATGTTTAGGTATTTCTGAATTTATCCCTTTAAGTTTATTATATGGAATTTTGGTCCCTAAGTCCAAGAGAATGTGCCTTGAGGCCCAAGTGGCATTCTTCTAATTTTGGGCATGAGAAGTATGCTAAGCATACATGTACGTTGAGCGTACTAGGGCGCGCCCTAGTACACTGAGCATACACTCATGTACACAGAGCATATTAAAAAAAGATGGAAACCCTAATTTTTAGGGTTTAAGTGGTATTTAAGCATCTTTATGACCTCATTTCTATTCACCTAACCATCCTCTACCCTCTCTTCGTGATTTGAAACCCTAGAAGCACCTTATGAGGAAATTTCAAGCATTAAAGAGTATGTTTGTGTGATTTGAAGAGGAACGAAAAAGATCAAGCTCAACTTGGAGGTAGAAGCAACTTAGAATTGGGATCTATCTTTCATTTCCAAGCCTTTCAAGGTGTAAAGCTTGCATCGTTGTCTCTTAATCTTGTAGATGTAGTCATGGGGGTTTTATGTCATCTTGTTGGTCCTAAAAGTATCATCTTGAGCATGGCATGTAGACCCTAGGAAGGGTCCTTAGCCATAAAAATGAAGTCCCTTTGGTTAGTTTTGCTCCATGAATCTTGTAGGAGGTCTTAATGGATTAAGACCTTGTGTTAAGCTCCTATTAGGTGTGTAAAGTCATAAAGTTGGAAACTTTATGACTCTAGGGTGTGCTTTAGTTGTGGATCTGAAATATGGGCTTGAGGGCTTAAGCTATTAAGCACTTAATGAAGATTTAGGGTTTGCGAGGTTATGCCCCGCGTACTCAGTCAGCCACCCCGATGGTGGTCAATATGAGGCTTCACGTGCGATAAGCGTACCTTCGGCATACGCCTCGCGTAATCGCATGAGTCAGCTTTGTGAGTAGCTCGGTTGAGTTGACTTGGCCGGGTTCACTAATTTGTCTTAGTGGGTTTGACCAGTAGGCTTTAACTTTGACTTTGACCAAGTTTGACCTTGAGGGTATTTTGGGTATTTTGATGGAACTAGGTATCGGTTAGAGAGCTGAGACTCGGAGTCAGACCTTATCAATTATGTTCAGCATGCGAGGTGAGTTCTCCTCACTGTACTTCCAGGTCGAAGACACCAAAGCCGGCCCATTGGTTTGATAACCTGATATTCGTTAATACACTGAGTATGGAATAGATATGCATGCTAGTTTTGATATGCTACTTTGGTAGACCTATAGGACTAACTGTGATACCATTTGAGTATCTATATATGTTATTATCTGTTATATATCGACATATTGTGTGGGTTCAGTTGAGGTTGTATTGCTCCGTGCGGTAGCCAACAAACCCTTGAGCAATCCAGATATTAGTTGAGGGTCGGGGAGGGCATGTCAGACTCATACTGAAGGCTCATGATCATTCCAGATACGAGCTGAGGGACGGGAAGGACATTTCAGACTCGTACTGAGGGCTTAGTGGTATTCAGTCCGAGGACTAATTTGGTCGGGGAGCAAGCCAGACATAAGTTGTGGACCCAAGGGCAAGCCAGACTTATGATGTAGGCTCAAGGGAAATCCAATATTTTAGTTGTGGACCCATTGCCTGTTGTTATTATACATGTTTTACTTATTGTGTTGGTATTTTCGGGGTAATTCACGAAGCTTTGGGCTTACAGTTTTGGGTTATGTTTCAGGTACCTCAGAAATCGTTGGAAGGCGTAGGCATGATCGTGCACCTCTTTGTGTTTAGCTTTATCATTTTAGGAAAACTCTGATATTTAACATGTTTTGAAAAATATATTGTAAACAAATATGATTTCGGGTTGTTTTTAAAAGTTTAAAATGTTTCGTGATTTTTATGGATGTTACATGCGTAAAACTATTTAAAACAATTTTAGAATCCTTCAAAATATTCGAATAAAATATTACATGTGCAGTTTGTTAGAATAATTAGGATTGCGTCTACATGTCACACAAAAAAATATCATCATCTCAAAATGAATATATATATATATATATATATATATATATATATATATATATATATATATATATATATATATATATATATATATATATATATATATATATGTAGACAATACTATACTATAAGAATAAAGAGAATAGTTTGTTTCGTAATTTAAATACGTTCAACGTTACACAATTATTGATATTATTATGTTTTCTCATTCATTCTTGCTCACATACAATGTTATTCACTCGTTCTAATTTTTACAAAATACGAATATGAAGAATAAATTCTGATTACATTCTGATAAAATGAGATTCATAAAAAAATAATAAAAATAAAAAAATAAAAAAATACATGTCATCCTTATAGACGATTTAAGTAGCAAGAATACATGCATGATAATGACAATAATTATGTGAGTTTGAACGTATTCATATTACCAAACAACCTATTATCTTAGTCATTTCACATAATAACACTTTTCACAAGCGTCCGCACAATAAATGTTTATGCACATATGAACCTCTCTCTCTCTCTATCTCTCTCTCTCTCTCTCTCTCTCTCTCTCTCTCTCTATATATATATATATATATATATATATATATATATATATATATATATATATATATATATATATGTGTGTGTGTGTGTGTGTGTGTGTGTGTGTGTGTTTGTGTGTGTGTTTGTGTTTGTGTGTGTTGGTAATCCATAGGTAACTTACCAACAAATTATAGAGTAAATTGATATATTTTAAAATCATCATAATACTTCTTAGTTAATTTATCGACTAGTTACTGTTAAATTGGTTTTCTGACACATAAGTTAATTCTATTATTAAATTGTCTATAGTACGTTTGTTTCCCTCGCAAAATCCCTCACAAATTTAGGGGGTTTCTTTCCCAAATCCGTAGATATTTCGTAGTAAATTTCCGACAGGATTGTTTCCGTGGATTTTTTTATAGGAATTTGACTTGTTTTCTAGTAGACTTTGCAACTCAACAAAGAAACAATGTAGTTAGAGGCGTAGAATTAAAACTTAAGGGTTGCACAATATGTTTAGGGGTCACTACAAGAAATACGGATATTAGCGGTGACAACCGTCGCCGCAAAAAAGTAGGTTTGTCGCCGCTAAAAGTATTAGCGGCGACTCGTCTCCGCAAATACGTCGTCGCTAATGCCCTTCTTGTCGCCGCTAATACTTACCTGTCGCTGCTAAAAATCCGTCGCTGCTAATACATACCTGTCGCTGCTAAAAACCTGTCGCTGCTAAAAGCGTCGCTGCAAAAGACTCTTTTCATTTTTTTTTTGTTACAATTTTATGGAATATAAATCTACAATTTTATAAAATCAGCTATATTTAACCCATACACAACCAAAAACAATATAACAATTATAAAATATTAATCCACAATAAAAAATATTAGTCCATACAACCTAATTAAAGTATTCTTCTAAACAAACATTTCATAAAATCCTAAAATTTCTACTCCTCGCCGTCACTCTCATCATTTTCGTCATTATTTGGTGATGACAATGAACGAAACCACTCTTCTAATGCCGTAGAACATGTCGGGTCCTTCAGTATCGTTTGCAACATTTCCACCTACAAAGAAATCAAAATATATTACCAATATATCATAATAGTATTATATTTTTCAAAAACTACCAACATATCATTATAGCATTATAGCATTATACTTTTCAACTTAAACAAACAATTACCTGTGATTGTGGTGGTTCTTGTGTCATCGGTTGTTCTTGATCATACATGGACACAATGGTAGGGGGTTTACGCCCGATGCCTCTAATATGTCCGCGTCGAACACCCAATATTTTTTCAAAACATTTTCTTGTATCACTTGGCGTTAGACCGCTTGCTGAAGAAGAAGCTTGGGTTTGTTGATTGATCTCCTGAAGTAAAGCATTCTATATTTTCAAAAAATGATAAACATCATAAAAATATATTACTAAATACCCATGACGATATAAAAACGTATATGAAAATACAAATTAACCACTTACGTATTGTTGCTCGACTGCAGGACTATAAAACACCCCTTGGCGATTGGAATTAGCCTTACGGAATGCTTCGATTCGAGTGATATCCTATTTAACAAAAAAAAAATATTATACTTTAAATAAACATTTAAATATATCATAACTTACTTCTTTGAAGCATGCATTACTGTACGAGCTCGACCCCCCTCTGTTTACAACTAGTTGTTTTGCACGGACTTCTTTGTTTGACGCTGAACGACTTAAAAATTTGGGCGATTGAAAATGTTCGATTGCCTTCGCCCAATTTTCTGGTGACATACCATTGGGGGGGGGGGGGGGGGTGTTCTTTAGTGCCATTGGGATATCTGCAGGCCCCCCGATATCCTTAAAATAAGAATGAGCTTTACTTTTTCGGCCTCTGTAAACTTTTGCAAGACTCGAATCAATACTCCGCAACAATTGTGCACGCTCCGGATCCAAGTTAACCTTATCCAAATCAAACTTATTCTACAAATACAAAAAAGTTAGTTAATTAAATAACAATCACAAAGAAACTTAAAATATTATTCTAATAAAATATTATTCAAGTTACTTTTAGATGCATAATTGTCGCATTCCTTAACGCGGGGGAAACATTGTCCCAACCAGATACGTTTAAAGGGACGTTGTTCCACAAATACCTCCCAATTTCATGTGTGAACCAATTAGCAGGCTTCCCGACAGGGGAATATGTGATCTGCCTGTCAAAATTCAAATCCACAGTCTTTCCCTTGTTTGCCCTTATCCACTTTCCTAGCTCTATATTCTTTGACAAACCCCTTCTTTTCTTTGGAAGCTCGACTGAAAAAATACAATTAAAAATATTAGTCACGATAACTTATAATAAATTAATTAAAATAGCTATTAAATATATCATAACAAAACTTACCATCCTGTTCATGTTGCCCGCGACCAAAGCCTCCCGGAGATGGTGGATCCCCAGCTCCATCACCACCGTGACCAAGGCCCATAATATCGGCCATCACCTCCGTTACAAAACAATTTATGATTATAAATAACAATATTTCTTATAACTATATTTAATATCTAAACTAATAATAGAAAATTTAATTTAATAGTTTTACAAAGCAATTTATGATTATGAATAATTTTAAAACTAAAATACCACATAAATATAAAAATTTGATTTGAAAATTACTCTTTTGTAATATACATACTTTATTTTTCACACATTACATACATAGATACACACACTATACATACAAATACATATAAACATTTTCTTACACATATTCATTATAGCATCGTACTTCTTTTTCTATTATAGCAACCTAATTCCAAATAATAATCAAACAAAAAACACACAAAAACATAAAAATACCACATAAATATTGAATTTGATTTGAAAATTACTCTTTGTAATATACACACTTTGTTTTTCATACATTACATACATAGATACACAAAAACATAAATATACGTATTTTTCTATTATAGCAACCTAATTCCAAATAATAACTTTACAAAAAACACACAAAAACATACAAATAACACATAAAAAATTCCGCGACAATTCATTGCAAATTCCAAATAATAACAATACAAATAACATACAAAAACATACAAATCAAATATATAATCTCAAAATTCATGAAAAGGAACCTGTGGTAGTGTAATTTAGCGATTTTCCGGTAAGAAATCCAGTTTTCCGGCAACAATTCCGGCAATAGATGCGGCAAAAAACATTAAATTAAACACTTAAACTAGTAAAGAAAACTTCAAAACAGAAGTTGAATAGAAAATACGGAAGAAATCAGACCTTCAATCGAACTTTTGTCGCCGGAAATGAGTGTGGTCGCCGGTAATAATGGAGCTCCACTAGTGGCCGGCGGTAATGGTTGCCGGAGACGAGTCCTATGGCGCAAACGAGGTGGTCGGAGGTGCAGTCGCCGGTTACTTTGGAGGAGTGAAAGGAAGCAGAATGAACACAAAAGTGACGCAGTTGGGGGGTTATCTGCGATGAGTATTAGCGGCGACGCGTATTAGCGGCGACGCTAGGGTTTTAGCGGCGACAATAGGGTATTAGCGGCGACACCCCTGGAGGGAAAACACAGCGCCATTTTTCCTCAATTTCTCACCGTTGGATTAAAAGAAGATCGAACGGACAGGGTTGATTTGACGCGGATCGACACTGTAGCATCATTAGCGGCGACGCCTTTAGCGGCGACACCGATTATTAGCGGCGACATGTAACGCGTCAATCACATGTCGCCGCTAATAATCGGTGTCGCCGCTAAAGGCGTCGCCGCTAATACTGATATTTCTTGTAGTGGGTTGCATAAAATTTACATAAATCGGAAATTTTCTCGAAAAATTACATTACGTTAGAAATTTTGAGAGATGACATGAACTAACTCGTGCTTTATACATATTGCACGTAATGCAAGCTCTTAAAATTTCAAATATTTCATTAACCTAGTTTCTCAAGTAATCATATACCATGTTTATAAATAAAACAGATTTTAGTAGCGAACCGAAGCAAAATCAAGAAATGCACAAAACACAAAGTTAATCACCGTTCAAGGCCCCCCAAAAATAGACATTAAAAATGCATTATTTATCCTAAAATCAAGATCTCATAACAGAAATATCAATGGAGATATTGAAATGTCAAGGGCACATCAGCATTATTATATTCCAAGATACATGTGTTGCCTCTGTACCACACAGCTAGCTCAACCTATATGTGATATGTAATGACTTGTATTAAATAACTTGGATTTTGTTCATAGCATATCCCACATATTATGATACTACACATGACATATATCCATTAATTATTATTATATCTCTAACATAGAAGCATGTAACAAATCTCAAATATATGTCTTAAAATCTAATTTGATAGTTTACATTTGTTAGACCGAGTACATATATGTATTTTTGAGGAAAAAAAAGTGTATAAACGATCAATGTCTACGAATCTCGACACAATTTCCCATATGATATGCTTATGTAGGATACGAGTGTCTTCATGCAGGTGTGATATGAATATGTCGATGTGTATGGTGTGATGAGAAATTAATATGAGTTTCAAAGTTACATATTGCTATTATGAATGAAGAAATGTAGTCCTGTATTATGGCTATGTATTAAATACCTCAGGAAATACATGTTAAGGAGTCTTTAATGTAGAAGGCCAACAGAACCAATCATGGAATCTTTCCTCTTTCTTGTTGTTTTTTAATTTGGTAGTTGACTCCCCTAATTGTTCAGCTTCGTTCATGCTAAAATTTCATATTGTAAAGCATTTACGTTGAGTTTTTAAATAATCATTAAACTAAATAAACTGGTTCTTGCCGACCAAGAACATGGTATAGTAATTAATGAAGGGCTGCGTTAATTTATAATTTAATATGCATTTCTATGTTATATTCCACAGATAGAATGCTTCAAGATAGGAGAAAGAGAAACAACTAGTTGCCCATTTACCTTAATAAACACATCATTAATATAATTAACATGAAATGATTAGTACAATAATTAAATAATTAAAGATTTAAGAATGCAAAAAACCAGAATAAATGGACTAGTGTGCTGTGATGATGATATGATGATGGTGATTTAAGACCAAGTAATTTTAAACTTACCTACTTCAGATAAACCTTTCATACGTATGATATCATTCCTGACATCATCATAACAAATTGCTTTCTTTTGTTAACTAAGTTGCTATATATACGTACATTCTCACATATCAAGTTCTTCAAAATTGCTAACTCCACCAAAAAAAAACTTAAACACATTCTCATTGCCTCATCAAAAGAGCTTCTAGTTTTATTTCCTCTATGTGGTAATAAAGCATGGAAGGTAGCGATGTGTTTAGAGTTAGCAGTGCAAGGATAAGTAGTTCCAACATATGGAGAAATAGTGGAAGAGATATTTTTTCACGATCTTCATTAGATGAAGATGATGAAGAAGCATTGAAATGGGCTGCTATTGAAAAACTTCCAACAAATCTTCGATTAGAAAGAGGGATATTAACCGAAGAAAAAGGGAACCCAAGAGAGATTGATATCAAGAATCTTGGATTAGTTGAAAAAAGGAATCTTTTGGAAAGACTTGTAAAAATTGCAGAAGAAGATAATGAGAAGTTCTTGTTAAAGCTTAAGAATCGCATTGACCGGTAAATATTTGATAACTATTACTTTTAACTTCATGGAATATTTCTTCTTTTTTCTTATGTTCTTTTTTTTTTCTAATATTTGAATGAATGTAGAGTTGGGCTTCAACTTCCAACTATTGAAGTTCGGTTTGAGAATTTGAACATTGATGCAGAAGCCTATATTGGAGGGAGGGCACTGCCAACCATATTTAACTTTGTGGTTAATATTTTAGAGGGATCTTTAAATTATCTTCATCTTTTTCCAAGTAGAAAGATCCCTCTACCAATTCTTCATGATGTTAGTGGTATTATTAAGCCTGGAAGGTGAGAATTTGACATGATTATGTATATATATTTCATATGTAACATATTATTTGCTAACATTTTGTTTTCATAAATTCATAATACCAACTGTTTATGCAGGATGGCGTTACTATTAGGTCCACCAAGCTCAGGAAAAACTACATTGCTTTTGGCTTTGGCTGGAAAACTTGGGTCAGATTTAAAAGTATGAGAGTAATTTTTTTATGACTAAATTACACAAATGGTCCCGATGGTTTAGGGTAATTTGTACGTTTGGTCTCTAACTTATTTTTTTAATTCGGAAGGTCCCTACTATCTGTTTTTGTTACGCGCTCGGTCTTTGTCTTACCTAAAAATAGTACTTTGTCCTTTAATTTTTTTAATTTATTTAAATAAACACACATACAATAATTTATTTAAATAAACACACATCTAACCCACCCTCTCACCTTACCTTATCTATCTCACTATTTTTCTCTATTTAAATAATAGTCTTTTTAGATAAGACAGCGATCAAGGGTGTAACAAAAATAAATAGTATGGACAAGCGCATAACAAAAATAAACAGTAAGGACCTTTCGAGTTAAAAAAATATATTAGGGACCTAACACATAAATTACCCTAAACCATAGGGACCGTTCATGTAATTTACTCTTTTTTAGTCTATGTGTGCTTTTTATAACCCTCCGATGTGATTATCTACGACTTAGACTATGTTTGGCGTACTAGCTGATAGCTGAAAAGCTAGCTGTTAAATAAAAAACTAGCTGATAGCTAAAAAGTTACCAGATCAAAAATAACGTTTGATAAAACTAACTGAAAAACTAGCAAAAATATATAAAAGTACATAAAATAACATGTAAGAGTATGTGTTTCTATAATTAATTAAATGGTGTATTTGGAAAAATTTTAAAAAACTTCTAAAAAGCTAGCTTATAAACTATTTTTTGGCTTACCAAACACGACAAGATAAAAAACTCGAAAAATAAACTAACTTATCAGTTATTTATGACGCGTCAAACACAGCTTTATCTTCCCTTTAGATCGTCTTTAACCAATAACACAATCTTTTGCACCAAAGTTATGTAATATTTTGTGTAATCAATTATTAATTTATCTCTAACCTATTACTTCATTTTTACACCAAAAAAAATTTATTCCAGGAATATTCTTTTTGTCCCCCTAATTTTATACTAGTTTTTTTTTTTTTCAAAAACAACCATTATATTTATTAGTTCATTTTTGACAAATTTGTCTTATACATATTATGCTGCAATACCATTAAATTATTATTATCAACAACTATAACCAAATAAATTATTAGAAACAATTATTGCCCACGTTTAAAATATAACTATAAATTAAATTAACTAGAAGTGTATTATCTCAAACTTGAAGGGCAACAAAAATAGCGTAAAATTGGGATTTGGTGTTTTGGGTTGGAGATTGCAATGGATTAATTAGGAGATTATTGTTGAAAATATAATCGAATTTTAGACATGAAACTTCATAGACTAATATATGAACGTATAAAATTACAGGTATCGGGTAGAGTAACTTATAATGGGCATGGAATGGACGAATTTGTCCCTCAACGTTCATCTGCTTACATAAGTCAACATGATCTTCATATTGGAGAAATGACAGTAAGAGAAACATTAGCTTTCTCCGCTAGATGCCAAGGAGTTGGAGCAAGTTATGGTAAGTATAAAACAATTATAAACGTTTAACAAAACACAAAATTAAAACTCAACTATTTCGTTCATATGATTGTGGAAATTTTTCAGAAATGTTGGCAGAATTATCGAGGAGAGAAAAGGAAGCAAACATTAAGCCAGATCCTGATCTTGACATCTACATGAAGGTGACCAAAAAAAAAAAGACTGATGATAATTAATAGTATATATGTGCTTAAAATATCATCCACTTGCATATATATAATTTTTGGATACCTTTTGGTGAATTTTACAGGCAGCATCACTAGAAGGACAAGAGGCTAGTGTTGTCACCGAGTATGTTATCAAGGTACGATTTTAACTAATTATGAATATAAAATAAGCTTGTGAAAAATATCAAAACTAAATTTACGTTGTGATATTTACATTAATTTGCAGATTTTAGGCCTTGAAGTTTGTGCCGATACTGTAGTAGGGGATGAAATGTTTAGAGGTATTTCTGGAGGCCAGAAAAAGCGAGTCACAACAGGTAAAGAAATTAATTAATTAATTATTATAAACTTAATGAAAAAATTATAATATTAGTGTAAAATAAATTTTGATTTTGTTGAAATGAATTGAAATGTAGGGGAAATGATGGTGGGGCCAGCAAGGGCATTGTTCATGGATGAAATATCAACTGGATTAGATAGTTCAACGACTTTTCAAATTGTAAATTCCATTAGGCAATCAATCCACATTCTTCAGGGCACTTCTGTAATTTCACTCCTCCAACCCGCTCCAGAAACTTACGAACTATTTGATGACATCATCCTTCTCTCAGATGGACAAATTGTTTACCAAGGTCCACGCGAGAATGTTCTTGAGTTCTTTGAGCAAATGGGTTTCAAATGTCCCGAAAGAAAAGGAGTTGCAGACTTCTTGCAAGAAGTAAGTAAATCTTATATATGTTAAGTCAATAACATTACTTTGTTTCATAATATAATAATAATAATTATAACCGAAATCATATTTTTTAGGTGACATCAAGGAAAGATCAAGAGCAATATTGGACACGAAGAGACCATAGATACAGTTTTGTGACATCAAGAGAGTTTGCAGAAGCATTTCAGTTATTTCATGTTGGAAGAAGTTTAGGAGATGAACTTTCTACTCCATTTGATAGAAGTAAAAGTCACCCTGCTGCTTTAACAACAAAAAAGTTTGGTGTTAGCAAAAAGGAATTGTTAAAAGCTTGCACTTCTAGAGAGTATTTGCTCATGAAAAGAAACTCCTTTGTGTATATATTCAAGATGACACAGGTGATGGAGTAATAATCGGTTTTCTTAATATGATACTATTGTTATTGTTGTATAAATCTTGACTGAAATAACTTTTTTTCTTTCAGCTTATTTTCATGGCTACCATTACATTGACACTGTTCTTAAGAACCGAAATGCCAAAAAATACATTGGTCGATGGGACAATTTTCATGGGTGCTTTGTTTTTCATATTAGTCATGATTACATTTAATGGATTCTCAGAGTTAGCATTGAGCATTATGAAGCTTCCTGTGTTTTACAAACAAAGAGACCTTCTCTTCTTTCCCGCTTGGGCATACTCTATACCTACATGGGTTTTGAAGATCCCTGTGACAATTGTTGAAGTTGCCACGTGGGTGATTATGACTTATTATGTCATAGGATTTGATTCAGATCCTGGAAGGTAATACTTTATATGTTATATATATATAACAAAAATAATTAGCACATTATTGTCTGTTTTTTTTTTTTAATTTCAATCTAATGAGCAATTTTCGTTTTCCACTTTTTTGTAGGTTCTTCAAACAAATGTTTTTGCTCATTTGCATTCAACAAATGTCGTCTGCTTTATTTCGATTCATGGGAGCATTGGGAAGAAATATCATTGTTGCAAACACATTTGGATCATTTGGGTTGCTTACTATATTTGTTCTTGGTGGATTCATCTTAGCAAGAGGTAAAGTAAAGAAGAAAATAACTTCAAGATTCTTTAATCGGCATTCAATTTTCAAGATTTGTATATATAAGAACAAAGTTTCGATTTTTTTTTTTTTAACCATTTGACTTCCATTTTTCACTTCAGATGATATTAAGGGTTGGTGGATATGGTGTTATTGGTTTTCGCCTATGATGTATGGACAAAATGGTGTGGCTGTTAATGAATTCCTTGGAAAAAGTTGGTCAAAAGTACGTGTGAAAAATTGGTTGTAATGCAAAATGTGTAAATCAAGACAAGACATATATTATTAAAATTTACAAAATATGTGTTTTATAGGTTTTACCAAACACCACAGAATCAATAGGTGTCACTATCCTCAAGTCACGTGGAATTTTCCCAGAGGCAAGATGGTATTGGATAGCCGTAGGTGTATCAATTGCATACGTTTTCATCTTCAATATCTTCTTCACCTTGGCTCTTGAATACCTTAATCGTAAGGATTTAATTCACTTTTTGTTTTGTACGTATAGATTTCATGACATATAATGTCAACAAACTATCTTAAATTTACTCATTCAATCACCAAATCTTGTTACAATATTGTCAACATGTCATGACTCATGATATGATAAATTGATACAATCACATGTTTTTTATGCAGCCTTTGGGAGCTCTCAAACAGTTCTATCTGAAGAAAGCATGGCTGCAAGAAAAGATATGAAAACAATCCAACCAATTGGATCATCAGCTAGAGCTCCATCATCAATACCAATGTCATCAAGAGTGGGAAGTATCAATGACACAGATCAAAACAAGAAACGTGGAATGGTTCTACCTTTTGTCCCCCTTTCCATATCATTTGATAATATCAAATATGCAGTGGATATGCCTCAGGTAACTTACACAATTCTAACTTTACATATTACAAGTTGTCAACATTTGGAACTAAGTATATATTGTTTTATATCAGGAAATGAAAGCTGAAGGTGTAGCACAAGATAGGCTTGAGTTATTAAAGGGTGTGAGTGGTGCTTTTAGGCCAGGAGTTCTCACAGCTTTAATGGGGATAAGTGGTGCGGGAAAGACCACATTAATGGATGTTTTAGCTGGAAGAAAAACAGGTGGATACATTGAGGGAAGTATTACTATCTCTGGGTATCCAAAAAAGCAAGAAACATTTGCTCGAATAGCAGGATATTGTGAGCAAACTGATATTCACTCCCCTCATGTCACTATCTATGAGTCCTTACAATATTCCGCGTGGCTTCGTTTACCTCCTGAAGTTGATTCGGCAACCAGACAGGTAAAAATAATTCAAGAAATACTATTTTGGAATATTTGATGTTACTGTAGGCTCAATGCCTGTAAAAGAAGTCCAAGACTTTGGTTTCAAAGTGTCGTAATTAAATACACTTGAAGTGTTTGATTCTTTTTTTCTTCTTTTCTATCTGAAGATGTTTGTTGAGGAAGTGATGGAGCTAGTGGAGTTGGTTCCATTAAGGGAAGCCCTTGTGGGATTACCCGGAGTGAATGGGCTTTCAACCGAGCAAAGAAAGCGGTTGACAATTGCAGTAGAGTTAGTGGCCAACCCGTCTATAATTTTCATGGATGAGCCGACGTCAGGACTTGATGCAAGAGCAGCAGCCATCGTTATGAGAACAGTGAGAAACACGGTTGACACGGGTAGAACAGTGGTGTGCACTATTCATCAACCAAGTATTGACATCTTTGATGCTTTTGATGAGGTGAGTTATAATTTACTTAGCTTATGTTTGGTAGACTAGCTGAAAAGCTAACAAAAAATAACGTTTGGTAAAAAATAGTTGATAAACTAGCTGAAAGATATAAAATAACGTAAAAAGGCATTTAGAATAATATATTTTTTATAATTAATTAAGGGTATATTTGGAAAATCATTAAAAAACTCCTGAAAAGCTACTCCAATTAGCTTTTTAAAAAACTAGTTTATCAGCTACTTTTTGGTTTGCTAAACATGATAATTTAAAAAAGCTTAAAAAATAAACCATTTGTGGCACGCCAAACACAACCTTTAGCCCAATGATCTGTTTAAGTTAGTTTTTCATGACTTATAATGGTCATTCTTATTACAATAGTCAGTTTAAATACAAATAATTGATGTTTTTTATAGTTATTTCTTTTGAAAAGAGGAGGTGAAGAAATATACGTTGGTCCATTGGGGCGACATTCTTCTCACTTAATCAAGTACTTTGAGGTCAGTTTAATGAACAAACAAAACTATTTGATTTTTCCATATTTGAAAAAAAAAACATTAACAAATGGTCTTTAATTAACGAAGGAAATTGATGGAGTGCATAAAATCAAAGATGGTTATAATCCGGCAACATGGATGTTAGAGGTGACATCAGCATCACAAGAAGCAATTCTAGGGGTTGACTTTGCAGAAGTGTACAAAAACTCAGAACTATACAAGTAAGGGTTAACTTTGTAATTTTGCATCACTTAACCAAATTTTTATGTTTCTAATTGTGATGTTTGGTGACCCATTTAGGTTAAACAAAGAAATGATAAAGGAAAGTAGCAAACCAATACCCGGTTCTTCTGATATACAATTTCACACTCAATATTCACAATCTTTTTGGACACAATGTTTGGCATGTTTATGGAAACAACATTGGTCTTATTGGAGAAACCCTCCATACACTGCTGTGAGGTTCTTGTTTACAACTTTTATAGCATTAATGTTTGGAACAATCTTTTGGGATATGGGGTCCAAAAGGTAATTAATTAATTAATTAATTAACTAATAGTTGATATAAAAGATAAAAAGATAACAATAGACCTTGTGTTAAACTTTTTCCTATTTCTTATAGGGAAAAGAAACAAGATCTTTTCAATGCTATGGGTTCTATGTATGCTGCTATACTTTTTATTGGTGTACAAAATGCCACGTCAGTGCAACCAGTTGTTTCTATTGAAAGAACAGTTTTTTATAGGGAAAGAGCAGCTGGGATGTATTCAGCTTTACCATATGCTTTTGGACAGGTATAACATATAATGTTCTACTCATTTTCCATTAGTAAAAAAGTGCAAAATTACACAATAACATTTTATGTGTTATACAGGTTGTGATTGAGATCCCATACATTTTTGTTCAAACTATTGTATATGGGATCATTGTATATGCAATGATTGGTTTCGAGTGGACACTAGTCAAGTTCTTTTGGTATCTTTTCTTCATGTACTTCACCTTTCTATACTTCACATTTTATGGAATGATGACGGTTGCAGTAACACCAAATCACAACTTCGCTGCTATCATCTCATCAGCATTTTATGCAATTTGGAATCTTTTTTCAGGGTTCATTGTTCCAAAAACAGTAAGTTTTTCAAACTTCAAACAATAATGTTTATCTTTAATTAGAATTTTATACAAAGTGGCTAACTTTTTTACTTCAAACTTCAAACAGAGGATACCCATATGGTGGAGATGGTATTATTATATATGTCCAATTGCATGGACATTATACGGGTTAGTTGCTTCACAATTTGGGGATATAACTGATAGACTTGATTCAGGTGAAACCGTTGGAGAGTTTATCCATGATTTCTATGGTTTTGAATATGATTTTATAAAATATGTGGCGGTGATTATTGTGGGATTCACTGTTCTTTTTGGGTTCATTTTCGCGTATTCTATCAAGGCGTTTAATTTTCAAAGACGCTAGTGAAAAGAATCAAAAGATCATGAGGTTCATCGAAGATGAACTCATGGGTATCAGCAGTATGTAAATCAACAAACTTGTATCATGTTTTAGCTATGTCCTACTGAATAGAGAGTGTTATGAGTCGTTTGATAAATATATGTGAAAATAGTAGAATGTATGTATGTATTCGAAATGAATGGAAGAAATTTTGAGTTGTGTGATGTGTGTGTTCTTTAATATACTGTATAAAATAAGTATTGATGGTTTGAATCAACAAGCTTTCAGATTTTAGGCAATTGGGTATACCTGGATTATAGGGGTAGAAGCATAATGTCTGTATGAGTTGAGAAAATGGGAATCGTCACTGTAAATAAGAACGATGCATAGCCCTAATAACATTCTTTCCTTTAATTTTGATCGTGTAAACTTTGTAAAAGATCGATGACTTCTTATTCAGAATATCACAATGGTAACGACTTCATTAATTCTCCGCCTTCAATTAACCCGGACGATTAAAACAATTGAAAGTAAGATTAGGGCACGCATGAAGCAAAGAAGAAGGAGATGAAGGGAGAAAACATAGGGAATTGGTTTTGCAAGGTCTCTGATACAGAATGGTATTTAGAAAAAATAAACTAAAATGACTAAATAATCTATTTCATAGTGTCAAGAAAATTCCGTAGTGCAGCATGTGAAATGACTTTTTAGAAGGGAAAAAACCTATATTTTGTAATGCAAAATAATCGTATATTATTTTATGTAGAAGATTATTCAAACAAAAAAAAGAACTAAAATGGACAAAAACATATTTTTTGTGGACAAGAACATTTCTCAAGGTAACATGCAAATCTTCGGGATGTGTACGGGGCGATTTGGTTCAGTTATTAGTCAAAACCGAACCATAATCATTACAATTGGTTAATGTATTTCGATAACCATTGGGTAGCGATTTAAATTGGTTTTGATTAATGGTTTTAGTTGGTTAATGGTTTATATCGATTAACCAAAATGGTCCAAGATGATATAAAAATAAAAATATTTCTATAAAAATTTAAAAACACAATCTATCGTTATAAAAGTGAATGATTGTGTATACATAGTTGTATTAATAGAATATTACTTATTTTATCCAAATCCAAATAATTACCATGGGGTGTATGTACATAATACTACCCTAGCACCCACCTTATTTTCCTACTTATATTATAAATTATAACTAGATAAAAATAAACTACCGTATAAATTTTAAAGGCCCTACCTCCATTCCTCCACCCCACACTTCATAATTTTGTGTCATTTCTATTTCAAGTTTATACAATCATTTGAGATTTAAGAATATTTGATTGATAATAAAACCTACATTATTTATAAAGTTCTAAATTGGTATTCTCATTATTTAGCCTTTAAAACTGATGCCCCTACTCATCAATCACAAGTGAAGGTGATTACAAAACAATATATTACTTAATTACTTACCCTATGATTTTGTTTATGCATTATAAGTACTAAATATAAGCATATTAAATTGCTATATTGCTACCGAAAAATGTTCTGGATATAAATTTAATGTTATGTTTGCTAGTTATGGTTGGAGACTATTTTGAAATCAATGTTGTTCTTAGTTACAATTAACATGGTTAGTTCAATAGTTATTGAAAAAATTATGTTTCGGAAAGTATCGATAATTATACAATGAATATATTTAAAGATATAAGACATAGTAGGATATAATTGTAAGAAATTTAATATAATTATTGAAGTTATGTTTAATTTTTTTTATTTATACGACCCGCCTCGCCATTAGTATTTTTTACTCTTTCATTTTTTCGGTTTTAATTAAATTACGAACCACGTGATTTTCGATTCTAGATTTGTCACTGATAATTACCCTTAAATTTTTCAATTCCCAAT
Organism: Lactuca saligna; assembly: GCF_052625555.1. Lineage (NCBI taxonomy): Eukaryota > Viridiplantae > Streptophyta > Magnoliopsida > Asterales > Asteraceae > Lactuca > Lactuca saligna. The sequence goes on from NC_136422.1 coordinate 23,701,371, forward strand.
ATAATTACATACCATATATTTAATATTATATTATTATACATGACACTTTGGTCACATCCCTCTCATGAGTTTTGTACTCAGCAATCTGTTCGGGAGTAGCAGTAGATTTATCAATCTCCTTAAGCTCTTTATCAAGGACATATTTTTTGTCCTCATAACGAATAGTCATTCGGCTGTTTCGAATCCAATCATTGAAATTCGATCCATCGAATATGACCCTCCCACATAAGTTTATGAGGGAGAAAGAGCCAGAAAGGATTGGGTTGGAAGCATTGTTTGAAGTAGACATCTGAAAAGCAAGACAAAGTTTAGATTAGATAATGATCATTAATATAACACCAAAAAATGAATATCAAGGCTAGGACCTAACACAATATTCTACAATTTGGAAGAGGGATGCCATAATCCAATTGTAAAATATTTGAATGTAGGTAAATGACGATTTTCCAATTTCCACCATGAAAAACGAATTGAAGATTAGGTTTTAAATGAATTGAAATTCCTAGATTCTTTTGAGATTCATTGAAAATTTCAATGGCATGTTTAAATCTCGATTATGCCTTTCAAGTTTGTGACTGTGATACCGAGAATCAAAAACAATGTGCGAATAACCATGTCAATTAGCTTAGTACTCTTGATGTTACAAATCACCTAATCAATGTGCTGGTTAACCACACACAATCCATTGATATATGATTAACACTAAGCTACCATTTACTACACATTGTCAGTCCCAAATTAGTGTGTTGGTTAACAACACACGCTCCACTAACGACTTAACAAGGTGCAAAGTGCAATTTCATGGAATAGCACCATTTTCACATTTTTCCTAAAGTAACTAAGATTAGGAATTTATAAAAAGTTTAGTTACTTTAATAATTTTCATTATACTTATTAATGAGATTTAGTATCCTATCCTACCCGTTCAGCTAATGACCATCCACTAGTCAAGGGAGCGGTGGGTGAGAGTGGACACCCATTAAACCACCATTTTATAGGTGGTAACCTTATACCCCCCTTTTAGATTGGCTTCGTGAATGAGGTCTACTAACGGTAAAACTGAATCGTCTTATATATATATATATATATATATATATATATATATATATGTGTGTGTGTGTGTGTGTGTGTGCGCGTGCGTGTTAATCTTTAATCTTATAATAGTATAAGGGTTAAATTTTAAACTTTTAAAACTATAGGGTTTGGAATTAAAGTTTCAATAATGTAACTTTTCAATTTCCAAAACTTGAGAGCAAGTTTTGTAACTTGTCAAGACTTTTGAAATTCATAACTTATGAATTTTTATGTTGCATGAATGAGACCTTTCAAATTCCAATCTTGTGTACAAGTTATGAAACCTTCCAAGACTCTTAGAATTCTATAACTTACATTATTAGTTAATGGATTCATAAATAAGGACATTTCATATTTCATAACTTGAGGACAAGTTATGGAACTTTTAAAGAACACATATGGATCAAATTAAGTAGTCCAATTATGATATGGTGATCATTTACCAATTTGACCTAATTTGATTCATATTCAAGATAGTTTCAAATTTTACGAATAACTAGTATTTCACAAAAATCAAGTAGTTATCTTAGAATTTGACAAACATCATGTTATTGGATGGGGATTAACATTACCATATCATTTACAATCGAATTTTATGAACCAAAATAGTTTGTGGTAATTTTCCTAATCCAAAACAGGCCAAAAACTCGAAGATTCTGCCTACTGACTGTCCAACTCGTCGAGTGCACTTATGAAATCGACGAGTTCATCATCATAAGGCACCTACTCATCGATTTCATATATGGAATCGTCGAGTAGGCCCTAGCAGAATCCAGTTTTGCAGTTTTTTCAACTTTGAAAATTACGCAGTTGCATCAATACAATTGAAAATATCATAGGCTGTAATACCACTGTTGGGTTTCATATACTCTAGCATTCCTATGGTGCACATACAACCCTAATGATTTGAATCTAAGTTTTCTCTAATTATACATGAAATCAACATTTTCCAAAGCATGAAGCCTAAACTAGCATGCAAGGTGATATTTGAATCATAAAAACTAGTCGGAATATTACCTTGTGTAGTAGCTTAAATAACTTGGCCTCAAGAAAGCTTAGCAAAAATAGTGTGATGCCTCAAATGGAATCACAAAACACCAAGAACAATTAGGAGGAATATACAGAGGTTATGGAGACTTTAAAATCGGTTCTTACTCTTCAAACTACAAGTGGTAGCTAGTTTTGGACTTATATATATATATATATATATATATATATATATATATATATATATATATATATATGTGTGTGTGTGTGTGTGTGTGTGTGTAGAATGTCAAGGGTCATGTGTAACCCTAATCCATACACATTGGCCCATGATCCATCCATTTGATTTGGATAAACACTTCATGGATTAACCCATAAGCCCAATCACAAACCAAATCATAGATCATTAGCCCAACTCATATGTATCAATTTAATTAGTCTCGTTTAATCACTAAATTAATTCTTGATCAATACTAATTAAATAATATGATTCCTCAATTAATATATTGTATTTATAATATATTAATAAATCATAATTAACCACTCACTCAAAAATCCTTCCTAACATATTGCTTTGGTGAATGCAACCCAAATCGACCATGCTACTATCGGGTCAAGTACATACCAATTATAGTTATGGGCTTAGACCTAATCCAACAACATCAACAACAATGGAGGTGCTGATTGATTGTCGGAACAGGAAAGGGAAAGGGGGTTGTTGGTTGACAAATTATGGCTAATGGTGGTGATTCACGGTGGTCACCAGTGGTTCTATGGCAGAGTAGTGATGATGTTTCAAAATTAAGAGCCTTGGGATATGAACTGATGGGAATTGAAAGTGTTATGCCCTCTATTGAACACCATTGACAAGATCGTAATAAAATGAAGTTGGTTATAGTCCAAAATGAAAAAAACAAGTGCTTTCACCAATTTTGCAAGATTATATTTGATTATAAAGGAGTTTTTGGTATATACCTTCAATTGTAAAGTTTGACTTTCCATATAAAAGTCCAAGCATTCATAATACAAATAGAAGGAAAGAGACATGTGAGGGAAATAGAAGAGGGTTTATAAGGGTCTTTAGAGTGTCATGAAGTTCAGGTCTAGTGAATGGTTGAGTTTTGGAAACTTGCATGAAAGTTGGATGATCTTTTCTTTTATTTTGGTCCCAAATGAGATCTAGGCATGTATTGGACATACATGCTCATAAAGAATCGATTTTTAAGTGTAATACGAAGTAATAAGACCTTTTGGAAAGTTAGAGTAAAAGGATTAACGGATTAAGGTCTTAAAATCTTGAATTTTGGCTTTATTTGTACTCACGACGTGAGACATAGGGTCTCACGACGTGAGGATTGAATGACCGTGTTTTCTGTTAAGCTTCTTGGAGCTCACGACATGAGAGAAGGCAGCTCACGTCGTGAGGTCAATTCCATTGACTTTTCATGTCTGAGTTGGCTGAGTTGAGTCGATATGAGTTGGAATTGGACCGAGCGATGTGGCATTCTGAAATTTAGATCAAAGATTGTGAACGGTCAAGTTCATGGTAAATCTCTTTGTAATTTGATTAATTGAGTTTTAGTGCATCTTACGAGAAATAAATGAGTTCATTGCAACTATTATAAGATACTAGATGGTATCTTACGTCCAAATGTGCAAACTGACAAACAAATCAAACATCTCAAACTACAATCATAGTTAATGCGTCTGAAAAACTAAAATTTCGTATTAAGTAGTTCTGAGGAAAGCAAACATTCTAGTCTCATAGTACATGTTTCCCTTTTTCGAAAATATAAAAAAATGCCCAAAGCAGAGTTCATATGCAAAAGATACGACCGTTTTAATAATCCAAAAGCAGTATAATACTGATTTTCTTAAAACCGCTAAAACCGTTTATATTCATTAAGGGACATAAACACCTCGGATGGAAATTCCGAGAATGTTTTTGGACTCAAGTCAAATTCTATTATTTAAATTCATAATTGAAATAGTTTTAGTAAAAATATTTATAAAAGTAAAAAAAATCAGACGTTTTGAATCAGTAAATCGTGAAACCTTCAACTATTTATTTCGATATGATTTCAATTATTGTTACTATATTATAGAAATAATATATTATTATCCAATCCAACAAATGTGAGTTTTAACAATAGAGAAAAAATTATATTTTTATTTTCGAGTATAGTTATTTATATTGATACGTAACTAATAACTTGTGATCACCAATAGATAAGTTATTATAGATTTTATAAATCATACAATAATTTATGTATCTATAAATGATCACAATATATATATATATATATATATATATATATATATATATATATATATATATATATATATATATATATATATATATATATATATATCATAACAACACTAAAAATATGCATATTTGTGTGAATATGTCATGTATCATTTTCCTTTGGATATTTATTATATATAAATCTCAAATTCTTTATATATATATATATATATATATATATATATATATATATATATATATATATATATATATATATATATATATATATATATATATATATAATGGCAGAGTATATGTAGGACCAGGAGGGGCTATGGCCCCCCCTGATATTTGGATCATAAATAGCAAATATGACCTCAAAATATTTAGTATAGGCCTACTAGTTTCAAATTTGGGCAATGGCCCTTCCCGATTTCTCCATAGTCTATAGTCCGATTTCCAAAATCCAAACCTAACGAGTGAAGCACAAAGTGGAATCGATCGTATCTTCCGCCTTAATCCCCATCGTCGCTCACTGCCTCGTTGGTCGCTCATCGTTGGAGTCTTGACGCGTGTGGCATGGTCTCGCCTCTCACTATCTCGCCAAATTTCCAATCGACAGTCACCATTCATCGGAAATAAGGTGTCACAGTGTCACCGGAAATCACTCAAATCAGGTATGTTAGGTCATTCTTTCTTCGCTTCTGATTCAGCAGTTCTCCTATTCCTGTAGGTTGTAGTCCTGTAGTTTAGTAGGTTGTAGTCTTGTAGTTTAGTTGTGATTTGGGAATCAATATTCAATAATCAATTCAACAACCAGGTATGTTCATATACTACCAAGACCCCCCAGTAACTTGAAATTTACGCCATTTCTCCTGTAGACTATAAATATATATATATATATATATATATATATATATATATATATATATATATATATATATATATATATATATATATATATATATATATATATATATATATATATATATGCTCTAAGTCTCAATTTCTCAGATTAAAAATTAGGACTGACAAAATCCAAATGCTCTTGTTTGTTGATTTGTTGTGATTTGGCCTTTGAGAATCAAATCAATAATCAATTCAATGTTGATTGTTTAATGTTACTTTGTTACAAATTTTATATTAGGACATTAGGTATTATTTTCACTTTTGATTTTGAACAGTTTTTAGACACTGTTATTTGTTATTTGTTTTTACACTGTTATTTTGATTTCAATGAGTTATTATGTTATTGCAGATTTCTATGTTTTTTGGTGATTATTTGTTGAAAGCAATTTGTTTTTTTTATGTAAAAACATTAATTTTAGTTTATATTACTTTCGCCCCCCCCCCCCCCCCCCAATTAATTGTTCAAGCTCCGCCACCTTTTATATATATATATATATATATATGTGTGTGTGTGTGTGTGTGTGTGTGTGTGTGTGTGTTTGTTTATGTATATATATTACAAACATACATGGAAAACTTTTAATATGAGAGTTTATAAATGTTTTGTATGTATTTTGCCGTAAAATGTCTCAAACAAATACACACAATATTATTAAATCTAGAAGTGTATATAAAATCCATTAGAAATATACATCAACACATATACAAAATACATACTTATTGACTTATGCAATGCTTACAAAATTAACCCACAATACACCTACATAACTTAAATGACTTGCTATCTTGAACTCAAAGTACATGAAATATGATGACAAAATGTCCAAAATCTTTGATTGCTTGCACTCTTTCTTCACCCAATTTTACACACAAACACCCTTTCTATTCACAGTCAAATTCTGTACAATCAAAATCATGTCCTTCACATCTAAAAACTTGATATGATCAGATTTTCTTTGATCTTCAAGAACAAATAAAAGTACATTAAAATCTATCCAAAAAAAATGATATATTATTTTTCCTTCCCGTTTATGGATCTGAACCAAAGAAGAAGGACAAGTGACTGTACATCCCCCTCATTCTTTTTCCTGTCAAATGAAGCAACCACAAAAACCCACTGACTCCTTCTTCTTTACTTGTCAAACACCAAACGAAGAATCCTTTTTACCCTGCATCGATTTCTATAAAAACAAGAACAAAGGAAAAAACTAGAAGCAGCAAGGAGGCTGTTGGAGCAGCCCCCATCCACGCACCTGTCACCACCGATCGCAAATAGCCCCATCACACCACCCTTCTTCACTTGGACTGTCGTTGGATGCCTCACCGGAGATGCTATTCGTCGTTTGATTGCTCCATTGGAGCAACTTGCCTCGCACCTCACTCCATCAATGCACCCACCGAGACTGACGAAACCCTCTTCTGGCCTCACCCCTCACGCCTCCCATTGACAAACGACCGCCGACGCCTCGCCTGCTCGGCCGTTGCTGTTTGCATCGCTTCTTCGGACCCATTTCCTCTCCCTTCCTTCTCACCTCGCTGCTTCTCCCTTCCTCCCCTTCGGCCTCATCGAATCCCGGAGATGATCTCTCCTCGCGGATCGGTCGGCTAATCATCGTATCCGCCTACGAGCCTTCGTGCTCCCTCTTGGTGTCGTCGTTGTTCATGTCTATATCATTCCTTCGTGTTCGTCTTCCTTTAATTTGCCTGATCAACAAAAGGAAACGGGCACAAAAAGCCCTAATTTCATTAATTTTGGACCATTAAACACACTCAGTTCGTCGATGAGATTTCTTTATATAAAAGCCCCAAATCATCTTGATTTTACAAAATAAACACATTAAACCCCTCTACTAAACCCTTTTATTCAATACGAGTCCTTTCCCCAAAACTTTGGTGTATTTTAAACCAAACGGCCCCTCCCATGGAGATTTCTTAACAATATCAGTCCAAGACTCAAACATTAATTCAATTTAAATCATTTCAGTCCCTTCTTTTATTTATTTTAACCAAAACGGTCCTATTTTGGTTAATTAAATTACCCAACAGCCCCCAATAGTTTAAATTCTTTATGAAACAGTCCCGAAAATATTTTAAAGTTCAAGAAACATGACTTTGGGGTTTCTCACATCAAGCTTCCCAAAGATAAACGAACTTCGAACAACTCGAACGCACGCTTCAAGGGTTAATGCCTACGGCCCCTTTTTAATATTTCTAATTATTTCAGGAGGGGGGTATACATGTGCCTATATACTTTGTATACAAACAAATTATCCTTTTGTGCGAAATTACAATAATCCTAGTTTATAAAAATGTAATTTAACAATGTAACATATCGTTAAAAATAAACTAGTATAAACTTTTCATATACGTATTATGGTTGTTTTATTGTGAAATAACTAGTCCACACAACAAATATATTACATGATACAAAAACATATGAGTTTTATGTGATATTGTATATTATAACAAGCACGTTATAAAACTATGTGGTATTTCAAGGATTCAAGCTATTACTATTCATGTATATTTATATGTTTAAATACATAGATGTTATACATGTACATATGTTCATTATGTAGAAACATACATCTTTATAAAAGCGGGTACATTACACTTCTACATACCTACCAAGCAAACTCAGCTTTTATAAACATTAAACAATGAAATTCATAATGTATAGTGACTTAATCACAATGAAGTTAGGGTTGAGAACTATTCACACACTTTGGTTAAGGGATTTTTAGTGAGACTATATTCCTTATTTGAGTCTAAACATTTAGCATACCCACACTACTATAATTGTTAATCTTCGGAGCGAGATACATATGTATAGATCTACACGGGATTGACATCTCCACCTGTAGTTGCTACCTACAACCTCGATTGATCAATCGAAGCGGTTGATAAGTGTTTATAATTATTACTACAACGTCCAATGAAGCATTGTAGGGGGTACATTCAGTCACATAGTTCGGTTATAGGATTCACTATAAACATTAACTCGAATCTCTCTCCCTCTCACTACAAACCATGGGCTTGGTTGCTTTTAAAACTATTTTAAATATGGAATTACTTATGTAATAGTACAATTTGGTTTCCAAGTATATTCAAGGATTCTTACAAACATAGTTTTAAGTATGGATTTACTTATACAAATATAAACTTTGGCTTTCAAAGGTTCTTTACAAACACGGTTTTAAGTATGGATTTACTTCTATAAAGATACATTTTGGCTTTCAAAGACTCTTTGCAAACACTGTTTTAACTATTGTTATACATACAAAGATAATACTTTTTAGACTTTTTTAGAAGAAAATTGTAAATCTCACCAACCTTGTGTTGACCCTCAAAATTACATGTATTCTCAGGAAATCACTAAACATACATTCAAGACGGATTGGATTACAAGTGACCTAGTTTACTTGTTGTGTATTATATGCCTATCTGTTAAGGAAATTCATGTACTATTATTATATGTATAAACCTTATATTCAAATATCAAGATGGAACACGAATGCTATTTTGTTTATTGTTGTACATGTGTTATATATTCAGTTTATGTGCGATCCATGAACTTAGTCGCACGGCCCGGCGTGTTCCGTTGCCTCAGATGGGGGTGTGACAAGTGGGCTCTTATGATGTGACCAAGGGTTGGTCACGACATGAGGCTGAACAGTTGACATCATGAGTTGTTGACTTTAACTATTGACTTTTGGCTTGGGTTGACTTTTGGTCAATCTATTTTTCTTAGAATGTAAACTTAGGGTTTGCCATGTGTGTACTATTAGGAAGTGTTTAGCACCCATATTTTGGCGGTGAGAGCTGTTAGTTGTGTCTAATGTGGTGTTTCATGAGTTTTTAGTCGACTTTGTGATTCAGGTGAGTTTTCCTCACTGTACTAGTGGGTTGAATGTACCAATGTCGACCCCCTCGAATATGCATCTTGGTATATAGGATGTTGTTATGTTATAGTGATCTGATAGATTTTTATCCTAGTATATAGGATGTGTTATGCGGCCTGATCTATAGATATGACTTTTTTCTGTAGAATGGTTATATGTTTATTTGATGCATATCTTAACATAGTGTGGTTGGGTTGAGACTTTATTGCTTTGTGTTGCCACTCAATAAACCTAAGTCAATCCAACCGGGAGGTTGCGGAACAGGGCAATCCAACCGGGAGGTTGTGAACCCAGTATGTAGTATGTATGGTAATCCAACTCGGAGGTTGTGGCCTAGGGTAATCCAACCGGGCGGTTGCGGACCCAACATGAAATGTGTATACTTTTTTTTCTTGGTTATGTGTGGTACTTACGGGGGAACTCACTATGTTCGTGCTTATAGTTTAATTGTTATCGTTTCAAGTACTTCAGATGATCGGGGAAAAGAAAAGGTGTAGCACCTGGTTCCTGTTTTTGAGGAGAAAGAATAGTAGATCAAGAAGAGGAGAAGGAGGCCAAGCATTTTTGTGACATCTCAACATTTTCCTTGAGGTATAGCTCGTTTCCCCTCTGTTTTCAAGCTTGTAGTCCCTAATAGCTTCATGAAAGTCCTTCTTGAGCCATTCTCCAAGCTTTTTTGTGCTTTGTGAGTGGTAATAAGTTGTTAGCCTTTAGATCTAGGCATGATTTAGTCCCTGGAGCTTGGATCTACTGCCTTTATGGAGTCATATTGCATGAAAGTCCTAGATCTACCCCTTTTGGTGCACTTTGAGCACTAAAACCTTCATTGGTGATTATCTACACATAAAGTTGGAAACTTTATTTGTAAACCAGGCCCTAGGAACCCAGATCTATGAATGGCATGGACTGGATTCAAGCAAAATCGTGTGTATGGTTTTTGCATGAGGCAGACTCGGCGAGTCGGGTCGCGAGTCCCAGGGTTGTTCCCTTTTGTGTTTGCGAGTTGGATTAGTGAGTCATAGGGTATGACTCAGTGGGTTGGAAGCCAGACTCACTCATGAAGTCACTCGATGAGTCAGTGCCATGACTCGGCAAGTTCATGGCAATCTTCTTGTCTCAAGAACAACTCGACGAGTTGTTCATACAAATCGGCGAGTCACAGCTTAGAGTGTTCTTCGGATGAAGGCGAACTCCGTGAGTTGTTCATACAACTCAGCGTGTAAGATGAAGGACTATTGGACTTGGGTATAGAGAAAGGGACTCCGCGAGTTGGCAAGCCAACTCAGCGAGTCTGGTCAACTGGCAGTTGACTGTGACTTGACTCATGACTTGTTAAGGGTAAATGGACAATTTACCCTGAGGGTGGTTAGCAGTATTTGACTAAGTGTGTGGTGGGAATTACAGCTGGAGGATTTCCGGAGCAGTAGCAGCAGACAGACTATTCCCACACAGATCAGCAACTACTACGAGGTGAGTTACCTTCCAGTAGCGGTGGGTCTACGGCCACAATGTCAGCCCACCAGTAGGAGTTGTATGATGGATGATTATCTCTGTGATATTCATCTAAGGTTGCTACTACCTGTGATATGTTTATGTGCTAGTATGATAAGCTGATATGTGCTAGTGACAGTAGGGGGAGATAGTCCCCAGATTACCGGTCGATAGTGCCGAAGGGGCGGTCATGCCCAACCATGCTAGATAGATTATGAGATATGTGTGTTATGTGGTAGTAGTAGGGGTGAAATAGTCCCCAGTATCCGGTCGAGAGGACCGAAGGGGAGACCAGCACCTAGATATGCTAGTCAGTATCCGGTCGAGAGGACTGAAGGGGAGGCAAGCTCCCAGTTATGCTAGACAGCATTCGGTCGAGAGGACCGAAGGGGTACGTCGGGCACCCAGATATGCCTAACGATATATGCATGTTATGTGATTGTTGATGGGTTTTAGCCATAAGAACTTTCCTATGTGCGCATGCAAAACCCTAATGCTTGGATCTAGGCTTTCTAATTAAACATGCTTTGAATCCAAGACTTCTAATAGCTAATTAGGTTAAATAACAACATTGAAATAGATCTAGAACCATACCTTTGGATTCCTTGTTGATCTTGTTGTCTTGGAGCTTCTAGAGTCACAAATGTCACTCCTCTAATGGCTTACAAACACCAATAGCAAGAAAGATGATTTAGGAGAGAGGAGAGGGGAGGAATTCGGCCAGAGTATCTCTACTTTAGATGATGTGTCGAATTCCCTCACCCCTAGGGTCTATTTATACTTGTAGACTCCTTAAGGATTACAGCTTTAACCCTAATTGGATAACTTAGACTTTAAGTTGATCCATATCCTTTCCTTGATAACCCTATGGATAATTTTGGCTTATCCAAGCCCTAGAAATCGTCCATCCTATCTTGGATAAGGATTTATAGTCTAAAGTGTAACTATCAAACAATTGACAGTTTATACCCTCTTATTTAATTAATCTCTTTAAGTCACCAAATTGATTCCAATTAATCTATGACTTATATTAATCAAATAACTATATATTATTCCTTATAATATTTACTCTCTCTTAACAAATCATCCATCAAGTTGCTATGGTGAAGGCAACCCAAAAGGACCATGCACAACCGGATCAAATACTTGCCTAATATAGTTGCAGCCTTAGACACTATTCCAACAGTCTCCCACTTGGATAAGTCTAGTAACTATACAAGTACAATTCGGTTTGCAATCGTAGCTCTCAAAGACGCTATCAAACTCTGATCTAATCAATCTTGTCCTTTAGATAAGGGATCGTACAGTCCTCTGTTAGATATCATGCTGACAATCCTATGGAATGGTTAGTCTAGCATTTGATTTCTCGATCTCCGATTTATTCGACATAGAACTTAATCAAACACATTAATTCAGTTCTGACCGGGCCCAGCACATAAGTCAAATCAAATCATCGAGTGGCCAAGATATCTCTTCTACCCTCTTAGGATAAAATTTACAGATAAACTTCGACTTATATGCATTTACTTATTCATTAACCAACTATACACAACAATGCGTTTTATAACACCAAGTTACTGATGCGTTTTCGCATTATCAATGTACAATCAATTAACAAATAATAAACCATATATCTAGGTTTTAAGACTATATGATATTATCGTCTTGCGATCACCTTTTATATCGTATTCCATAAAGTGATTCCAGCAAGCGCGGGTTTGTTCCAATGCTCAAAACCAGTTCATAAGCACTCATGAACGTTGCAGCAACCCTTGCTATGTCTAACACCATTTAGACAATCTACACACCAATTCATGACAATCTTCATTCATATCTACTTCCAACATATGAACGATTGTGGACAATTTGAATAATTCGATTATTCCTAATAAATTCAATTATTCTGGAAGTCAAAACATGCAAAGTGAAACAATAGTTAAACAATTAACATATGACAGTAACTTTACTTATAAATAAAACTCCTTTATTTAATCATCAAATGTTAATTACATTTATCTATTATATGTTTCTAATACTATCTAATCTATACTAATATCATCCTTCAACCCAATACTCCTAGCATGCTGCAAGTGCTTAACCCTACTCAGTCCCTTCGTAAGCGGATCTGTTGGGTTATCTTCTGATGATATCCTCTTAACTATGAGTTGTCCTTGTTCTACACGATGTCTAATGAAGTGATATTTTCCTGTCGATATGTCTTAATCTACCATGATCCCTCGGTTCCTTGGTCAAGGCAACCGCACCTTCGTTATCACAGAAAATCTCCATGGGCTCCTTTATGGCAGGCACAACTCCAAGATCACCGATGAAGTTCTTTAGCCATATTGCCTCCTTCGACGCTTCGCTTGCTGCGATGTACTCTGATTCGCACGTTGAATCATCTACGGTTTCTTGCTTAGAACTCTTCCAAGTTGCTGCTCCTCCATTCAGGGTAAAGACCCAGCCCGACTACGAATGGTAGTTGTCCCTATCGGTCTGAAAACTAGCATCACTATACCCTCGCACCTTCAAGTCATCACTCCCTCCAAGGACTAAGAACCATTCTTTCGTCCTCTGAAGGTACTTAAGAATGTTCTTTACCGTAATCCAATGTGCTTTGCCAGGGTTCCCTTGATATCTGCTAACCATGCTCAAAGCGAAGGCTACATCAGGGCAAGTACAAGTCATAGCGTACATGATTGAGCCAAAAGCGTATGGTACTCAGCTCATTTCTGCTATTTCAGCTTCAGTACTCGGACTTTAAGTCTTACTCAACTTGGCATTTCCTTGTATCGATAGTTCTCCCTTCTTTGAGTTTTCCATACTAAAACGTTTTAGTACCTTCTCTAAGTAAGTATTCTGACTAAGTCCAATTAGTCTCTTACTTCTTTCTCTTACTATCCTTATTCCCAAAATGTAAGAAGCCTCTCCGAGGTCCTTCATAGCGAGACACTTCCCGAGCCAGGACTTGACTTCCTGTAGAGTCGGGACGTCGTTTCCTATGAGTAATATGTCATCGACATATAGAACGAGGAAGCTTACTATACTCCCACTGGCTTTGACATATACACAAGATTCGTCTTCGCTTCGTACAAATCCAAACTCTTTGACTTTCTCATCGAAGCAAAGATTCCATCTGCGAGGCGCTTGCTTAAGTTCATAAATGGACTTCTCAAGCTTACACACTCTATTTGGATGCTTCGGATTCACAAACCCCTCTGGCTGAGCCATGTAAACATCATCAGCCAACTTTCCGTTAAGGAAGGTGGTCTTGACATCCATTTGCCAAATTTCATAATCATGAAATGCGGCAATTGCTAGCATCACTCTAATAGATTTAATCTTCGCAACTGGTGAGAAGGTCTCATCATAGTCAACTCCTGGAGTTTGAGTAAAGCCCTTCGCAACCAATCGCGCTTTATACGTGTGCACGTTCCCATCCACTTCGGTCTTCTTCTTGAAGATCCATTTGCACCCAACGGTCTTACGTCCGGGCACATAATCAACCAAATTCCAAACTTGGTTATCGTACATGGATTGGATCTCGCTATCCATTGCCTCTTTCCATTTTGCAGACTCCGGGCTTGCCATGGCTTGCTTATAGCTATTAGGTTCATCAAGATTTACTAGTGTACCATCACTAATATACGTGTCCCCTTCGGTAGTAATATGAAAACCATAAAACTGGGGATGAACTCTAACTCTATCGGAACGTCTAAGAGGTAAGGACTCGTCAATCGGTTCAACCGGAGTTTCCTCCTCGGGTTGAATGCCAGCGGTAGAGGTTCCTTCATCTATCGACTCTTGAATCTCTTCAAGCTCGATTTGCCTCCCACTATCTCCTTGGCTTATGAGTTCTCGCTCTCGGAAAACTCCTCTCCTCACAACAAAGACAAGATTGTCCTTCGGTCTATAGAAGAGATATCCAAAGGATGTCTGTGGGTAGCCGATGAAAATACATCGCTCACTTCAAGGTTCGAGTTTGCCGTGAGTATCTCGTCTTATGAAAGCCTCGCAACCCCAAACCTTGATGTGTGCCAACAAGGGAGCTTTCCCCGTCCACATCTCGTGAGGTGTTTTGGCAACCTTCTTAGTAGGGACTCGGTTAAGGATATGGGCGGCAGTCTCTAAGGCATACCCCCAAAAGAAGATAGGTAGTGAAGCACGACTCATCATAGAGCGAACCATATCCAATAAGGTTCGATTACACCTTTCTGCCACACCATTCAACTGCGGTGTCCTAGGAGGCGTCAATTGCGAAACTATTCCACACTCCTTGAGATAATCGTGGAATTCAAGACTTAGGTACTCTCCTCCTCGATCGGATCGAAGCATCTTAATTTTTTTGCCCAATTGATTCTCCACTTCATTCTTGAACTCTTTGAACTTTTCAAAGGTTTCTGACTTTTGCTTGATTAAATAGATATACCCATATCTACTATAATCATCGGTAAAAGTCACATAGAAGCGGTTCCCATCCTTCGTGGTTGATCTAAAGGGTCCACATACATCGGTATGTATTAGGTCCAATAGCCCCTCACCCCTTTCACAAGTATTCGTGAAGGGTGACTTAGTCATCTTTCCAAGTAAACAAGACTCGCATGTGTCATCTTCCCTAAGGTCGAATGACTCCAACACTCCATCCTTTTGGAGTTGGGCTATGTGTTTCTTGTTGACATGTCCAAGACGGCAATGCCACAAGGATGCTTTATCCAAACTAGTGGAAGAATCAATATTCAAAACATCATTTCCTAAGTTATCAACAATCATAACAGTTTCATATATTCCATTACACGGTATAGCTTCAAAGTAAAAGACACTATTTAGATAAGCCATAATAGAACCATTCTCATTATTGAAAGAAAATCTAAATCCTTGTCTATATAAACCATGAAATGAAATGATGTTTCTAGCCATTTCTGGCGAATAGCAACAATTGTTCAAATCTAAACATAAATTATTCCTAAGCACTAAAGAATACACTCCAATCTTGGTAACAAGCGACGATCTTCTGTTCCCCATGATTAGATTGATCCTTCCTTGCTCCACATCCCTACTTCTTCTTAGTCGTTGCACATTTGAACAAATGTGATAACCACAACCGGTGTCAAGAACCCAAGGAATAGCATGATTAGAATCGTTAGATTTAATTGTGTATATACCTACGAAAGATGGCTTGATCTTTCCTTCTTTGATTGCTTGCAGGTATTCTGGGCAGCTTCTCTTCCAATGTCCTATCTTGTGGCAGTGGTGGCACTCTGCCTCCTTCGGGTTAGGATAGGGCTTAGAGGGATCAACTTTGGTCCCACTAGAAGAGGCACCATCTCGGGCTTTAACCTTGCGATAGTTCTTTGATGAAGCCTTCCTCTTCTTTCCCTTTCCTTGACCAATTGCCAAGACAGGAGCAGCAGACGGATTGGGAGTAGGTGCAACAGACTTGTCTTTGAAGTTGCTCTCAGCGACCCTCAAAAGGCCTTGGAGTTTGCTTAGGGTGACCTCCTCTTTGTTCATGTGGTAGGTCATCCTAAATTGGTTGTACATCGGAGGCAAAGAGTGAAGCACCATGTCGATCGTCAAGTCTTCCCCAAAGTCAACATTTAACTTGCGAAGGCGATCGACATACCTTTGCATCTTTTGCAGGTGCACGATAAGAGATTCTCCATGACCATCTTGGCGGAAATCATGTTAGTGAAAATCTCATCACGCTCTTGTCTCGCGTTTTGGTGGTATCTCTCCAATAAGTCTTGATGCATCTCGTATGGATACATGTACTCGTAGGACTTTTGGAATTCAGAGTTTATGGTGGCAATCATGATGCAATGTACCTTCGTTGCATCTCGCTCATGAGTCTCAAAAGCGGTGATTTCGGCCGGAGTAGCTATTTCGGGGTTGATTTTCTCAAGCTTTTCATCGAGGACATACTCCTTATCCTCATAGCGAGTAATGGTGCGAATGTATCTGATCCATTCGCTAAAGTTCGTTCCATCGAAGGTGACCTTTTGGCAAAGGCTCATCAACGTGAAAGAACTAGCAGCAGTGTTGTTTGCGTTCGACATCTATAGAAAGGACAAAGATAGATTAGAATAAGAATCCCTAATTATCACCCAATAAGAAAAATTAGGGTTAGGATCCAACAATAACATTTTCATATTAGAAAAGGGATGCCGTAATCTAACATGAAAATAAATTGAAGGTAAATGAATGACGATTCACTAATTCTCCATTACAAAACCTAGACTATTAGTCCTAAGTGTATTGAGAATTCCTAGGTTCGGATGAGATTCATTGAAACTATTCAATGGCATGTTTAAATCTCGATATGCCCCTCTTGTTTGTGACTAGGATGCCGAGGATCACAAAGCGGGTGTGAATTACCATGCAAATTCACATGGTGCCTTCATTGTAACGATCACCTATTCGATGTGCCGGTAAACCACACACGCTCCATCGAACTATGATAAACAATGAATCACCCTTTGTCACCTTTGCTTAGAACCAATTAGTGTGCCGGTAAACCACACACGCTCCACTAACTTCTTAGCAAGGGTGCAAAGTGTAATTTCATGGGATTGCATCAATTCACTTTTCCTAAAGTAACTAAGATTGGGAAATTTTTAAAACGTGTAGTTACTTTGTATTTCTTATTATACTTTTAATGAGAGGATGAGGTTGCCCTATCCTACCCGTTCGGCTAACGACCCTCCACCAATCAAGCAAGCGGTGGGTGTGAGTGTACACCCATTAAGCGCCATTTTATAGGCTGCAACCTTATACCCACCTTATAGATTGGTTTCGTGAATGAGGCCTACTAACGGTAGGACTAGCATTTAGTTATACATATATATATTATTCTAGTAATATCATATTAGTATAAGGTTGTGTTTTAAACCTTTTAAAATGTAGGGTTTGAAATTTAAGTTGTCTAAATTAAAACTTTTTAATCACAAATATAAATTTAAAAACTTGAGGGCAAGTTTTAAACATTTAAAACATGGAGGATCAAATAATAAATAATTCCAATTAACAATTAATATCCTAATTATCTTTATTTGATTTATCCAAGATTTCTTTTAAGATAATTATCAAAATAATTAATCAATTATCATATAAGTAAATTAAATATTTTATTAGATGATAAATATCTTTAATTAGATCAAGATTATAGTCATATATATCAAAAAATCGGATTAGGGTTGATCTAATATGATTAAGGTAAGTTTCCATAAGATAAACATGAAAAAATCCCGGTTTTGCCTAATCTTGACGCCCAGACTCGCCGAGTACACAAAGGGACTCGCCGAGTCAGGCCTACTCACCGAGTCCACTTTGGAACTCGCCGAGTCCATGACTCAGAAACCCAAAAATCGAATTTTGCAGGTTTGTTTCAGTTAATCAAGCAACAATTTAAAGAAAACCAAGCTAGGCTCTGATACCACTGATGGGTTTTAGCCATAAGAACTTTCCTATGTGCGCATGCAAAACCCTAATGCTCGGATCTAGGCTTTCTAATTAAACATGCTTTGAATCCAAGACTTCTAATAGCTAATTAGGTTAAATAACAACATTGAAATAGATCTAGAACCATACCTTTGGATTCCTTGTTGATCTTGTTGTCTTGGAGCTTCTAGAGTCACAAATGTCACTCCTCTAATGGCTTACAAACACCAATAGCAAGAAAGATGATTTAGGAGAGAGGATAGGGGAGGAATTCGGCCAGAGTATCTCTACTTTAGATGGTGTGTCGAATTCCCTCACCCCTAGGGTCTATTTATACTTATAGACTCCTTAAGGATTACAGCTTTAACCCTAATTGGATAACTTAGACTTTAAGTTGATCCATATCCTTTCCTTGATAACCCTATCGACGATTTTGGCTTATCCAAGCCCTAGAAATTGTCCATCCTATCTTGGATAAGGATTTATAGTCTAAAGTGTAACTATCAAACAATTGACAGTTTATACCCTCTTATTTAATTAATCTCTTTAAGTCACCAAATTAATTCCAATTAATCTATGACTTATATTAATCAAATAACTATATATTATTCCTTATAATATTTACTCTCTTTTAACAAATCATCCATCAAGTTGCTATGGTGAAGGCAACCCAAAAGGACCATGCACAACCGAATCAAATACTTGCCTAATATAGTTGCAGCCTTAGACACTATTCCAACAATTGTATGGTATGTGGTACGTTGGGGGAACTCACTAAGCTTCGTGCTTACAGTTTTCAGTTTTGGTTTCAGGTACCTCTTCTTTGAAGGGGAAGGAGCTGGTGCGATAGCGGTACATCACACACCTGCTTGTATTCCGCATTATGATATCTTCCTGGGAAATTGTACTCTGACACTTTTATGATTATGACAATGTTTTCCGACATGCAATATCTTTTGTGAAATGAAATGATCGTTGAATGATTTATTCCTAAATGCTTTGCTAAGTACACGTTTTAAAAACGAAATTTTTGCCTCGTATTTTTGGGGTGTTACAAAAGGCGTGATCGTACACATCCTTCGATAAAATGTTTCTGGAAGATTTTGAGATACAATGATCTTGGGATATTTGTAGTCGATACTTGGTTTGATATGGGTTTTGTTTGAAAACGATGATTTCTCTTTATTTAAAAATGAAAAATTTTACCATGATTTTGGGATGTTACAAGTTGGTATTAGAGCCCTGGTTTGATTGAAATTGATGAGCATTAGTGTGAATCCAGTCTCAAACTAAGGATCTGTAAAAGCTTTCAAGATTGTTTTCAAAATCGTTTCAAAATTGTTTTCAAAATTATTTTCCAAATTGTTTTTAAAGGTAACCAAAGAAGGATAAGATGTGTATGATCGACCGAAGCAAGAAAGTGTACCTTAAGATACCCACATTATTATTTTCTTATGATAATTATGATAGAACTGCATGATGGTAGTAGGGTAGGGATCGTCAGGAGTTGTCGGCTAGAATTGTCTGAGGTACGATGTATGGTAGCCTAGGAAGTTATTTAGTGTGGTTGCTACGCTGTTTAGCATGTATTAGGAGTATTATTATAAGTAGGTAACATAGGGGACTCGGGATTGACTCTTGAGGAATGTATGGATAGGTGTGGAAGGTAGTATTGGGCCCGTACTACTGGAAGCACAAGATTATACTTGAATCAAGGGAATCCGCGAAGATTCTAAGGAGTTGGTTGAGGATAGATAGCATGGTTGGATAGCCATGACTTGTGGAAGGGTTCTTATTTCTATCGATCTTCTGGTTATGGTTGTTCAGGCTGAGGATAAGTCTAGTGATTGGTTGGGTTTAGTGGCCATACAAGATTGGGTTTGATTCTTGCATACCTAAGTAAGTTAGTTGATTTCAGGTCTTGAGGGCCTTGCTCGATGGTAGTGCCAGTTGAGTAGCGGGACTCAAGACTGAAGTGATTGTTATGATCAGATCGAGGGTTACAACTAGAGGTTGAGTGATTGGTAGATGGATTGGAAAGTCACTATATTTGGCAGTATGACAGTAAGGGTATACACAACAATATTTTTTTCAATTGGTTGCCTTGATGCGATCAAGGTTCTAATTTCATTGGATATAGGCAGGTCAGGTATCTGATTGATGGTTAGGGAATTATGGACGAGGTTAGTAGTAACCCATTTGTTTAGGGATAGAAAATTGGTACTATGAATGGGCTATCAAAATTATTTCTTGTACATCAGCACAGTGTTCTTAAATCTTAGAAGTGGTTATGATTGGAAATTTCTAAGGTCTTTATCTGAGATTCAAAATGTCTTAGGGTTTTCTTGGTCCTTATCGGCAAGATCGTCTTGTGCATGTTATACATTCCAAGAGTTAAGCAGTATTTGTACCCGGTTTGAGATATGTTTTGGTTGTAACACCAATGGGTGGTAGTTTGAACCCTAAGTTGGGGAGAATAGGTATTCTGCTTGGAGGATCATAAATTTGTTTGATTTTATGGTGTAGAAAGAATGGTTCATATGGATCTCTAATGTGGGTATGCGACACTTCAATTCAAGATTTAGTTAATTCAGAGGTGTAGAAACAAGTGGCTATCAGATTTATATGTTTAGGAAATACAGGGTTTGTCTCGCAGTGGGAAGTAGTTGGTATAGGAGCTTGTTATATTCATTGGTTCCTTTTAGGATGCTAATGAATAGATGAGGAAGCGCTGGATCGCTCAGGTTGAGTATCGGTTGTTATGGGATTGGTCAGCTCGTTGTATGGATTGCTATTTATAGTCTAGTTTGGGCAGTTGTCGATCGGTAAATCAGTTTTAGAGATTTATATGTTCAACTCCATGTGGGTTTTGTTTCAGTAGTGTATTGGTTCATTGGATTAGGTTTCAATACATTCTCGATCATTGTTCATTTCGTTCATCATCAAAATAGAGATTCTTTGGAAGTGTTAAGTTGTATCAGTTGAAATTCAATGGATTCTTCAACCTATCGTCAAGTTCTGCTCGAGTTTGGGAGATGTCATTGGTTATTGGGAGTCTATAATTTGGGTTAATGTTGTTCAGTTTTCCAAAAAAAACATTAGATTTACTAGTACTTCACCCTTTAGGTAAGATTGTGATGAAAAGAGAATGCAGTATATTCGGTTGGTTATGGGTTTCATTATCGGTGTGTATGGTGGAAATTTCATTAGATTTTGTTGTGAGGGACATATGTTGTCTGGACAAACAAGCAATGGATCCTTTGGTTCAAGTTATATTCATAGTTCATATTTGGATTATAGCCTTTGTGACAACCGTCAAAATTTGAGACAATTCTATATTTGAATAAACTTATTTGCACATATAGGCATGACACATACTAGACTTTGTAACTATAAGCTAAGTTATAAGCTACTAGAAACTTGGAAACAAGTAGAATCGAAGGATAGTGGACTTAGATTTCACATTGATATGTGAATTCTATAACTACTTTAATCTAGTAACTATCCATATTCAAGTCATTCTTTGACTCGAACATCTTTGGATGAATCATGTAGACACTTCATGCACTCTACCTAGTAGTAGAAATTAGGTCCAAGTTTCAAAGGAAGTTAAAATTCTTCAATTTCACTTGAATCTCGGAATCACTACATAGAAATGCCAATAAACCAACAAAAGTAAATTACAAACATTATTTTTTACTTAAATAAGAGTTAAGAGTTAGTAAACCTAAAAATAATTCGAAGTCTCAAGGATTCAATTTATTTTGATATCCAAAGATTTATTAAATCTCAAAACCCTAAAAGCCCTAAAAACTCAAATTATAAACTTTAACACCTAAAACTCCATTAAATTTTATGAATATTACAATATCAATTTAAGCAATTAAAATTAGCAAAATATAACCAAGGAAATAAATTTTAGGTCATTACCAATTACCTTTAAGTTATAGGCCAAAATCAAGGTTTTATGAATAAAAACTAGATTAAAATGCACATTTTATAAAAATTTGATATTTTTATAAAGAAATTGGAATTTAATAAAAACGGAAGAGAGAGAAAGAGAGGGAGCCTCTTTCCTCTTCAAAAAAAATTCCCCCTCTCTCCTCATTCAAAAATTATCTTCCCAGCACACACTAAATCATATCTTTTCTCTCACACTCCACTGCCTCCCTCATTTTCTCTCATTTCTCTCTGTCTCCATCAACACCATTTCCTTGCCTTTCACAACCCCATGAAATTTCTGGAAAATAAGACCAAAGAACACTCCTTAAACTCGAAATCTTCATCATCTTGTAGTGTTCTTGAAGTTAAATCGATTCTCCTTCACTTTTCTTGAAAGTTTTTACAAGTTTTCTTGCACTTTCTTTATCTTCTACACCATTCTTCATGATTTTTCATATGCATGTTCATGCACTTCAGATTTAATGACGATGGTGCTAGGTTTTCACCAAAAACATCCTACATGTTGCTAGATGGTGAAAACTAATGACCTAAACCTATGTCAAGTCCAAGAAAATGAGTTTTTATAAGTTTTGGATGTTCATCAACCAATGCATCCGAGTTTTCTTAAGAAAAACATCATATTGAACAAACCAAGTCCATGCATGGTCTTTAAACCAACATGCATGTGATGATCTTCAAGCGTGGGTGTTAGATGTTCAAAGTAGTTAAAAGCTTCAAATATGTTCATAAAAGATTTTAATCCAGAAAAATATTTAAAACCTCGTTTCTATACAAACATAATTTTTCCTAGAAACCTATTTATATAATAAGATGATCTGGAAAGTTTCGTGTATTTATTCATTTTTCTTGATTTATTGTAATTTTTGCAAGAAAATGAGGTCATAAATCAGATAAAATACTTACTGAGGTTAATAATCCTATAAAAATTATGGGTGACCCATAACATGAATAAACATCCTTCACGAAGTTTCATCAATTTTTGTTAGTGTTTTCTATAATTTTTAATTTTCTTTATGATTAACTTAAATAGATCATAAAACCAAGTTTCGAGATATTAAAAGAGCATT
Organism: Lactuca saligna; assembly: GCF_052625555.1. Taxonomy (NCBI): domain Eukaryota; kingdom Viridiplantae; phylum Streptophyta; class Magnoliopsida; order Asterales; family Asteraceae; genus Lactuca; species Lactuca saligna. The sequence goes on from NC_136422.1 coordinate 23,724,449, forward strand.
TAAGAATTTTCGCTTCTTCTAGGTCATGTGTCATACTTAGAAAAATATTTTTGGAATTTTACATAGCTTATTCCTAATTTTCCATGACTTTTGTGTATTTAATGGACTAAAATTAAGAAAAATAGTTTCTCATATCCAAAATTCATGAAAATGTACCAGGACATCGTATGTTATAGTAGGAAGCTAAATAAAAAGTTTAGTGACTTTTCTCTATTGTTTTCTATTTTCTTCCTATTTTCCTAAGATTAAACATTCATAAATTCAAAAATTGGAATCCACCATTTACAAATGAATCTTGATATTTTTCCCATATTATATACAACATCAGATAATTTTACAATTTTTTTAAGAATTATCTTAACTGTTTAGTATTTATTTTAATTTGTTTATATTAAATACACATAAATTATGAAAATCAGACTCCTATATATGAAAATCCCCTTTGATATTTTTCCCAACTTACATATGCCTAATAACACTGGTAAAAAAGTTTGGGAAATTTTAGAAACGTTTTTCTATTTATCTCCATTTTTGTTAGAACAAACACACAAAAATTAGAAAAATCGTGTTAAACTATTTGAAAATCCATTTTAATATTTTTCCCAGCTTATACATGTTGTGTATAAATTTTACAAAAAGTTTTGTAATTTTTCTTAATTGTTTAATAATTATTCGCAAATTAATGCTTATTTAAGTAAATAACACAAAGAAAAATATCTAAATTGTTTGGAAACCAACTTTTAAAAATTGTTTGGAAACCAACTTTTATATTTTCCCCATCTTTTATATGTCTAAATTGGGAAATTTTTGAAACTGTTTTCTATTTATCTCTATTTTGATAGAATAACTACATAAAATTAGAAAATTTGTGTTAAACTATTTGAAAATAAGTTTTTATATTTTTCCCAGATTATATATGTTGCATAACAGTGGTGCACAAAGTTTTGGGAATTTTCTTAACTAATTGCTATTTTTCAAGAAATTGTAATGATTTAGAGAATTGAATATAGGAAAAATGGTTATGCATATCTAAAATGCATGAACATTTTCTGGATGTCTTTTACTACAATTGGAACACAAATAAAAAGTTGTGTGATTTTTAGTTACTATTTTCTATTTAATTAGAATTCCTTGATGTAAAACACAATTAAATTACAAAAGCCATGTTTTATTATTCAAGTTAGCATTTAATAATTTTCCCAGTTTACGGGATACTGTGAAACATTTATACAAAAAGTCTAAGAATTTTTCATGATCATTTACTATTTTTCCATGATTTTGTGCTTATTCAATAAATTAAAATCTTGAAAAATAGTTAGACAAATCAAAAATTCAAGAAAATTTATCTTAAGGTCTTTGACTTCAGTTAAAATTGAAATGCAATGTTTGGAAAAAAATTTGGAACTAAATTGATTTAGTTTTTGAATATTTAATCATTAGAACACCTCCTAAAATGTTAAATTTTAACATTTCAATAATTAGGATTTCACTTGAATTTGTTATACACCAAATTGATTCATAGAAATCTAAATTTCACAAAAAAAAAATGTTCGTATCTTAACAATATTAAATTTTGACACAATATTGGCATAATTCTATTATAGTAGTACGTATATTAGTATTAGTTTTAAATTAGAGACTCATTAGTATGTAACATCGTTGTAGGATTCGATAGTGGTACAAGTGGAGGATAGTTCAAGACACCATTTTCATTATCTCAATGCATTGTGAATACTCATGCCTCCCCCTATTTTCGGTTTTTCAAATGTTTCGGGGTGGAAAAGCATGTCCTGACTATTTATGTTTGATGTATCTATATTGAATTGTAGCAAACTTAATTACTATATTTTACGATATTTTGCTATGTATTTGTATGCAAATTGAACCATGAGGCCTTATCGTCTTAAGTCTCTTACACTTTACTCCAACCATTGACTCTTTGAGTCAATGGTCACTATGAATAGCACTTTTAGGAATTGGCAACGCCTCACTCGCCCGATTGCTTGAGTGCATTTTACCATGTTCAGTTATGGAACGATAAGCATAGATCTTGATAGGGCATCAATAATAGGCTTGGTTGTGAACTCATTGTTGATTGTTACGCACATACAAAGATTATTACATACAAACTTATTTACTCATTATAGAAATGAAACTTGTTTACTCGTTTTAGCAATGAACTTTATTTCCCATGAGAATATGAACTTTGCATCTCATTTTGGCAACGTACTTTATTTTTCATGATGACGACGAACTTTGTTTATGCAAACTTATTTACTCATTTTATCAATGTACTTTTATTTATGGAACCTTCGAGCAAAACTTTGATTACGATTCATGAAACCAATATTATTTTTAACCTGTGAAGTCACCAACTATTTTTATAGTTGACGCTCGTTTTACAGGCTTTTTCAGAAATCACCTAGTAAGAGGCACGTAAAGACACAACACTTGTAGGAGCATTTACATGTGTTGTTCTATTTTACCACGTTGTAATTACTTTTAAAAGTTGCTCAAACTTATTGTAAACTGTAAACCTTTTAATACTATGGTTGGTGTTGTCTTTTAACTTTTTCTTTGAGACCCTTTATATTGTCGCATCCCGTGTTTCCGCTTTAACAGGGTATGACAACCTTTGAATTGAAAAAATAATGTGACTACCTATCTCATTCTCTGGTTGAGTGTGACCATGTTTTCATCTGATTTTGCATTTGTAGCAGCCTGCGTTGTGAAGAGAATTGTGTGTGATTAAAGGGTATGGCTTGGGTTGTGCTCAGTTAACGTCGAAAGGGATGTTGAATGGGTTTCCCGCAAGATAGTGGGTTAATGGTTGAGTATCTTTAGACCCGGTGGTGCTGGTCATGAGTCCTTAGGCTATTAATGGGAATACGGCAAGATATGTGTAGCATCGTGAGCTTATTTCTTTAGTTATTAGAAGGTGTTACGACGTATCGAGAACCAATGGTTGTATGATTCTTGTGGACAAGACTCAGTAGTCGTTTAGTTGAGACTCTTAGTTTAGCATTTATAATATTCTTGAAAATTTTAAACTTTTTAAAAAAACTCAAACCAACATTTGTTTACAAATTGTTTTCAAAATAAGTTTCACATCACCGAAATCCCAAAATCGTAAAACAAAAACATAAGGAGGTGCACGGTCACACCTTCGCCTTCCCACGGTCCACTGAGGTACCTGAAACACAATCCAAAACTGTAATCCCAAAGTTTAGTGAGTTCCCCCAAAATATCGATACATAACAAATAGAACAAATATAAAAACAGCATGTATGGGTCCACAACTTTATAGATTGGATTACCCCTGAGCCCACAACATAAGTCTAGCTTGCCCCACAGGGCCACAACTTATGTATGGCTTGCACCCTAGCCTAATCAGTCAACAGACCGAATACCTTTGAACCCTCAGTACGAGTTTGGCATGTCCTGCCCGGCCCTCAGCTCGTATATGGAATGCTCATGAGTCCTTGGTATAAGTCTAGCATGCCCTTCTTGGACCTCGGCTCATATTGGCATACTCCAAGGTTTGTTGGCTACAGAAAAAAGTAGTACTACCTCAACCCATCCACACAATATGTCGACATATAACATATAATATCATAAACATATAAACAGGTAATTCACCAGTAGTCCTACAGATCTACCAGACTAGCATAACAAGACTAGCATGTACTATATCATACTCAGCATATCAGCAATATCACGTTATCAAACCAATGGTCCGGCCTTGGTGCCTTTAACCCAAAAGTATAATGAGGATGACTCACATCACAATATCGAACTGAACTGAAACCTCGACTGCTGACTCACCGAAAATCCTGAACTATCACAATAAACAAACACCTAATTAACAATTGAATACCACTCTTGATTAAGGGCCCAAACATAAGTTAATTGTCCAGTTACCCTTTACCCAATTGGGCCAAGGCACAAGTCCAAGTCTTAGATCCAAAAGGCCCAACTTACTTTAAGGCCCATTATTGACCTAATTTTCCAAATTAGGCCCAAACCCCTTATTGGGCCTCACCCAAAGATATGGTCCTCTAATTAGCCCAAAACACACATATCCAAATGGTTAATTAGGGTCCAAGTATCAAAGCCCAACAGATGGCCCAATACTCGAAGCCCAAAGTAGCTAAACCCAATAGGCTGAGTACGCGAGGCGTACTCAGCTGTACGCTCAGCGTACCCAGCTTGACCAGAAAGCGTGTCATTGACCACCTACGCCCGGTGTAGTCCTTGGTACGCCCATCGTACGTTGTGGCCATGCACGTTTTCATTAAGCTCTTAATACATCACGTCCAGACATCCCAAGTTAGATCTATACTCAAAAAGGTGTCCTAAACCATAAAGCTTCCAACTTTATGGTTATGCAAGCCCAATAAGTCCCTATACTCAAAAGCCTTGCTTGTTTTAACCACTTAAGACCTTTATAACATGCATGCAACCACTAAATGGGCAAATATAGCATTTTTATAACTTAAAACACCCTAAATCTTCTAAAAGTATGGATCCTTTGATCTTACAGTAGCTCAACTCATCAAAACCAAGAAAGGGACTTAAGGACAAATAAAACTTTCCATGCAGGATCTAAGGGAAAATACAAGTAAATGTAAAAGCTTTTTACCTTATAGGGCTTCCCAAGATGAAGATCTCAGATCCAAAGCTTGAATCCACACCAAGGTTCTTCAAGGAATATCTTCTTCTTCTTCTTGTCAACACAAAGAACCCTCGCACACACTCAAACTCACACACACAAGGCTAGGGTCTTGCAAAACGTCCTAAGGATATGGAGGCTGAAAATGTTGGGAGAAATGAGCTATAAAGACACTTATATACCACCCAAAACCTAAATATGAGGGTTTTCATCCAAACATGAGTACACCCAGCGTACACAAGTGTGCGCCCAACGTACTAGGGCACACCCTAGTATGCTCAGTGTACCCTTATGTACCCTTAGAGTACTCCTCCTGACTAAAATTACAAAATTGCCATTAGGCATCCTATGGCTACAACCTTCTATTCCCAAGGACTAAAATGACAAAGATAATAACCAAGGAAGGATTTGAAAATACCTGAAAGCACGGATGTTACAACTCTCCGCTCACTTGATCTAGATTTTGTCCACGAAGTCTGATGCAGCAAACAGCTCTGGGTAATGCTCCTGCATCTTAGCCTTTGGCTCCCAGGTCCACTCGGAGCCCCTCCGATGCTGTCATCATACCTTCACCAGAGGTACTTCCTTGCTCCTCAAAACCTTCACCTTTTTCTCTAAAATAGCTATGGGCCTCTCAACATAGTTCACATTCTCATCAACCTGAATGTCATATTGTGACACAACTGTATCCTCATCCAATACGCATTTTCGTAGCTGCGAAATGTGGAAAGTGCTATGAATCTGATTGAGCTCCTCTGAAAGATCCGATATATAAGCAACCTTTCCAACTCTGGCAGCAATCTAAAATGGTCTGATATATCGAGGGGCTAACTTTCTCCTCTTCCTGAAGCGAATCACACCTTTCCAAGGTGCGACCTTCAGCAACACCATGTCACCAACCTGAAACTCCAACTCAGATCGACACCAATCGGCATAGCTTTTCTGTCGACTCTGAGCAATCTGCAATCTCTATCTGATATGCTGAATCATCTCTATAGTCTACAGAACCACCTCAGTCCGACCCATGACCCTGTGACCAACATCGCCCCAACAGATTGGGATACGACATCTCCGCCCATACAAAAGCTCAAAAGGCGGAGCCCAATGTTGGAGTGGAAATTGTTGTTGTAGGAGAACTCTACAAGAGGTAGGTAGGAGTCTCAGCTCCCAACAAAATCAATAATGCATGCTCGCAACATATACTCGAGAGTCTGAATGGTCCGCTCACTCTGGTCGTTGGTCTGTGGATGATAAGTTATGCTGAAATGCAACCTCGTACCCAGTTCCTCATGGAACTTCTGCCAAAATTGGGAGCAGAACCGAACATCACAGTCTGAAACAATGGAGACCAGAACCCCATGGTGAGCAATGATCTCACGAATATATACATCGGCCAACTTCTCGTCCAACGAGCTCTCCTGAATTGCCAGAAAATGAGCACTCTTGGTCAATCGATCCACGATGACCCAAATAGCATCAAAAACCTTTGTCGTCTTTGGCAACTTGGTGATGAAGTCAATCAAAATCTACTCCCATTTCCACATGGGAACCTCCAGAGGTTGTAGCATGCCATGCGACCTCTGATGCTCGATCTTGACCATCCTATAGGTCAAGCACCTCTCGACGTACCAGGCGATCTCCATCTTCATGCAAGGCCACCAATAGCTCAATTGCAGATCCTGATACATAATGGTGGCTCCGAGATGGATAGAAAAACAAGACTTATGAGCCTCCTCCAACACAATTTGTCTGACCCCACCAGACATAGGAAACCATACCCGACTGCAACGGATCAATAAACCACAACTCTCTAGAATAAACCTGGTGATCTCGCCCCTGATCCTCTCAATCTTCTAATTTTCTTACCACTCGCCTCGGCCTGTGAAACACCCCAAAATACGGTCCAAAAATTTTGTTTTTAAAAAATTAATAAGACCATAACTCATAAATTATTATAAATAAAATCATAAACCATGTTTCTCAAAACATCACATCAAATGTTGTATCAAATCATATGACAAAATATCAGAGTCCAAAACGCCCCAGGCTGAACTATGATGTGTGCGCTGCAACCATCCCGAGCCCTTCCCTTTGCTAGTGGAAGTACCTAAAAACAAAACTATAAATCATAAGCATAAAGCTTAGTTAGTCCCCCCAAGCTACCACATACTATATACATAATCACAAACTGGGCCTAGCCCACTGCATCGGGCCCTGCCCGACATTAGACAAATCCGGCATCAGGTCCCGCTCGGCATTGGACCGAGGTCCGGCATAACTTGGTCTTAACCCCTGCATCGGGCCCCGTTCACATCAAAACGAAGTCCGGTATACATTTCATATCAACAAGCATAACATATACATAAATATAAGCATAACTTGAAAGCCAACATTCCTCGGGCTTGCCCCCGACATTCGACCAAAGTCCGAAACACATAATCATGCACATGCAATAATCACAAAGACATCAAGCATACTAACTTCCTCGGGCTCGCCCCCGCATCAGACGGAAGTCCGGAACATAAATTCTACATCGGGCTAACCCCGACAGATACAATCACACATAAACGGGTCGACCTTGGTGCCTTAGACCCATTCCTCTAGGAGAAGACTCACCTCTCAAACTGAATGCTGAACTCATGCGTGAGGAATCTCTGCTGGCTACTCCCACGACTCCCCGACTAACTCTATAGAATAAAACTTTGTTAAAATCTGATAATCTTCTTAGGCTAAAATGACCATTTTACGCACTTGGTCCATATCTAAGGTCCAAGACCATAATACAAAATGACCCACACTAGGTAGGCTTCCCAAGCCCACTAGTGGCCCACTGAAGACCCAATTTGCTAAATTGAGCCCATTCCCTCTAATGGGCCTTACCCTAAGCCAAAACATATTCTTAGCCCAAATTATTTGACTTTTGATGGCCCACTAAGGCCCAGAGATGCAAAGTCCAAAGTATGCACCAAATTGTGGCCCAAAACATGCCAAGCCCATATCTGTTGAGTACGTTGGGCGTACTCCTATGTACTCTAAGAGTACTGGCTAAATGGCGTGTACGTTGCGCGTACTTCTCTGTTAAGTCAATTTTCCTATTAAGTTCTTAATACTCTAATCCAAAGGCTATAATCACATATCTAAGTCCTCTTCAATGTCTTGATCCATAAAGTCAATCACTTGGTGGCTTGAAACCCACCAAATGAGCCGACACATAGAGTAATAGCAACTAACTCCATAGAAATGGCTAGATCTCATGCATGGTTACATAAAAGCCTTAAAGGTTGAAACTTTACTGATAAAGGAATGCTTTGAGCTCCAAGGGTGGCAACCCGAAGCTCAAAACAAAGTTGCATGATAAAGATCCATCCTCTGGACCTAAAAAGGTCCAAAGCTACAAAATCCTAGATCTAAGCTTCTAAGAGGAAAGTTGGAAGCTTTATACTTCCTTTGAGTGCCAAAAGATGAAATAATCCCAGATCCTTGAGCTTAAGATACTCAAGTTCTTCTTCTTCAACTCCTCTTCTCTTCTTCCAAGATTTTCTTCACCAAAATAAGCTCAAAAGTTCAAACACACACAACAATAGAGTATGAGGGCATATTAGGGTTTTCTGAGGGTGAGGGACTGGTAAGGAGGCTAGGGTTTGAGCCATAATGGGGTATTTATATGGCTAAAACCCTAAAAATTATGGTGTTAGGTCTGCTCACATACGTTGCGCATACGTGCATGCATTCCCCGCATCCTAGGCACCTCTACGCACCGCATACGCCAGGTTACACCCAACGTACAACTTATGGGCAGCCCAATTATTTGGCCCACTTTGCTAAGGTCCACTCCAAAAATCCACTTGTCCCATTATTAGTCCACTAATAAATATTAATTTCTTAAATTAAATAATACCTCGAGAGACGGCTGTTATAATTCTCCCCCACTTGTCTTAGACTTCATCCTCGAAGTCTGTTGTATCTGAAAACAACTCTGGGTAGTACTCCCTCATCTCCTCCTTGGGCTCCCAAGTCCACTCTTAACTTACAGTGTTGCCACTGCACCTTCACTAGCTCGACCCTCTTGTTCCTCAATTCATTTGTCTTACAATCTAGAATCGTCACCGGTCTCTCAATGTAGTTCAGGCTGTCATCAACCTAAATATCCTCAAGGGGTACCACTGTTGAATCATCCATTAAGCACTTCCGCAACTGAGAAACATGGAAAGTGTTGTGAATTTGGCTGAGCTCAGTGGGAAGATCCAATCGATACACTACCCTGCCCACCCAGGCAATGACTCTAAAAAGGCCTATAAACCTGGGCCCAGCTTGCCCCACTTCCGAAACCTGATAACACTCTTCTAGGGTGACACCTTCAGGAGGACCGTATCGTCCACCTGAAACTCTAAGTTTGAATGCCTCCTGTCGGCATAGCTCTTCTACCGACTCTGAGCAGTCTGGAGCCTGCTCCGGACCTGCTGGATCCTCTTAGTAATCTTGATTACTACTTCAGTACTTCCCATAACACTCTGAACGACCTCACCCTAACATATTGGGCTCCTACACTTCCTCCCATAGAGAATCTCAAAGGGAGGTCGGTTTATGCTGGCATGGTAATTGTTGTTATACGAAAATTTCACTAAAGGAAGATACGTATCCCAACTGCCACCGAAATCTAACACGCATGCGCGTAGCATGTCCTCGAGAGTCTGTATCGTCCTCTAACTTTGTTCATCTGTCTAAGGGTGGAAAGCGGTGCTGAAGTAGAGACGAGTACCCATCTCCTCATGAAATCTAGAAGTGAGATGGACATCTTGGTCTAACACCACCGAAATAGGCACCCCATTTCGTGCCATTATCTCTCGCACATAAATTTTGGCCAACTTCTCAGCCGATATGCTCTCCTTGATCGGGATAATATAAGCGCTCTTGGTCAACCGATCCATGATGACCCATATCGAATCTATTCCACGTGTGGTCCTGGGAAGCTTCGTAATGAAATCCATGGTGATATCCTCCCATTTCCACACGGGAATGTATAGCTACTGTATCTTGTAGTGTGGTCTCTGGTGCTCGGCCTTAACTTTCCTACAGGTCAAGCACATCTCTACATACCATATTACATCCCACTTCATGCAGGGCCACCAATAATCAGGGTGAAGATCTCGGTACATCTTTGTCGCCCAGGGATGGATGGAGATCCTCGACTTATTGGCCTCATCCATCAGAACCTGTCGTACTCCACCCCAGTACGTGTCACACCCTCGGACCAAGGATGGTGGAAACATTAGGGGGTGGAGGACTTCATGTATAGTATCACAACAAGTGTATAATAGTGCTCAAAGTAAAACAACCATCATAAATATAATTGAAAAAGTTACACCATAGTATGAGTTTACATGTTTCTAATTCAATCACAAAACGATGACCAAAAAAACGAAATGTTTGACGATTTAACGTCCCATCCTCAAAAGCTGTAGATTTCCTGTTTCTCTGATTTCCTGAGAATACAAGTAATTTTAGAAATGTCAATAATTAAGTTGGTTAGTTCATAAGCTTTTGGATGAAGAGTTTGAAAATCCTTTGTTTGTGAATGTATTGCATACCAAGAAAATCCCTTATTTTCCTTAATAAATGTTATGTATTCTTAGATCCCAAGACCGAGTTTCTATGTGTTTCAACATTTTTAACGGAGTGTGCAGTTTTAAATAGATAAAACCCTTTTTAAGATAAAATTTCTCGTAAACTTAAAGTGTGTTAACTCCCTATGTGAGTTGCTATAAAGATGACCTGCTACAACGTTTGTCAGACGCTTAGAAATTGTTATAACATTTGTCACATGTAGACCTACAGGTCCGGCTGTAGCTAGCAGCAAGGTGTGGGGTGTCAATCCCAATATAGAACTATACACAACTATCACGCTCTCCCTATGAGAGACTTTGGTTATAACTTACAAGAATTTTAACCCGTACTATAGGAGTGCAATGAAGACGTGTCTCACAATTTACGTTAACAAGTTTACGTGTAGTATGTTTAGTAATGCATAACTATGCTTCTTATGTTCCATCATGTATGTTTGTAATGCTAAAGGACTCTTACCATATATAGAGTACCTTTTGTTATTAATTGTAACTAAACATATATGAAATATGAAGTCATCAAAGACAAACACTTTGCTCAACATGTTACAAAGTGTTATGAAAATTGTAAGTTGCGGACTAGTTTTTAACCTTTCTGCACTATTTTAGAAAAATCATAGAAAAATCATACGAAATCGAAAATTAAATCCGTAAAATCTCAAAGTTTAGGAAATGTGTCTAGTATGTTCACAAATTTTATTATGATTTTTTAAAAATCTCTAACTTATGTGGAAACGTTCCTACTCAAAGACTGGTCCAGATTCATTTCTGAAATGATAGGCAGTTTTGTATAAATCACCATAATTTGTGGAAAATTCATATGGAGATGTGCAAGTAGTCATTTTAAAGGTCAAACCCTAAAATTCTTGCACATGAAACAGTTTTGAAAGATATTAGGTTTAAGGAAGTCAAAATAGTCTGTGATTAGGACTCAACTTTTCTGTGAAAAGTTGATGTATGAGTTTGAGTGATAATAAGGAGTGTTAACTTGTATCCCCCCCCCCCCCCTAAAACTTGAAGAAAGAAAAATGTAGGGGTATGAACTCACTTTTTGTGACTTCTTTGCAGTGGACGATGAAGAAGGTGAAGCTCCAAGTCCAGAATACTTGGGGAAAGCTTAGGAGTTCAAGGAATCTATGGTCAATCATGATGATTTTCGAGTAAGAATCTTGGTTGAGAACTCATTGAGTGATTAATATTCAAGATGATTAATGAAAGACTTACCAAGGTGAATATGCATGAAATTTCTTCCTGGGTCTTGGTCGACTTCTAGAGAGATGAGAGGAACAGGAAAAATGTATGTTGGGGGTTGCACTTGGGCTTTATAGTGAAGGTTGGAAATCCAAATGATTATATTCGAGAAAGATAATCTGATGGAGTGTTGGTACAAAGATATGGATTTGCCTAGGTAATTGGAGAAATAATGACAATAGGTTGTCATAGAGTGGTTATGGGAAATAGGACGTGTCATAACTTTTTGGGTAAGTTAACCGTCCTTTGGATAAAGTTTTGTACAAAAGATACGATGTGGTGCGATGAGTTTCTCTTGTCATGATTTAAGTGGGTGAGCCCTCTATTATTGTGGCGTGACTTGATTCTAGCTGACTACATAGGTGAGTTCGGAGTCTAATTGCCCAATCTGGAGTCAAATTGCTACATCTGGAGTCGAATAGCCAGGTCCGAAGTCGATGCGAAGATTTCAGGGTGCGTGGAGTCACCTAATTCCGGATTCATCATATTCCGGACTCAGATAGCTTCGGATCATGAAGGCTCTTTTGTTTTATGGGGTTTTTCTCCTAGTTTAGAGTCGTGTATTTGAGGCAAGTAGTTTGGATTTGAAAGTGGATCCGGGCTGAAAGAGAGTTCTGGTCCGACAGAGAGTTCCGATCCGACAGAGAGTTCAGGACCGAAAGAGAGTTCCGATCCGACAGAGAGTTCCGGACAGAAAGAGAGTTCTAGACCGACAGAGAGTTTCGGACTGAAAGAGAGTTCCAGTCCGATAGAGAGTTCCGGACCGAAAGAGAGTTCCGGACCGAAAGATAGTTCCAGTCCTAATAAGGTTGTTCCTTAAGAAATTTCCCGTTTTGAATGGTTTTTGGCTAAGTTAGGGATTGAGATGTCCTGGTTGATTATCAAGAGTTAAGAGAAGTTTTCGAGAAAGGCCTGGGAGAGATTTCACATACTTGGAGAGATTGAAATAGACCTTGTCGTAGGCCCTTATAAATGTTTTCCTTCGTAGATCAAAGTTCGTAGGTTTGGTTATATCTTATTTTGAGTGTTATGCACCCCCAAAGGGTACATAATATTGTCTTATAGAGTTGTTATTTCCCTCAAACTGATCAGGGATTAGAATTTTTGAACATTTGAAACTTTCAAGTGTTACTTTGCATTAAGATTTCGAGTCATACATTGATAATTATAAAGAAATCCCTACATATTAGCACTAGTTGAGTTGACCAGTTTGACTTTCATTGACTTTCTTTTGACTTTGACTTGAATAGAAGGTGACTGTTGTCACAGTACGGAACTCAAACCCTCCCATGCAGGGTCAAAAAACCTCGGCTGTCATAATCAAATGAGGCCACTCGACCCACAATCCTCTTACACTTCTAGCGCTCTTCCTTCAGACCCTCAACCTACGCCTCTCTAATCTGCTCCAATAGTGGAGTGATCACCATCATCCTCATGCATAAATCTCTAATCGGAGTCGCTATCGCCTTTCGGATCAGAGTGTCAGCCACCACATTGGCCTTGCCCAGGTGGTAAAGGATCTCATAATCATAATCCTCTACCACATCTAACCACCAACGCTGCCTCATATTAAGATTCGTCTGATCCATGAGGTACCTTAAAATCCTGTGGTCCATGTAAATGGTACAACGGATCCCATAGAGGTAGTGTCACCAAATCTTGAGGGCGAAAACCACAGTCCCCAGCTCTAAATTGTGCGCCGGATAGTTAGCCTCGTGGGGCTTTAGCTATCTCAAGGCCTAAGCTATCACATGACCCCGCTGCATGAACATTGCTCCCATGCCTGTGATCAAAGCGTCACAATAAACTAAGAAGTCATATATACCCTCTGGTAGAGTGAGAATCGATGCCTAACACAACCGTTGCCTGAGTGTCTCAAAGGCTGCCTGCTGCTCAGGTCCCCAACGAAAAACCACCAACTTCTTGGTTAGTCGGGTCAACAGAACTGCAATCTTGAAGAAGTCCTGAATAAATCTCCTATAATACCCTGCAAGACCCAGGAAACTCCAAATCTCAGTTTGAGACCTAGGAATCTCCCACTGCATCACAACCTCTATTTTGGCCGGATCGACCAGAATACCCTTCTAGTTGACAAGATGCCCAAGGAACTACACCTCGTGTAACTAGAACTCACATGTGGAGAACTTCGCAAAAGGTCTCTCCCTCCTCAGTGTCTCCAGCACCTCTCTCAGGTGCTCCTCATGTTGCTCCCGAGTCTTGGAGTAAACCAAGATATCGTCAATGAAAACTATTACATACCGATCTAGCATCAGTCTGCTCACGCGATTCATGAGGTCCATGAATGCGCCTAGAGCATTAGTGAGCACAAACGACATCACCACAAACTCATAATGACCATAGCGAGTCCTAAAAGTTGTCTTTTGTACATCATCCTCCGTGACTCGCATCTGGTGATACCCTGGACATTAATCAATCTTGGAGAACCAAGATGATCCCTGAAGCTGGTCAAACAAATCATCTATCCTCGGAAGTGGGTAATGGTTCTTCAATGTTACCTTGTTCAGCTCTTGGTAGTCTGTGCACATTCGATGTGACCCGTCCTTCTTCTTCACAAATAGAATCGGGGCTCCCCATGGTGAACTATTTAGTCTGATAAAACCCTTGTCTAGTAGCTCTTGCAGTTGCGTAGACAACTCCTGTATCTCGGGAGGAGCCAACTGATATGGTGCCTTGGCTATCGGAGCCGCACCAGGGACTAGGTCAATCCAAAACTCAACCTATCTCTCCGTAGGTATCCCAGGTAAATCCACCAGAAATACATCCAGGTACTCAAGCACTACCGATACATCATCAACTGTCGCCTTACCCTTATCTCAGGTATCCATGACATAAGCGATGTACCCTGCATAACCCTATTGAAGGTGGCACCACGCTCTCGTTACTAAACATAAAATCGGTCCCCGTGATGGCCTCTCTCCCTAGATCACTAACCCTCCCCCACTAGTAGTGCGTACCCTTACTAGCTGCTGCTCGCTTTCGATCACTGCTCCATTGGGGCTTAACCAATCCATACCGACTATAACCTTATTCCCTCGCAGGGGAATAAGGACCAAATCCACTAAAAGCTGCTCATCGAATAACCTTAGCATACATCCTCTATGAACCCTCGTGACCCTAACGGTCCTGTCATCTATTATCTTAACATCAAGTGGGCAATCCAGCTCCCCCGAAGCTCTACTAAATTTCTTGCTAAGTGCGAGCGGCACAAAAGATCTAGTGGCACCCAAATTAAATAGTACCAAAGTTGATATGTCGTTCACTAATACGATCCATAACAAAACACATAAACATAAGTAACAGGAAATATAAATAAAGATATAAGAGAAAGATACATACTCGTCACCTCGTCAGAAGTTGCTCGTGCCTCCTCAACTATCAATTGAAAGGCTCTACTCTTGGACACCGGTGCCTCTTCCCGACCCTGGTGGTCATCTGTGATCCTCAATGTTGCAGGAGTGGGTGCTACCACCTGCCCTGTTGCTACTAAGCTCGGATAATAGGACCGCTTGTGTCCCTTCTGATTGCACTGAAAGCAAATTAGATCTGATGGTGTCGTTGTAACATCCTGATTTCCGGAAAATGATATTTGTATAGAAATTAACTGGGTGACTCGACGAGTTGGTGCCTCAACTCGTCGAGTAGGGTCGAGTTGGCCACGTGGATTAATGAACCGATTCGACGAGTCAGTGTGCCGACTCGCTGAGTTGATATTGTGCGATGAAACCCTAAATCTCCAGGGTTGAGGCCTATTTAAGAGAACTTATGTCATCATTTCCGCCCCGCTTATCTCCAGAGAGCCCTGTGAGAAACCCTAGATCGGTTCCATCCATTGTGAGAGAGTAAGAGTCCATTTGGGTGTTCTTGTGAAAATTTGGAAGAAGATTTGGAGAGAATCTTGGCTTGGACCAGAGAGGGACATTTAGATCCAGAGATTTTTCAATGGTTAGCTTCTGTTGTAGGTAAAAAGATACTAAATTAACCATTCTTTGTGTAGATCTTGGTTTAGGAGAGCTTTTAGGGTTTTCTCCCATCCATTTTGTGTTATTAAGTCCCTTGAGCATATCTTGAGGTTGAAACCTCAAATCTGGACTTTAGGAGGTCTTGTGAGCCCAAATACCCAAGCTTTATGGAGCCAGAGGCAAACTTTTGATCATTAAACCCATGTAAGAGCTTGTATTGGAATTATTGAGCTAATATGCTGTGCATGAGCATAAAGTTGCCAGCTTTACATGGTATTCGAACTTTAGAAGGTCAGATCCAGAGTATGGAGTTGCATTTCTGCCATAAAACTTCTGGATGAGAATTTTGACTAGAGGGACTCGACGAGTCGATAAGCGGACTCGACAAGTCGGTTAGGGTGTATCCCGATGAGTCTGAACATGATGTAACTCGGCGAGTTGACGGCTCAACTTGATGAGCTGAGTTGGTTTTCATGAGGCTTCTAAGGCAAACGACTGGACTCGACGAGTCACATAGGTGCACTTGGCGAGTCGGGTTAAACATGGACTATTGACTTGAGTTGACTTTTGTTGACTTTTGGGTTTGGTCAAACACGAGTAATAGAGACCATGGATGGGGAAAATGGTCTTTTACCCACTTCAAGAGTTATAAAGTGGAAGAATAACCTTTAGTTTACTTGGAGTCGAGAATCGAGTATTTATTGAGATAATTACCATATTTGTTAGGCGGTGGCTAGTTCGAGATTCGAGTGCGAGGATGATTGCTTGTTGTCGAGGTGAGTCTTCTCACTATACTTATTATGAGTGGTATCTATGAGAGACCAGGGGGTTTACGTGTTTACTTGAGTTATGCATCTTATCTATGTGATATATATGCTATATTATGTGTTACTGAGACCGGACCGGAGGGTCCAACGAGTGGATAGACCGGAGGGTCCTCACTGGGACCGGACTGGAGGGTCCAACGAGCAGTGAGACTGGAGGGTCTTCACTGAGACCGAATCGGAGGGTCCAACGAGCCATAGCCATGAGAAGCTTATTATTTGTGTGTGTGGTATTTTGGGGAACTCACTAAGCTTCGTGCTTACCATGTTATGTGTTATGTGTTTCAGGTACTTCTCAGGATCACGGGAAGGCATCACCTTTATTGTACACACATTGAAGATAGAGTTATATCTAGAGGATTCTAGAGTTTTGATATATACAATTTTATGATATGAGATTTAATGATTTTGACATTGTGACATTTTGTGATTTTATAATTGAGATAAATGTGTTTTTAAAATGAAATTTTTGGTTTGAAAATTTACGTCGTTACAAGTTGGTATCAGAGCCTTGGTTTGAGGGATTCAGATGCACCTCCAGGTGTGTTTGGGCTCAAAATGGGTGGGTGAGGGACTGGTAAGGAGGCTAGGTTTTGAGCCATAATGGGTTATTTATATGGCTAAAACTCTAAAAATTAGGGTTTTGATCCTGCTCACGTACGTTGCATGTACTCCTTGGTACGTTGTGTGTACGTGCATGCGCTACCTGCATCCTAGGCACGTCTACGCCCCGTGTACGCCAGGTTACGCCCAACATACGACTTATAGGTAGCCTAACTATTTGGCCCACTTTCCTAAAGTCCACTCCAAAAATCCACTTGTCCTATTATTAGTCTAGTAACAAATATTAATTACTTAAATTAAATAATACCTAGAGAGACGGATGTTACAACTTAAGCCTCCCAAATCAACCCCACAAGCAGAGAATCCACAAATATCCTCATACATGATGCCCCAACAGAAGATCCAGTCGACTTGCGACTAAGGGCATCCGCTACCACGTTCGCTTTACCTGGATGGTAAAGGATCTCACAGTCATAATCCTTGACTACATCTAGCCACCTGAGCTGCCTCTTGTTCAGGTTCGGCTAATCAATAATATGCCTCAAACTCTTGTGATCCGTGTAGATAGTATAGCAGACCCCATAAAGGTAATGACTCCAAATCTTGAGGGCGAAAACCACTGCATCCAACTCAAGATTGTGCGTGGGTTAAAATCGTCTCATGCAGCTTCAGCTGCCGTGAAACATAAGCTATCACTCGTCCTCTCTGCATTAGGACTCCCTCAACCTGATGATGGGTGCATCACAGAAAACCAAAAAATCCTCGACTCCCTCATGGAGGGTCAAAACCGGGGCCTCACAAAGTCTCTATTGAAGGGTCTCAAATGTTGACTACTACTCAAGTCCCCATTGGAAATCTACCCCCTTCCTCATCAGACGAGTGAGGGGTACCACAATCTTGGAGAAATCCTGAATAAATCTCCGTTAGTACCCTTCCAAATAAAAGAAACTCATGATATCTGAGGGAGATTTCGAAACCTCCTACTGCATCTGTGATATCCCTAGATTCACGACTAGAAAAGACCGATTTTTTTATGCTTTATTTGAAAATCAGGGTATACCTTTAAAGAAGTATGTTGTTAAATTTGTTCCCAAAAATATGAATATGAAAAGAACGAAGAAATGTATTTTTTCATTATATTAAAAACCTCGAGATGTGATTGTCAATACAGATCAAAACCATAAAGAAAAAACAATATAAACCATACAACATCTATTTATTCTAGAGGCCTATAATCCATTGATCTCTCATCAGACCATCACTCATGTGCTCTTTGGCCACAACATGTATACAATAAACTGAGTGGGTCAGGCTTAGGATCTGGTTAGCATATAGGGTTTTCAACCCATAATAAATAAGTTTATTATTTTCATCAAATCAAACAATCAAACTACCCATTTCCATTATCCTCACCTTATTTCTTTCATCGGGATGGACAAAATTGCTTAGGGAATTCCTTAGCAATACATGTCAAATAAGGCAACCATGTGGGGGATGGAATACACTTGGTGAACACGTAGTTCAAATAAACATCTATAGGTTGCGAGCCTGTTAGTGTTCCACTAGATTGTCTAGAATAGTCTGTGGTCGTCATCTATACTCCGCTAGATGACTAGATCATCATAAACATGGAGGCCTCTCATCATTTTATTTCATCACACATCAACTATTTCATCTAACCATGTTTTACCCAACATATTAGTAGATATAAAATACATAAACAGTTTAAAACATTTAAAACATGTATAAATCATTCCTCCAACATAGATATCATGAATACAAATAATATGCACACATAACACGTAATTTATATTAAATACTTCATATTTACGTGTAAGATCAAAGTAACTATGCACTGACTTGTTAAAGTGGTGATTCTAAATTGGACAACGCTTCACTCCTTAACAATATAATTTCCTTCGATGAAACTTACCAGGAGGTTAGCTAGAAACCGGGATCTACGGGGGCAGAACTTTCCCACCCGAAAAGCTCTTCTTCTCGGAGCCTTCTGGCGCTCGGGGCATTCTTTTAGCACCAGGGAAGTTTCCTACAGTTTGGGGTGTTTTGGGAGGATTAGAGAGGGGTTTTTGGTGTGAGAAGAGTGGCTGCCCTCGCAAGGTATTTATAGGCCTGGATCTGCGGTTACGTTGGGCGTACCCTCGGTGGTACGCTACCCATAAAGGGGCATGTGTTATCCTTCGGACGGGGCGTTGAGGCTGCTTCGGAACCGCGCATTGGGAAACCGCAGGGAATACATTCGGTGTACGCTGAGCATACTCAGTACACAAGGCATCTGAAATGTTACGTTGGGCGTAAGAAGGCCATCTGTCAGCATCCAAGGCAATGACCGTAGGGAGCAAGCAAGGGCCAAGATTCGGCCACGTCACCCATTTCACATCAACCTCCTTCTGACTTCTAAAATTTGTAACTTCTGCATATGAGATCCATTTTTGACATTCTTTATATCCATGCGTAGGTGGAGATGTACTCTGAAACTTTCATTTAGACTCCATCGGCTTTATTTTTAAAGTTATATTTTAATAGGTTGGGAAAGGTAAAGTCCGTTAAAATTTCATAAGTTTGTCATCCGACGTCCAATTTCGTCTCTCTTTTTATCGTTGAGCTCTTATTAACGAGAACTTCAATTCTCATTTAGGTTTTGTTGGCTAAAAATCGGTCGATCTATTATTCGAACTTCGGGCTGCACACCACTATGTCAAATCTTAGAAAATTCATAACTTCCTCATACGAAGTCAGATTTGGACATTCTTTTATGCACGTTCTCAGTTTAACGTATATTACGACTCTCATTTAGATTGTTAAGGCTAAAAAGTACTTTATCATAAACTCACTTTTTACGTCACAGAGCGTCGTGTCGGTTTTGTCGCGAACTGCGACAGGTCATAACTTCTTCGTTATAACTCGGATTTCAGTTTTATTTATATCTCCAGAATCCTTGTCACGACCACTACAACTTTATTCATAGATATCGGGTTTATCTATTATTTAATTTTTGACACTTATTTTCATTCTTAATTTATTATATCTAATAAATAAGTTTAATGCACATAAAATCAAATAATTCACATAAGATTCAAGTAATTCCTCTTTATTACTTCAAAATAAGTTACAATTGTTGACCCTAACTATTACATCATCATACTAAAGCTTAGCCTAGAAACACGGGCGTTACAACTCTCTCCTCCTTACAATGAACATCGTCCCGAAATCATACATCAGCAAACGAATATGGATAGCAACTCATCATGTCACTCTCTGTTTCCCAGGTGAGGTTTGGCCCATTCGTCTGTTTCCATCGCACAAGCACTATGTCGACCATCTTGCGTCGTAGCTTCTTTGTCTTACGGTCAATAATCGCCTCAGGATCTTCAATTAGCCTCTTATTTTCATCCATCCTTAACTCATAAGGAGGAATTATGTTGGGAACTTCTCCCGTGAAATTCCTCAAATAACATAGTGTTATGAATACCATCTAGTTCTTTTGGTAGTTCTAGCTTGTAAGCTTGGTTCCCAATCCACTGAAGAACTTTGAATGGTCCAATAAACCTTGGACTCAGCTTTCCTCCCTTCCCAAATCTTATAAGTCCCTTCCAAGGTGAGACTTTAAGCAAACTCAAATCTCCAACTTTGAATGTCATCGATTGTCTCTTCTTGTTAGCATAACTCTTTTGACGATCCTGAGCTGCTAACATCCTTTCTCTAATCACTTTCAGCTTTTTAGCAGTCTGATGGACTATCTCAGGGCCCATAAACTACTTTTCTCAAGCCTCAAGCCAACAAGATAGTGTACGACCTTCTGTTCACATAAAGCTTGATAAGGTGCCATCTTGATGCACGAATGGAAACTATTATTGTGGGAAAACTCTACCAGAGGTAAGTTCTCATCCCAGTTACCTTGGAATTCCAGGGTACATGCTCTTAGCATATTTTCCAGTGTTTGAATCGTTCTTTCGCTCTGATCATTAGTCTCCAGATGGTAGGTTGTACTAAAACACAACTTCGTACCCATTTCCTCTTGTAGGATTCTCTAAAACCTTGACGTTAAACGACTATCACGATCTGATACAACCGTTAACGGTACACTGTGAAGTCTTACTACTTCCTTCACGTAAGCATTTGCAAGATTATCGATAAACCATTTCTCATTAGCTGCTATGAAGTGTGCACTATTTGTGAAACGATCCACGACTATCCAAATCATGTTGTGATTACTAATTAGGTTCTGAAGTCGTACTTGCAAAATAATTATTAGACTTATCCAAGTGGGAGACTGTTGGATTATGTGTCTAACCCCATAACTATTTTGGTATGTACTTGACCCAATTATGAGCATGGTCCTTTTGGGTTGCCTTCACCATAGCAACTGATAGGATGAATTAAGGATAAAGAGGATTTATTATGATTTATTAATATATTATATGAATAATATATTAAAAGAGAAATAATATTGTTTAATTAATATTGATCAAGAATTAGTTTATAATTAGTTTTGTGGTCAAAAGAGATTAATTAAATTAAGGGGACTGATATTGTAATTATAAGATAGTTACAAAGTTGGGCTTAAGATCTATAAGGAAGCAATGGACGAATTATATATGAGAGTCCATATAGAAATCGTCCAAGGGGCCTTCTGGAATGATCTTTTGGGCTGCTTAAGGACTAAGCAACTATATTAGGGTTTCCAAGTTGATAACCCTAGATGCCTAACTATAAAAGGAACCCTATAGGCCACCAAATTCGTCCCTAACCTTCTAAGAGATCCCTTGGATGAATTTTATGCCTCCTCTTCCCTCTCCTAATTCATCTTATTGTTAGTGGTGTTTGTGACTCCATTAGAGGTGCAACACTTGAGGCACTAAGTTTTCAGAAGTCAAGATCAAGGGGGATTGTGATTGTTATTGCTACATAACAATAAAGGTAAGATCTAAACCCTAATAATATGTTAATTTTGATTATAGTATGCTAGATCTAGGGTTTATTAGCTTTGGTTGATTATTGCATGTACACTAGACAAACTAGATCCAAAGCTTTAGGGTTTGCATGTGCACCATAGGATTGATGTAATGCTCCAACCCATTAGTGGTATCATAACCTAGGCTGTTTATCTAATGAATTTGATGCTAATGTGAATTGTTCAAAGCTGAAAAAATTTCGATTTTGCTTTCTGCTTGTTCACCACGAGGTGGTAGGCCATCACGAGGTGGTAAAATAACCACGAGTTGATGTCGGGTCAGATGGCCGATTTTCCGGATTTTTGGCCTTAATTAGGTTAGGATAATTACCATAAGGTGTTGTAACTTATTAAAATTGTTTTTTTAATATGGTAATGAATATCCTCATCTAATTAAAGGATAATTGTCACATTTCAAGATAATTACAAGATTATATGATATATTAGTTATTTGTAAATTTTGATTTGTTTTATCTTGCCATATTAAATTGAATTAGGTCAAATTTAGATAATCACTAATTATTTGATTAATTAAAATATTTGTCATTTGATCTAGAAGGTTTTGAAAAGTTTCAAAACTTTCCCTCAAGTTTTGGAATTTGAATATTTGATTAAGCGTTTAATTTTGAAATATTACATTCTAAAACCCTAATATTTTTAAAAAATATCAAATTACACCCTTATGCTTTTATTAAATTAATTAAAAGTTTAATTAAAAGAGAGAATTAATAAATCCATAATTATATGGTTTAAGATTAATCAATTAAAATTCTAGTTCATCAATAGTTTAAACCACTTAGTATTTTAAAAGTATAAAATACACTCTTATACTATATAAAATTAAAAGTTTAATATTATATATATATATATATATATATATATATATATATATATATATATATACACACACACATAAGTAAATGTCAGTCTCACCGTTAGTAGGCCTCATTCACGAAGCTGGTCTATAAGGGGTGTTTAAGGAAATTGCCTATAAAATGGCGATTAAATAGGTGTTAACTCTCACCCACCACACTCTTGACTAGTAGAAGGTCGTTATCCGAACGGGTAGGATAGGACACACCCTTCCATTATAAGTATAATGAAATACGAAGTAACTAAACACTTTTATAAATTCCAAAATCTTACTTACTTTAGGAAAAATGTGGAGTTGGTGCTACTCCATGAAATTGCACATTGCACCTTGCTGGTCGTTAGTGGTGGAGTGTGGTTGACGGGCACACTAATATGGGACCAATGAAGGATGGAAATGGGTAGCTCATAGATTATCATAGATCAATGGAGCGTGTGTGGTTAACTGGCACATTGATTAGGTGATAAACGTCTTCGAGAGTACCAAGCTAATGTACATGGTTATCCACACCTTGTTTGTGGTCCTCGGCATCCCAGTCACAAACTTGAAGGGCATAATTGAGATAAAACATGCCATTAAAATGCTCAATGAATCTCAAAAGATCTAGGAGTTTCAATTCATTTAAAACTTAAATTTTCTTTTAGTTTTTCATGGTGGAAATTGGTATATCATCATTTGCCTACCTTCAAATGTTCTGCAACTGGATTACGACATCCATCTTCCGAGTTGTAGACTATTGTGTTGTGTCATAGCCTTAATATCTCATTTGGGTGTTTTATTAAGGACTCAATCAACTAACTTGAATATCTCCCATTTTGTAGATGTCAAAATCTAACAACTATGGTCTTCCCGAATCCTTTGGAAAAGGTTTTTCACATGAAGATGATGTTTCACGATTGGATTGTGGAAATGGAAATCGTGCTTCACTTCCTCCACCACCTCCAGTAATTCTGTCTGACCCATGTGTTCAAAGACTTGAAAATTTCAAAGTCACTCAAGCCCTATTGGCAAAAAGACACAAAAATGGAAAGTTTGTGTGCACACATCTTAGAGATGAAGTCACACATTGACAGTTTGAGGATATTGGGTGTCGATGTCTCAAGGAAGTTGGATGTTGACCGGGTTCTTCAATCACTTCCTGACTCATATAGTGAGTTCATTAGAGAGTACTATATTATTGACGATGACGTGACCCTCATTGATCTTACCTATTTTCTTATTGCTGCTAAATCAGCAATGATTTGGCGGACTGGTCAAGCAAATTTGTTTGGTAAATCAATGTCCCAACCTTCCATTGACAATGGCAACACTGGAAGTCCAAAAAGGTTTTCTCTAGGCAAGAGAAAGGCTAAGTCTGAGATTGTCCCGTGTACCAGTCCAAAAGAGTCCATTTGTTTCTATTGCCGAGAGAATGGGCATTGGATGTGAAGTTTCCAGATTTACATGAGAGATCACAAATATGGGAGAGTCAAGATGTATGACTCTGCTTCAGGTAAAAATTCACTATCTAAATCTATTAAGTTTTATATTTTAAATTCTTAATACATGATTTGATAATATTACATTTTGATGTGTTGTAGAATCGAAGAAAAGAAAAGGAAGTTTAAAGGAAGAAGTGATTTGAGTCTGATCGCGAAGAAATGGATTTCGATCGCATGATTCAATGATTGGATTTTTGAGCTCCTACTTAGAGTTATGATAGATTGTTTAGGAATATGTAATAGCATAGTTTTCATTTGAATTTGCGTTGTAAGGACAAGTTTTCCGCACCTTTTTTATAAATAAAATAAATTTTGAATTTTATCTTATTTATATATCCTCGCAATATCATTTGTGAAAATTGA
This sequence comes from Lactuca saligna, assembly GCF_052625555.1. Classification (NCBI taxonomy): domain Eukaryota; kingdom Viridiplantae; phylum Streptophyta; class Magnoliopsida; order Asterales; family Asteraceae; genus Lactuca; species Lactuca saligna. Next base: position 23,749,048 of record NC_136422.1, read on the forward strand.
TGCTTGTGTATTTCTATTATAAGTAATATTAAGTGGATGTGATTCTTAGTTATGTTATTTATGGTAGTGTTGTAATTTTCTAAGTAATGAAAGATTCCCATCTCCCAAGTTTCAATTGCACAGAAGCTTGTAATCATATGATTTGAGTCATGTGATGTGTGGAAATCTTGGTACTTAGGAAATTAAGACTAATTCCTTGTTCACATATGTATGTGAGTCAAGTGAAATACTAGGAGATCTGGTACATAATGTTGTGCATTGGTCAAGTCCACCACAAATAACAATAAGATTATTCGTCATGATTTACTAAAGTCTTGTAAATGTGGTCATGCTTACAAGATTAAGTGTAATTTTGAATCGTTGAAAAGTTTCAATGAATGGCAGAATGAATAAGAAGAATCAATTGGGTAGAAAGATAAAAGTTTTTACAATCTGAAAAGATGGTAGAGTACTTTAGTATCATGTTTTATGATCGTCTCATTGATTATGAAACCATATCACCATTGATCCTCTAAGTAAATCTTAGTGCACTAGTATGGCTAATAAGAGGAATAAGGAACTGTTGAAGTGGTTAAATCAAAAGTTGAATCATACTTCATTCCAAAATCAAGTCTTAGAATCGTACTCCAAGATTGTGATATTGAGTGACACATCTTCAGTAAGTTTAAAACACTCATCAACTGTGGAGTAGGAAAGGTTTTCTTATTCCTACACATTTGAAATTGGTAAGTTGTGATGTCTTGGATAAGATAAAGACCGATTAAGACCAATTGTATGAAGTGTTGTCTTGATAAGAATCTGCACTAACTCTTGAGTATTTGTTTGTTAAGAAATGTTTCTTACCAATAGAGTATTAAATGTCAAAAGATTAGTGGGAGTCTAAATGTTCTTGAAAAGTTTCAATAACTGATCAAGAGTAAACCTATTATTAAACATGAGCACATGACTTGAGGTTTGTAACCTATCGTGTTGATATATTCCTATTTCTGTGCCATTCTAACTTAGTTGACTATGCATGAGAGTTCTATGAGTTCTCATTTGAATTCATAAAGGCAAAAAGACCTTAATCATTGAAAGTTCATTGATATATATGGGTGAGCTGCTTAACTACTTGGAAGACATGGTAGGCCCTTATGCTGCTAGATGCCAAGAAATAAAGATTGAACAAGCTCAGTCTATATGAGTTTGGATTTGTCACAAACCTTGTCTTGTGATTATGGTTATGAAAAATTCACATGGATAGGAACACATACACCATAAAATCTAAGTGTCATAAGGTTTCTCTCCTTCATGAAAATGATTGTGAGGAAATGCTTTCACTAAGAGAGATTTAAGGAGATAGTAATTATGATATTTGCGTTCTCAAATTCGATTATGATTACGGCATCCATCTTCATAGTTTGAATTGTGAGATTTGGAAATTAGTTTGAACATTTAAGACTTATTTCTATAAGTTCTAAAATGGTTTAAACACACATACGAGCTATATAAGGGAAGGTGTATGAGATTGAGAAGCTTGGATAAAGGTTTATCGAAGCATCTCGTATTAGAAATATGAACTTCGGCAAGAAAGTCAATAAGTATTGATTTCTAGAAGTACAACTAATTTCAAAATACATGTCACAGCTAGGGGAGCATAAGTGTTATGCTGGTAAGGATATAATTATCATGTTACTGGGAGCATGATTATTATGTTGCAAGTTAGCAATATTAATTATAGAAAACAAAAGTTTCAATTCACAAAGTTGCAGAGGTTGAAAAGTTGTTTTGCTATAATTAAGGGAGATGAACTTATACTTTATTTCAAGTACAAAAGCTTAGATCGAGAATTTTTAATCAAATTTATTCAAAAGACATATATGGATGATATGTTGAAAAGATTCAACATAAGGGGATTCTATATATGATAATATTATAGCGAGAGACTGGTAAATGTATCATGTCTTTATGTAAGACATTATGTATTGCATCCCATACGCTTTATGTATAGCATCGATTGCATTTGTTGTAATATTCGTCCGTTCTGATTTTCCAAATGCCTAAGGCATTAAGGGGGAAAAAGGACCATAACCGAACATGATTGAAATTAATTAAACAACTGTCAAGGATAATCTAAGGTTCGCCAAGGATTGGTCACTTATGGACAGTTGGAAGTATAATGTTGGATGGAACATATTGACATTATTATGAATAGATAGGACTCTATTTAGAATGAGTTGTCAGATGGAAAATATAGAAATGTTTCCATAAATTGGAGTTAGATATCAAGAATCTATTTCTAGATTAGAAACTTTTATGCAAGAAGGATGTTCAAAGGAATGTATTTTGAAAGTGATCATATCTATTCAATTTCCTTGTAACAATCTCCAATAGATCACTTTGTAATATCATTGGAAAGGTATTGGTGGCTTTAGTGATGTGACATTACAAAAGGATCGTTGCATAAAATGTTAGAATTTGACATATTCTAACAGTGGCAAGAATTTGATATTCTTACACTTATGATAAGGATTAGGAGTTATGAAATGAGTATCGTTGGAAATATTTTCAATTGATCTATTTCACAAAGTAATGACCATAGGTAAACATAGTGTGCATGCTGGGAGCATAGGACAACTATTGTTATAATTCAAGTGATAAGTTGATTATTCGAAACATTATACAATGAATAATGTGTAATCAATATGGTGAATAAATAAAATGTGTTTTATTTATACTCAAAAGTTTGGGGCCATATTGGGTTCGATTATTCTTATGTTTCACTTTGCATGTTTTGACTTCCCGAATAATAAGATTATTCAAACCATCCACATTCGATCATACTTTGGAAGTAGGTAATGAGGTATGACCGTCATGAATCCAACTGTAGATTGTCAAAAGTGTCTTAGACATAGCAAAAGTTTGTTGCAGTGTTCACGAGTGCTCCTGAAATAAGATTTGAGTATTGGATTAAACCCACCCTCACTTGAATCACTTCATGGATTTTATCACGAGTGATTAGTGAGACGATAATATCTTATATTCTTGAAACCAAGATGTGTGAGTTGTAGTTTGCATATTGATAATATATAAACGCACTAGTAACTTGTTGTTATAAAACATATTGTTATGTATGATTTGAGGAGTAAATACAAGCGAGCATTTGAGTCAAATTTTATCTGTTCCTTTTACCCTAAGAGGTATAAAAGTGATATATGTGGGGCCCTCGATGATTTAGTGATGAAACCCTAAGCACTTGGCCAAGCCTGGACTAAGTTGATGTATTGAATTGTAGTCTGTTGTCAGTCGTCATAAATCGAAAATCGGGAAACAACACATGAACAGAGAGTCTGATTAAATCCATTTCTCAGTTCATACGATATCTAGAATGGAGGAATATATGATCCCTTATCTAAATGGCGCGTTACTGATAAGATCAGAGTTGGCAACGGCTTTTGAAAGCTATGATTGCTAATCAGGTTCTGAAGTCGTACTTGCAAAATAGTTATTAGACTTATCCAAGTGGGTGACTGTTGGATTAAGTGTCTAACCCCATAACTATTTTGGTATGTACTTGATCCAATTATGAGCATGGTCCTTTTGGGTTGCCTTCACCATAGCAACTGATAGGATGAATTAAGGATAAAGAGGATTTATTATGATTTATTAATATATTATATGAATAATATATTAAAAGAGAAATCATATTGTTTAATTAATATTGATCAAGAATTAGTTTATAATTAGTTTTGTGGTTAAAAAAAGATTAATTAAATTAAGGGGACTGATATTGTAATTATAAGATAGTTACACAGTTGGGCTTAAGATCCATAAGGAAGCAATGGATGAATTATATATGAGAGTCCATATAGAAATCATCCAAGGGGCCTTCTGGAACGATCTTTTGGGCTACTTAAGGACTAAGCAACTGGATTAGGGTTTCCAAGTTGATAACCCTAGATGCCTAACTATAAAAGGAACCCTCTAGGCCACCAAATTCGTCCCTAACCTTCTAAGAGATCCCTTGGACGAATTTTTTGCCTCCTTTTCCCTCTCCTAAGTCATCTTATTGCTAGTGGTGTTTGTGACTCCATTAGAGGTGCAACACTTGGGGCACTAAGCTTTCAGAAGTTAAGATCAAGGAGGATTGTGATTGTTATTGCTACATAACAATCAAGGTAAGATCTAAACCCTAATTATATGTTAATTTCGATTATAGTATGCTAGATCTAGGGTTTATGAGCTTTGGATGATTATTGCATGTACACTAGACAAACTAGATCCAAAGCTTTAGGGTTTGCATGTGCACCATAGGATTGATGTAATGCTCAAAACCCATTAATTCCTTCTTGGTTAACCATATGACCCAAGAATTGGACTTCTCTAATCCAAAAATCACATTTGGAGAACTTTGTATACACCTTCTCCTTCTTTAGAACTTCTAACACTTCTCATAGATGTCATGCTCCTGTTGGCTTTTTGAGTAAATCAGAATGTCATCTATGAACACTATCATGGATTTATCGAGGAATGGGTTACAAACCTTGTTCATCAAATCCATGAGTGTTGTTGGAGCATTGGTTAGTCCAAATGACATAACCAAGAACTCATAGTGTCCGTATCTTGTTCTGAATGTGGTTTTCTCAATATCTTACTCTCTCACCTTCAGTTGATGCTACCCCGACCTGAGATTGATCTTTGAGTAATAGCTCGAACCTTGCAGTTGATCGAACATGTCATCACTTGTTCTTTACTATTGCCTTGTTCGGCTCTCTATAGTCTATGCACATCCTCATGCTTCCATCCTTCTTCTTCACAATCAACATCGGAGCTCCGTAGGGTGATGAACTAGGTCTAATGAAACTATTGTCCAACAACTCCTGAAGTTGCGTCATAAGCTCATTCATCTCTGTTGGTGTTAATCGGTATGGTGCTTTCGCTATTGGTGTTGATCCTGGCAACAAGTCTATTTGAAACTCCACTTGTCTATAAGGGGGAAATCTAGGAAGATCCTCGGGAAAGTCTTCTGCATAGTCACACACCACCGATATTCTTTGTATCTCCTTCTTTTCTTTCTTTGCATCGATTACGAATACCAAGTATAATGTGCATCCTTTAGACAAACATTTTATGGCTTTCATCAGGGAAATGATTCCAGAATTTAATTTGCGTTTGTCCCCATACACCATAAATGACTCTTTCCCATGTGGGTTCACTCTTACTATCTTCTTCTTGCACAGTATCTCGACATCATTGGTGCTAAGCCAATACATTCCTAGTATGATGCCAAAATCATTCAACTCAATGGGTAATAGCTCCTCGTGGAATTTGTTTTCGTTCAAGTCGATGCCGATGTTTTTAATGCACTCGCTAACAAGTATGAATTTGCCATTAGCAACTTCTACAACCAGATCATTATCAAGTTTATCTACAGACAATGCTAGTCTTCCACCAAATTTGTGTGATTTAAAGGAGTAATTTGCTCCGGAATCAAATAATATATTGGTAGGTAATCCATTTACAAGAAAGGTACCTGAAGCGACATCTACTACATCCTTTGCGGCTTTCAGGGTCATCTGGAAAGCTCTCGCCTTTGGCTTCGTTAGGAAATTGGGCCTTGCTGCCTCCTTCCTCTTCGGGCAGTCTTTTGAAATGTGCCCTTCTTCGTTACATCCATATCACTCCCTCTTATTAGATGTACACTCGTTGACGTAATGCCCAATCTTTCCACACTTGTAGTAAGTCACCTCCTTGCTACATTTCCCGAAATGTTTCTTTTTACACTTCTCGCACCACTTCACTTCGTTTCCTCCTCCTCCAAATTTCCATGAACCATACTTGCTCTTCGTGTTGGACCTTGCAGACCCCTCAAACTTCCTATTTTCGCTAACCTTCACCTTGTCGGAATCACTTCCCTTGATCATCTCCTCAACAAACTTGGCAGTCCAGACAGTTACCTAAAGAGTATGTGCATGGCGTACTGACACAGTGTACTCCCATGGAAGTCCCTTTGCATACTTGTCGATTTTCATCAGCTCATCTGGGAAGATGTGCAGAGCAAACTCCATTTTGTCTGTGATTCCATTGGTGTATTCATCAATGGACATGCTTCCCTTCTTCAATGTCACGAATTGGTTCTCTAGCTCAAGCAGATTTTGGGATGAGCAGTACTTGTACTTAAAGTGCACCAAAAACTCTGCCTATGTTAGCTGTAGTGGCTCACTGGGGCTTATGGTCTTCTCCATAGTGTTTCACCAATGAACAACACCACCTCTGAATTGACGTACTGCATATGTGGTTGGTAGCTTGCCCTTGCAACCACATGTTATGAAGGCCAACTCCATATCTGGGATTCAATCCATAACTCCAATTGGATCTTCTTTCATAGTGAAAGTCGATGGCTTGTGTAACGCCCGCAGATCCGGGCTAGTCAATTTAGAGGCAATAGGGGTCGAAAATGACTTTTTGACAAAAGATTATTTATAATAAATAATCTTAACCAAGTTGTAGAATATGTCACAAGGTTTCCGTACATATAAAGAACGCCGAAATCCGAGTTATAATGAAGAAGCTATGGCCCGTCGAAGTTTCGCGACGGAACCGGCACGGCACCGGGAAGCGTCAATAGTGAATTTACGATGGAGGACTTTTTAGCCTTAGTGATCTAAATGAAATTCGTAGAATATGTTAAACTAAGAACATCGATAAAAAGAACGCCCAAATTTGACTTCGTATGAAGAAGTTATGATTTTCCTAAGATTCGGCCTAGCAGTGTACAGCCCGAAACTCGAATTTTAGTTCGAGCGGTTTTTGGCTTACGTGACCTAAATGAGAGTTGAAGATCTCATTAGTAGGAACTCAACGGTAAAAAGACAGACGAAAACGGAGTCCGTATGAAGGAGTAATGAATTCTTCGCGGTCATTTAACAGTCTAAACGCCTCATACTGTTAAATTTGAGATCGGTCGAGAATTAGCCGACGGAGTCTAAACGAAAGTTGTAGATCTTGATTTTACCTACGTGTGGATATAAAGAACATCGAAACGGAGCTCGTATGCGAAAGTTATGATTTTTCTACGTTTGAAGGCTGATACGCGATAGGGGTGACGTGGCACCACCAGAATTGGACATGTGGCACCACCAGAAGGTTGCCACATGCACCAACTCGGCGAGTCATGACTTAGAATCGGCGAGTCCATCAGATTTTCCACTATAAATAGAGGTGTCGGGTCTAGCCTCTTCCTCACACCTTCAAACCCTTCTTTCTCTCTCTAAACTCTCTCTCTAAGCCTCCCTAACCCCCTAAAGCCTAGGGTAACTCCCTAGCATGAGGCGGAAGCCCCGAAGCGCCTGACGGCTCCGAGAAAAGAGCCTTTCGGCTCGGGAAACGCTGCTCCAGCGAAGCCCGGTTTTGCGAAAAACCCGCTGTAAGTGAGCTACGCCTACGCTAGTTTTAATATAGCTTCTAATTAATTATAGTAACATTATTAGGACCTGAAAATAATTATTTGGGCTATTATTATGAGTTATATTGAGTGTTATTTAACGCTTATATAATAATAATAATAGTCAGACTATTAATTTGTCGCGGATATCGGTAGACTAAACCCTAGTGGTGTTGATACTAGGTTTTATCGAAGGAAAGTTGTTTTGAGAGTATCGAAGCGCTGTCCGAGTGTTGAGTCACCACCTTTCAGGTGAGTGCATGGTCCCTTTCATCTTACACATAGATATGAAGTATTTTAAAATAAATTACGTGCTATGTGTGCATATTGTCTGAATACTTGTTGTCTATGCTGATGAAAGATTTTTATACTTGTTTTAAATGATGTAAGCTGTATAAAGTATTTTATATCTACAAAACATGTTGGGTAAATCATGGGTAGATGAATGATGAGGGATAAAAGCTGAAATAGAGGAACATTAGTAGTATGGACCTAGTACCCTACAGATGAGCACTGGCAGCTGCGCCACAACCCGTAGATGTTTCAGATCTACGGTAAACGTCCTAGCAACTGCGCTCTAAGGACAGTATAGGCAGTTGCGCCTAATAGGGAGCCTTATGACCATGACAGTAGTGTTTAAAGGTCAATACCGGCAGAAGCGCCTCATAGAAAATGTCCCAATTCTGGCAGCTGCGCCTAAGTGACAAGATTAGCAGCTGCGCTTGACCAATATGTCATTGGCAACAATGGACTTCATGTTGTTTCCTTAGGATGATCCTTAGGAATGAATGAATGAGAAATAGCTGATTCTTAGGGTAGACCCTTAAGAATAAAGAAGATAATGGGGATGGGTAATTGGGTTGATTGTTTGATTATTTAAACATAATAATTATATTATTATGGGTTGAAAACCCTATGTACTCACCAGATTTCCCAACCTGACCCACTCATTTTATTTATATCACAGGTGTTGATACGAAGTCACTTTACACTCCAACCTGACCCACTCAGTTTATTTATATCACAGGTGTTGATACGAAGTCACTTTACACTGAGAGATTTAAAGAGATGTAGATCACTAGTGTAAATAAATGTAAGTTTTGTTTATGCTTATGTTTCTGTATTAACGATGACATCCCAAACGTTTTGAAATGAATAAAATACGTTTCTCCGAAAATGTTTTAATAACGTATTTATCATGTTTTTTCTGGGAACAAATTCCGCAACATTTTTATTAAAAGAAAAACTCTGATTTTTATAAAGCATAAACCAAATCGGTCTTTTCTGGCCGTGAAACTGGGGATGTCACAGCTTGCAAGTTATGAAGTCCTTATACTTGCATTCGTTCCTCTTGACTCTTTCATCTTGGTTGTTCCTCCTAACCACTGGCGGTTCAGATTGACCAACGGTCCTACTGTAGTTCCCTTCTTCCGACTGTCCATCATTCAGTTTTGGTTGTTCAACAGGCATCGAAGGTTCATCCCTATTATTCAGCAACATTTTCTTCATTTCTTCCCTCTGTTTGGCCATCATAGCCCGAATCATGGCTTGTACTCCATCCATCGTGATTGGCTCAGGTGCAGCTACTACGACCGGTACTTGCTCATTCACTTGGGGTTGAGGCTGCTGATTCCTATTCCCATTTGCATTTCCGAGTCCACTTTGGGTTCTTCCCATGTCGATCTATACACTAAAGTAAGTGAATTTAGATCTTTATTTACGATAGACGTTTGAATCCTCCTTATCACTCTGAAACGTTACATGCTAGTTCTAATATTGTAGTCAAATGTTTAAAATCTTGAACACATAAGGTTTCCAGATCCGGTTGGCAATAGACCATAGATCCGATCAAATGATAGCATATAAGGCATCTTTATAAATCATTTAGCACATAAAAGCATTTTAGGCATCTTTCCTAAAATAAGCTAGTGCTTGTGTCTAAAATATAGTTGACACTCATCTCACAATCATCGCTTAGCATTCTAAGTTTAAGTCTAGAAATCCTACAAATTCCTAGTTTGCTTAAACTAATGCTCTGGTACCAACTGTGACATCCCCAATTTCACGGCCAGAAAAGACCAATTTGTTTATGCTTTATTTGAAAATCAGAGTATACTGTTAAAGAAATATGTTGTGGAATTTGTTCCCAAAAATATGAATAAGAATTTATCAAAGCATTTCCGAAGAAATGTATTTTCATTACATTACAAACCTCAAGATGTCATTGTCAATACTTATCAAAAGCATAAACAAAAACAACATAGGCCACAAAAACAACATAGGCCTTACAACATTCTATTTATTTCTACTGGCCTATAATCCATAATCTCTCATCAGATCATCACATATATGCTCTTGTGTCACTACCTGTAATACAAGAAACTGAGTGGGTCAGGCTTGGGAGCCTATTGAGCATATAGGGTTTTAACCCACAGTAAATAAGTTTATTATTTTCATCAAATCATTCAACCCGATTATCCGTTCTCGTTATCCTCACTTTACGTCCCTAAAGCATCGATTATAAGGGACCTAGCCTAAGGATTTTTCATCGGGGTGGACAACATTGCTTTGGGGATTCCTCAAGAATACATCTCAAATAAGGCAACCATGAGTGGGATGGAGTACACACGGTGAACACGTAGTTCAAATAAACACCTACAAGCTGCGAGCCTGCTAGCGTTCCATTGGGCTGTCTAGAATAGTCCATCGTCGTCATCTATAATCCGCTGGATAACTGGATCATCGTAAACATTAAGGCCTCTCATCATTTTATTTCATCACACATCAACTATTTCATGTACCCATGTTTTATCCAACATATTTGTATATATAAAATACATATACAGTTTAAATCATTTAAAACATGTATAAATCGTTCATCTAGCGTAGATATCAGGTAAACAGATATTATGCACACATAGCACAAAATTTATATAAAATACTTCATATCTATGTGTAAGATGAAAGTAACTATGCACTTACCTAATAAAGTGGTGATTCCAACTTAGACAGCGCTTCGCTTCTTAACAATATGATTTCCTTCGATGAAACCGGGAGGTTTGCTAGAAACTGGGCTCTGCGGGGTGAAACTTTCCGAGCCGAAAATCTTTTTTTCTCGGGGCCTTCGGGCGCTTCGGGGACTTCTACTAGCACTAGGAAGATTCTAGGGGTTGGGTGTTTAAAGAGAGAGTAGAGTGAGAAAAGAAATGGTTTTGGGTGTAAAGAATGAGGCTGCCCTCTCACCTCTATTTATAGGGTTGGATCCTCAGTTACGCAGGGCGTACTAGTGGTGGTACGTTGTGCGTTCCTCGGTACGTAGGGTGTACCTTCGTACACATAGCATAGGAGAGGCGTATGTGTCCGAAAACTATTGGGGCGACGTGGCTTATCCGAGACCAAGTATGTGAGTACGCGGGGTGCTCTTCTCTACATGGGGAGTTCCCTGAGCAGTCTAGCATTTTCCATACCCGACATCTAAAATTCGTAACTTTCACATACGAGCTCCATTTTCGACGTTCTTTATATCCCCGCGTAGGTGGATATGTACTATACAACTTTCGTTTAAACTCTGCCAGCTAATTCTGACTTTATTTTTAGAGTTATATTTTTAACACACCGAGACATGAAAAGTCCGTTAAAAATTCATATATTTGTCATCCATCATCCGTTTTCTTCTGTCTTTTTATCGTTGAGCTTCTATTGATGAGATCTTAGATTCTCGTTTAGGTTGTGTCGACTAAAAATCGATCGATCTAAAATGCGATTTCCGGGCTGCATATTGCTATGCCAAAACTTAGAAAATTCATAACTTCCTCACATGAAGTCGGATTTGGACGACCTTTTTATGCACGCTCTTGGTTTAACGTATACTACGACTTTCATTTAGATCGTTAAGGCTAAAAAGCACTTTATCGTAAACTCACTTTTTACGTCACACAACGTTGTGCTGGTTTTGTCGCGAAACTTCAACAATTCATAACTTCTTCGTTATAACTCGGATTTCGGCGTTTTTTATATCTTCAGAATCCTTGTCATGACCACTACAACTTTATTCATAGATATTGAGTTTATCTATTATTTTATTTTTGATGTTTATTTTCATTCTTAATTTATTATATCTTATAAATAAGTATAATGCACATAGAATCACATAATTCACATAATATTCAAGAAATTCCTCTTTATTACTTCAAAATGGGTTACAATTGTTGACCCTAACTATTACATCATCATATTAATGCTTAGCCACGAAACACAGGCGTTACACTTTTCTCCCTTCATATCATTCTTATTTGCTTCAACCGTATCCTAATCATGCTTCTCATGGTCGTCGATTCTACCTCATCTACACTTTCACATTAAGCTTTTTTTGTTACCAACATAAAGTCCTATACCCCTTCTTCTAAATATCATTAGGTTTAACTACCATCAATGGAGGGAACTATTCTACACTCATTGGGATGCTTATGTTGTTGATCACATAGATTCATCTTATAATGTTCTTAATGTCGCTCCTACTTATCCATCTTGGAAAAAGCTTGATGTCATCATCAAGATATGGCAATATAAGTTGTTCTCAACATGGTGCTTAAGATGGTTCTCATAACAAGGCAAATCTGGCTTAATATTGAGAAGATGTTTTGAGAGAACAAGGACTCTTGATCCATGCAACTTGAAAACAAACTAAGGATCATTATCATGGGTAAAGTAACGGTTGCGGATATTTCTCTAAAATCATATCCCTTTGTTGATTTTCTTGAAAACCTTGGCCCCAAATCCAACCAGTGAATCACCATTGTGGTTATGGACCATAACCCTAAAACAGTGAATATTGATGTGTATTTGGACCAAATTTAGCACTATAAACATATACTTTCAAATGTATATACATTTGTATAGGCGCATTGAAGCAGAGATTTAGGGTTGGGTTGAGAGTTTTAATAGGAGTGCATGAAGCCTTTATAAAAGGTCCATATCATGATTAGATCTTTATTGTAGTTAGGTTAGACAGTAATAATGGAATTTACCCAGTTGTATATGAACTACTTGAAGCTGGAAACGCAAACTCATGGACCTGGTTTCTTAAATGCCTAGGAGATGGCCTTGATCTGGGAGTTTCCTTAAATTTTACCTATAATAATGATAGACAAACAATATGTTTTATTTGTTTTCATCAACTAATGTGAATTATGTTATTATTAAATAGACTAATTAATGTGTTACTCATGTTTTCAAGGAATTATACCAAAAATTTATAAGGTATTCCTTAATGCATAACATAAAATTTATTTAGGACATATACATGAAAACATGAAAATATAATGGAAAGAAAAGGAGCTCAAGGTGCATCCGTGGAGATGTACATATATAACTAAGAAGATTGTGATTGATAAATCAATGGGTGATTTGAAAATTTTCAATGCTAAGGCTCATGATTGGATGGGGAAATAACACCACACTGTCATCAAAGTTAAATTATTGATGTACTATAACCCTATCACACGACAAGCAGTTTTTGACGCCTTTTTAGAAAATTTGTGTGAAGTTTTTAATTTAGAAAAAGATGATGCAAGGGACATGTCAATCATCACATGCTTAAAGTTCATTAGAGAGTATATAATGAAAAGAATCATCAGTTTTGAGGAAAAAATAATAGATCATAAGGTATTATACCCCCCACTACAACAAATTTGTTGCAATATATAAGGAAGGAGGCAGAGGAATACAAAAAGTATTTTTATGGGAATGAGAAATTAGACTGTTGTCCCTTTGCTAAATCAAATTGTGGTGACTTTGATTGACATAACTTGTTCTTGTGATAAGTGGGAGGTTGTTGGTATACAGTGTAAGCATGTTGTGAATGCATTGTGGGATACAATTCAAAACCTAAAGAATTTGGTCCATAATTGCTATATGTTTTATACATGGAAGGAAATGTATAAGTTTAAAATAAACCCCACAAATAGGAGAAACATGTGGGCTAAGTCAGATTATCCAACTAAATTGACTCCTCCAAAAACATCACAAGCATGTAAATTTCTATCCATACAAGGTTATAACATTTTCTTATTTACTACCTACTAATAACTAAGATTTAATGCTTGTGGGTAGGCTAAAGAAAAAGAGACAAATGAAAAAGGATGAGGGTACGAGCCAAAGGATAATTTTGAGAAAAAACTATACCTCACATTTACTTGCAGCAAATGCCATAATGGGCATAATGAAAGGAGCTGCAAATAGAAGGGTGGATTACGGTAGGGTAGACCAGATGACCCAGGTGCGTTGGGGAAAGGGAAGAAGAAAATTTCAGGAAAATATGTTGTAGGGTCTTGAATGTAGGTGTTCCGAGGTAACGATTAGTGGTAGTTAGCAGTTAATGGTTCATCTTTTGTTGGGATGTTATATGAAAACACGTTATTTATGATTAGCTTATTTTGTTTAAAACATTGTCATTATATGGTTGGCTTATTTTGGCACCATATATTGTACCTTTCACATTGGAACTAACTCTTTGCTACTATCATATGATAATTTGGATATATGTTTGGCATTTTATGTTGGTTATTTATGTTGGTGCATTTTGGTTCATTGTGGTTATTTATATGTGATGGGTTATGAGCACTATAACATTCCTATGGTGTACATGCAGCCCTAATGCTTCAGATCTATGTTTTTCTCAAGTTATACATGCAAATCAAGTTATCTAAAGCATGAACCCTAACTAGCATACAATTTTCGGAATTTGTAACATAAAACAAAGATAGATGAATAACTTTTCTTGTATCATGATTAATCTTGACCTTCAAGAGCTTAGTGCCTCAAATGTTGCACCTATAGTGAGTCACAAACACCAAATAGCAAGTTGGAAGAATATGAGAGAGGTTAGGAGGCTCAAAATCGGTTAGGGTATTCTCTTGGAAGCAAGTGGTCGATTTTGGGAGTCCTAGGGGTTTCTTATATAGCTGAGCTGCTAGGGTTTCTAACTAGAACTCTAATTCACTGCTTAGGCCTTAAGCAACCCATTAGATCCTTCCAAAATCCCCTTATGGACGAATTTTATGTGAGCTACACATAGATTTCGTCCATCCCTTCTTAGGGATCCACAAGCCCAACTTTGCAACTATTAGATAATTGCAATACCAGTACCCTTAATTCAATAAGTCTCTTTTGATCACCAAATTAATTCCAAATTAATTTCTTATCAATACTAATTAAGTAATATGATTTCTCAATTAATATATTTGTGACATCCCCAAAATCTCGGCCAGAAAAGACCGATTTTCATTTATGCTTTTAAATATTTTCAGAGTAAATCCTTTTGATTTGAAAGAGTTGCGGAATTTGTTCCCAAAAACAAAACATGATAAAACAATGTTTACCAAAGCATTTCATAAAAGAAATGTATTTTCATTATAATCAAAACTCGGGGTGTCATGTTCCGATACAGATCAATAAGCATAAACGAATACATTACAAGTCATATAACAAATATAAACATATGCGGACTTGTAAACAAAACAACTTGATGGTTTGTCCATCTCATGCCCTTCCGCCACTTCCTGTAATACAAATAAAACTGAGTGGGTCAAGCTTGGGAGCTTGGTGAGCATATAGGGTTTTCAACCCACAATAAATAATTAAATTAATTATTATCAACCAACAATAACCCAGTTACCCATTCCCGTTATTCTCACTTTACGTCCCTAAAATAACTAACACAAGGGACCTAATCTAAGCATATTTTTATCGGGGTGACAACACATGCTGCGGGGGTTCCTCAGCAATATAAGTCAAATAAGGCAACCATGAGGGGGATGGAATACAGCGAATGAACACCCAAGTTCATTAACACCTACAGGTTATGAGCCTGCTAGCGTTCCACATGACTATCTAGAAAAGTCTGTGGTCGTCATCTAAATTCCGCTAGATGACTGGATCAAACAACAACGAGGTCTCTCATCTGTTTATTACACACCAACTATCTACCCATGTTCTACCCAACATATTAGTAGATAAAAAACATACATTTTTATACATATTTTCAAAACCTGTATAGCATGCTTGATCAAAACATTTTCCATATAACAGATGAGGCACACACACATAACACGTATTTCATATAGAAATAATCATATCTGTAAGATAGAAGAAAGTGAATATACATTCACACACATAACAACAAAATATACACATAACACGTATCTCGTATAAAATACTTCATAGTTATACGTTATGAGAAAGTAACAACGCATTCACACGTATAAACGACAATAAACGTAATACCCTCGAACCATACTTGTATTATTATTGCGTTTATGAAAGGTAGTATACACTCACTTGATCAGAAGATGATCGGACAGCACTACGGCTTGCAGAAGTCATAATCCTCAACAGATCTGGAAGATCTCTACGAAAATCGAACTTCTTGCGGGCAGAGCTTCGGCTCGGAAACCGCACTTCTCGGGATCTTCGGGATCTCGGGACTTGCTTCGGGACTCGGGAATATTACCGGGGCCTCGGGGTGGCTGCGGGGGTAAAACCGCAGAGCTTCGGCACAAAAACGAGAGGAAATTAGCAAATAAACCCGGAACCCTCGCATCCTATTTATAGGAGGCTGGAAGCCTCTCGTACGCGGGGCGTACAGGCTCCGAAATGCGTCACTGCATGCGTCATCCGAAGTGTCAACACTTTGGCTGTACGAGGGGCGTACTCGAGTACGTGGCGCGTACCTCGGATCAGAGCTGTGACTCGTCTTCGGATAATGCTTCCGAATTTTCAATTAAAAATAAATACAAATTAATTAATAAACTTCGGAAATTCATATCTTCTTCATACGAACTCCGTTTTCAACGTTCTTTATATCCACGGAAAGGTGAGACTACGCTCTACAACTTTCGTTTAGACTCCGTCGGCTAATTTTGAATTTATTTTTATTATTTATTTTTAATAGGCCGGGACAGAAATTTTCGTTATAATTTCATAACTTCTTCGTTTGACGTCCTCTCTCGCCTAACTTTTTATCGCTTTGATACTAACAACAAGATCTTCGATTCTCGTTTAGATCACTAAGGCTAAATATCGCTCTAACGTAAATTTCACTTTTTACGTTAATCAGCGTTGCCGGTTCTGTCGCGAAACTTTGACAGGTCATAACTTCCTCGTTATAACTCGGATTTCGGCATTCTTTATATCTTCGGAAACCTTGTTTCAACTACTACAACATTATCTAAAGATATCAAGTTTATTTTACACTTAAATTTTGACGCTTATTTTTATTCTTAATTAATCAAACCACATAAATAAGCAATTAAGCACAAAACACCTAATACTCAAATAATACAATCTTATTATTTCAAAACGGGTTACAAAGGTTAACCTAGACCATCACATTTCTAAAAATGGCAAGCCCGGAAACACAGGCGTTACAATTCTCTCCACCTTAGAATGATTCCGTCCCCGGAATCACACATCAACAAACAAATGCGGATAGCGACTCCTCATGTCACTCTCCGTCTCCCAGGTGAGATTCGGCCCATTCGTGTGTTTCCATCGGACAAGCACTAACTCGACCATCTTGTGTCACAACTTCTTAGTCTTTCGGTCAATGATTGCCTCTGGTTCTTCAATCAACCTTTTGTTCTCATCAATTCTCAACTCAGAAATTGGAATTATATCGGGAACTTCTCCCGTGAACTTCCTCAAATAACACACATGAAAAGTGTTGTGAATTCCATTCAGTTCTTCGAGTAATTCGAGCTTGTAAGCTTGGTTCCCAATCCTCTGAAGAACTTTAAACGGTCCAATAAACCTTGGACTCAACTTTCCCCTTTTACCAAATCTTATAAGTCCCTTCCACGGCGAGACTTTAAGCAAAGCCGAATCCCCAACTTCAAAAGTCATCGGTCTTCACTTTTTGTCAGCATAGCTCTTTTGACGATCCTGAGCCGCTAACATTCTTTCCCTAATTATTTTCAACTTTTCAGCAGTTTGATGAACCATCTCCGGTCCCATAAACTGCTTTTCCCCAGCCTCAAGCCAACAAGACGGCGTACGACACTTTTGTCCATACAAAGCTTGGTAAGGTGCCATCTTAATGCTCGAGTGAAAACTATTATTATAGGAAAATTCTACCAAAGGTAAATGTTCATCCCAATTACCTAGGAATTCCAAGGTACATGCTCTCAACATATCTTCAAGTGTTTGTATCGTTCTTTCACTCTGACCATCAGTCTGCGGATGGTAAGCTGTACTTAAACATAACTTGGTACCCATTTCCTCTTGTATACATTTCCAAAACCTTGAGGTGAAACGACTATCACGATCCGACACAATTGTTAGCGGAACACCGTGAAGTCTCACAATTTCCTTCACATAAGAATTCGCAAGCTTTTCTATAGACCATTTCTCCCTGGCTGCTATGAAATGCGCACTCTTAGTGAATCGATCAACGACCACCCAAATCATGTCGTGACCATTCTTTGTTCTGGGTAGTTTAGTGACAAAATCCATAGCAATGTCTTCCCACTTACCCATAGGCACAGGTAAAGGTTCTAAACTCCCATACGGTTTCTGATTTTGTGTCTTGACTCTCGCACAAGTCACACACTCGGCCACATACTTTGCAACATCAAGCTTCATCGTCGGCCACCAGTAGTAGGGTTTCAGGTCCCTATACATTTTAGTGCTACCAGGATGAATCGAATACATGGTCTTGTGAGCTTCTTCCATCAGAAGATCTCTAATTCCTCCTGACTTAGGTACCTAAATACGATCTTGGAATACCTTCAGTCCATGACTATTTACACCGAACACCAACGTTTTACCCAAAAGTTCCTCCTTTCGGTCATTTTTCTCAGAAGCTTCCTCTTGAGCTTTCTTTATACTTTCCACAATGGTCGAGACAACTTCAATTCTCAACGCTCTTGGCCTTTTCCTTTCAAGATTGACTTTCCGACTGAGAGCATCAGCAACAACATTAGCTTTACCAGGATGGTAAAGTATCTCACAGTCGTAGTCCTTAAGTAATTCCAGCCAGCGTCGTTGCCTCATATTCAATTCCTTCTGATTAAAGAGATATTGGAGACTCTTATGATCAGTGAAAAGTTTGCACTTAGTGCCATAGAGGTAATGCCTCCATATCTTCAGAGCGAAAACTACCGCTGCCAACTCCAAATCATGAGTCGGGTAATTCTTTTCATGCTCCTTCAGCTGTCAAGACGCATATGCTATCACCTTTTCTCTTTGGGTCAAAACACAACCCAATCCAACCCCAGACGCATCGCTATAAACGGCGAAGTCTTCAACTCCATCGGGTAGAGAAAGTATCGGTGCCTCGCATAGCTTCTTCTTTAACTTCTCGAATGCTTCTGTATGCTTATCACTCCAAGCATAAGTAGCTCCTTTGTGGGTCAAAGCTGTCAATGGAGTAGCAATCGAAGAAAAGCCTTGGATAAACCTTCGGTAATATCCGACTAATCCTAAAAAGCTTCGGATCTCCGTGGGACTTTTTGGTTGTTCCCACTTCATCACAGCTTCGATCTTCGCTGGATCAACCATTATCCCCTCTTGGTTGACCACGTAACCCAAGAATTGGACTTCACGAATCCAAAAATCGCATTTTGAGAACTTTGCATAAAGCTTCTCTTTCTTCAAAACTTCTAACACTTCTCGCAAGTGTCTGCCATGCTCCTCCTGGCTTTTTGAGTAAATCAGAATGTCGTCGATGAACACTATCACGGATTTATCAAGGAACGGATTACAAACCCTATTCATTAAATCCATGAATGTTGTCGGAGCATTGGTTAGTCCAAACGACATAACCAAGAACTTGTAGTCTCCATATCTAGTTCTGAACGCAGTCTTCTCTATATCCTGCTCTCTTACTTTCAGCTGATGATATCCTGACCTAAGATCGATCTTCGAGAAATAGCTCGAACCTTGCAATTGATCAAATAGGTCATCAATCCTTGGCAACGGAAATCTATTCTTTATTGTTGCCTTGTTCAGCTCTCTGTAATCAATGCACATTCTCATACTTCCATCTTTCTTCTTCACGAATAACACCGGAGCTCCCCAGGGTGATGAACTAGGTCTAATGAAACCTTTGTCCAACAACTCCTGAAGTTGCATCATTAGCTCCTTCATCTCCGTCGGTGCTAATCGATAAGGTGCTTTTGCTATTGGCGTGGTTCCTGGTAACAAGTCAATACGGAATTCCACTTGTCGATCAGGTGGTAATCCAGGAAGATCTTCGGGAAATACTTCCGGATAATCACACACCACAGGAATACTCTGCATCACCTTCTTTTCCTTCTTAGCATCAATCACGAATGCTAAATATGATGTACATCCCTTGGTCAAACACTTTCTGGCTTTCATTAGAGAAATAATTCCAGAATTCACTCGACGTTTGTCCCCATACACCATAAATGAATCTTTTCCAGGCGGGTTTACTTTAACTATCTTCTTCTTGCATAAAATTTCGGCATCATTGGCGCTGAGCCAATCCATTCCCAACACGATGTCGAAACCATTAAGTTCGATAGGCAATAATTCCTCGCGGAACTTATTCCCATTAAGGTCGATTAAGATGTTTTTCATACGATGGCTAACAGGTACAAACTTGCCACTAGCAACTTCGACTAATAAAGCATTATCTAGTCTATCAACAGGCAAAGCTAGTTTTCTACCAAATTCATGCGATATAAAGGAGTAGTTGGCTCCAGAATCAAATAAAATTTGGGCAGGCAAATTGTTAACGAGAAAGGTACTTGAAGCGACATCAGCTTCATCCTTAGCAGCTTCCAGTGTCATCTGGAAGGCTCTCGCCTTTGGCTTTGGTGGAATGTTAGGCTTAGCTCCTTCTTCTTCGGACAGTCTTTCAAAATGTGCCCCTCTTCATTACAACCAAAACACATCCTTTTGTTGTTCGGACATTCATTGGCAAAATGTCCAACCTTTCCACACTTGTAGCAGGTCACATCCTCGCTACATTTCCCAAAGTGTTTTTCTTACACTTATCACACCACTTCGCTTCTCCCCCTTTTCCCCCACCAAACCTTTTCGAATCAGATTTCGAAAATTTACTTTTCTTACCGGAACCAGATGTTCCCTCAAACTTCCTCTTCTCACCAACCTCAACCTTGTTGGTGGTTCTCCCCTTGATCATGTTCTCAACAGACTTGGCAGCCCAGATAGCTGCCTCTAGAGTAAGTGCCTGGCGTACTGGCACCTCGTACTCCCATGGAAGTCCCTTCGCATACCGATCCACCTTCGTCAGCTCGTCTGGAACGATGCACAAGGCAAACTCCATCTTATCGGTGAAGTTATTGGTGTATTCATCAACTGACATACTGCCTTTAGTCAATGTCAGGAACTTGTTCTCCAACTCCAACAGATTTTGAGCCGAGCAGAACTTGCGCTTGAACTGCACCAAGAATTCTGCCCATGACAATATTTGGGCTCAAAGTTTTCCCTAGAGTGTTCCACCAACGAACGGATCCACCTCGGAATTGTCGCACGGCATAGATAGTTTGCAACTTACCTCTGCAGCCACACGTCATGAAGGCTAGCTCCATTTCGGAGATCCAATCCATAACCCCAATCGGATCCTCCTTTCCATTGAAGGTCGATGGTTTGCAAGTTAGAAAGTCCTTGTACTTGCATCCCATTCCATCATTCCTTCCATCACGGTTGTCTTGTCTAACTATCGGTGGGTTGGCTGGAGCAACAGACCCACTAAAGTTTCCACCTTCCGAGTGCCCTTCATTTAATTCAGGCTCTTCCACACGAATTGACAGTTCTTCACGATTCTGCTGAAGCAACCGTCTAATTTCATCCATCTGACGATCCAACATCGTCTGAATCATCAATTGCACACCAGCCATGGTTATTGGCTCAGGTGCTGCTGCTACAACAGGTCTTTGTTCAATCACTGGTGCTTGATTCCTGTTTTCATCAGCATTTCCAACTCCACTTCTTGTTCTCACCATTTTGATCTACACACCGAATAAGGTGAAATTAGATCCTTATTCATGATAGATATTCCAATCATCCTTATCACTCCGAAACGTTTACATGCTAGTTTTAATATCGTAGACGTACGCTTAGAATCCTACACACATAAGGTTTCTAGATCCGGTCGGCAACAGACCATAGATCCGAACAAATAATATCATATATGGCAACATATAACATTTAGCACATAAAGCATTTTAGGCAACTTCCCTAAAATAAACTAGTGCTCGTGTCTAAAACATAACAGACACACATCTCAAAATTCCACTTAGCATTCTAAGTTTAAGTCTAGAAATCCTACAAATTCCTAGTTCGCTTAAACTAATGCTCTGATACCAACTGCGTATTAATTTAGTGTATCCCGTGGGTTCCCGTGTTTATTTCACTGCTCAATCTACCTGAGCATTGTATGGTCAGTCCAAACAATCCTATCTAAATCCAGACTGTCAAATCCTTCGTGCCTACCAGCATATTGAACACAGAGTTTAGACAATTTAGATTCAGTCCTTTACACATGTTTTAAACTGCTCGTTATCACATTCTTGACATCACTTCCCAATAATAACTACTAACGAAAAACTATTAAAAAAATGAAAAATTGTCTTTAAAATGAATCAGAGTAAGATAAACTCAGAAGTATAGAGAAGAAAACACAAATCGTAATTCACCGATTGAATTTGCTTCCAGAAGGTCTGAGAACAGCACACATAATCTCATAATAGATCCGAAAATTCTTCATGTCGTTAATCACAAACCCTATGTGATCCCTTCCTTTATTCCCTTCCCATAAAGGACACATACTCTCAAACAAAATTCCGAGTGTTGTACAGTTCAGAGATGCCTCCTGTCATGTGCCTGGAACAGGCACTACCAACAAACCGAAGTCTAATGATATGCCTCCATAGCTGCCCCGACACAGAGCATGATCAGTTGGTCTTTGGAACCCAGTCCATTTTGAAATTGGGTCGACCTTTTTCATCCTTGCAAGGTACTTTCTCCCATGACATATCCTGCTTATCACAAACAAAAGATGTGGAAATATTAGAATCATTAAGTGATTTGGGAGATTGAACCTTTGGTACCCATCTAAAGTTGGGTTTAATCCATTTCTTGTTGGATTGGATGGGTGTCTGGGCACTTTCTTTTGATCTTGATGCCGGCCGTTGAGATGACTTTGACCTAACCGGTCTTTGTTTCACTGGAGCATCTCCTGGATTGGGCTTCTTGACTGACATTTCCTTCTTGCCCTTGGGATTCAGATTCTTGGCCTTCTGCGCGTTCCAGTCACCATGGTATGAACGTGAGCTTGAGGAGTTTCTTTTGAAGTATCTCCCTCTTGGCGCGTTCTGCCAGCCTTGTGCGTAGTAGGGAACATATGCGTGATTTGGACAGTTTCGGGAAATATGTCCAGGTGTTCCACAGTGAAAACATATCTTTTTCTTCACTGGGAAGTTGTCTCTTCCTGCACCTGGTGGCATATCCATGCCTTGTCTCTTATTGATCTCACATGCACACTTGCAACAAGCACTCTGTTGCGCTGGAATTGGAGGCCTGTATTTCTCAATGACAGGTTTGATAGGAGTAATAAAATTCGAAGCAACAAATTCTAAGTTCAAGGAGTTATTGGTTTGTTCAGTAGTGTTCTCCTTGTTCTCATCTTCTACTACTTTACCTGCACATGAAGTAGAAACATTAGTATTTTCAACCTGAATACCTCCTAACACAGATCCAACTGGTTTTCCATATTGAAGATGTGCCTCCCTGTTAATGTCTTCTTGTTTCATAGGGATGGATGTATAGTTATGATTGAAAGGTGGAGGAACACTATCATACCCTAGACCTTTTTGCTGGTTATTTTTAAACTACAAACAATGGCCTATCATGTTTGCAACTACTTCGCTTGACACATCAAATTTTTTAAAATCAAAATCTGCAGTTTCAAATTTGCTTTTTAATGTGTCAAGCTCAGCAGTTAACTCAGCAAGTTGTTTCTTAACATAGTCATAATTTTCACATTTATTACTATAATCTTCCTGAAGCTTCCTAAAGTCTTTGGTTTTTGCTTCTAATTCAGCCTTCAGGGGTTTCTATCCTTTCCTAAGTTGATATCCTTCGTATTTTAGATCCTCGACTTCCCCTTTTAGCAAATCATTATGTTAACGAAGAAATTTAATTGTATCTTCACAAGATGGAGTATATGAAACTTCATTGACCGGGATGTGTGTGGAACTCATTGTTTTTCCACACTTCCAAGCATCAAGTTCTTCAATTACAGCAGCAAGACTAAGATGATTGAGATCTTTTGTCTTCTTGATGACAACTACGTTCATATCCCACGATTTCGAAAGTGAATTCAGTAGCTTTTTGTTTATCTCAGATTTGTTCAAGAAGATCCCAACTATATTCATCTCAGTAGTGAGTGTGGTAAATCGCTCCAACTGAGCTTCCAGGGTTTCTCCGGGAATGTAGTTGAACATGTTAAAATTTTGTCTTAACATATCCTGACGATTCTCTTTCATGTCTTCAATTCCCTTGTTAACCTCAAAAACCATTAAAATCACAACTTGAAGCCAAAATCAATTTTTTTTTAAAAAAAATGCCCTTTGACTATAAACCTCAAAAGTCAACCTTAAAAGTCAAACACAAAAGTCAAACTTAAAAAATCAAACTTAAAAATCAAAACGAAAAGCTAAATTTGAAAATTTGAAAGTTAAACGAGAAAGTCAAATGTCAAACTTGAAAGTCAAAGTCAAATGTTTTTTTTAAATTAAATTAAAAAAAATCAAAAATAAAAGTCAAAAATCAATTTATTATTATTATTATTATTATTATTATTATTATTATTATTATTATTTTGGAGGAAAAAGGAATTTAAAACTAAAAGAAATTGAATTTTTGAGCTAAAAGTGTCAATTTGCGAAATTGGGTTCGAAAATGAGAGTTTTTCAATTAAAAACAAAAGGAATGGAACAAGATGCTTGGTAGATCAACTGGTAAGGCGTGTTGCTGATGAACCTGGGGACCTAGGTTTGATCCCCGACACCCGCAAATTTGTTCCCCTTTTTATTGAAGCGCACAGGTAAGCCACTGAAGCTGTCGAGCCGAGCCTATCCCACCAAGTTGAGGCCGTAAGCCGCCGAACCATAAATGCCGGTCGCAAACCGCCGGCCGTAAACTCCGGCGACCGCAAACTCCCGCCGTAAACTGTTTCCGGCAGTAAACTCTTCGCAGATTTTGTGAAAAACGACGTTTTTCACCATTTTTTGCTCCAAAATTCGATCAAAAACTCGTTTTTATCAAAAATGCGAAGAACAAACGCCCTTTAATTTTCAGAGATCTATCCAAGAACATAAGTTTTTTTTTTTTTTTTTGAAAATAAGATCAAATAAGCTCCAGATTTGACAAAATTGACTAATACAATCCAAGCTCTGATACCAATTGTAAGTCCCCAATCTACTTGTGTATCAATCAGATCCATTTGATGGTGCGGAATCCCAATCAAACGGATGATGTCAGATCAAATAAAAGAGAAGAAGAAGAAGAAAATGATGAATCTTGTATATATTGATATGAATGAAGATCCGGATACAAGATTCACACATACATACACACACTTAAGCTCCCTATTCTCTTCTGTTCATCACTTAAAAAAACGTTACCCTTACACTCCTCCCCCTATATATACATGAGAAACATGGGCCGAAAATGGGTTTACGGCCGTAAACATCTCCCTGGCCGTAAACTCATAAAACATTACAGAAAAATACATTTGCCTAGAAAAGCAAAGTATAAACCATATTTTTGACCCAACATTAGTGCCTCAAATGTTGCACCTATAGTGAGTCACAAACACTAAATAGCAAGTTGGAAGAATATGAGAGAGGTTAGGAGGCTCAAAATCGGCCTGGGTATTCTCTTGGAAGCAAGTGACCGATTTTGGGAGTCCTAGGGGTTCCTTATATAGCTGAGCTGCTAGGGTTTCTGACTGGAACTCTAATTCTCTGCTTAGGCCTTAAGCAACCCATTAGATCCTTCCAGAATCCCCTTATGGACAAATTCTATGTGGGCTAAACATAGATTTCGTCCATCCCTTCTTAGGGATCCACAAGCCCAACTTTACAACTATTAGATAATTACAATACCAGTCCCCTTAATTCAATATGTCTATTTTGATCACCAAATTAATTCCAAATTAATTTATGATCAATACTAATTAAGTAATATGATTTCTCAATGAATATATTATTGTTATAATATATTAATAAATCACAATTAACCTTATTCTCCATAATTCATTCAGTTAAGTTGCTATGGTGAAGACAACCCAAAAGGACTATGCTACTATCGGGTCAAATACATACCAATTATAGTTATGAGCTTAGACACCTAATCCAACAATATGTACTAACTTTTTACCATTGTGGCATACCATTACCACACATAAATTAATTCCTATAATAAACACATAATTTTATGAACAACTTTTCCATTAGAACTTAAGCTACAACAAACACCATTATAGTTTCATCATTACAACAACAAAAGACCACATACTATCTATATTGAAATTCCTAACCCAAACAAGATTCCTACATGCAAGCTTCCCTCATATAAACTTAGTTAACTTTGAATATCATAAAAGAAAAAAAAAGGCCCAACTAATGACTAGAAAGATCTTCATCACCATTGCTTCATGCATTTTTGTTTTAGGGCTTGTTCAAGCAATTTCTTTAGCATAACAGACATAGAATCACAACAACTGCCGTACGACACATATGGGGTCGAACCAACCAATGAATCAACATTGTGATCTAGTTTAAATAAGTCTAAAACCTCATTTCCAAGATTTAAATAAGTCTAAGAGGTTACAATGAAGACATGTCTTCCAAAAGAACACACAGATATGTTCTAAGAATTTGAGAGAATTTGGAGAGAAAAGAGAAGAAGAAGAAGCCATTGGTAAAAGAACTTGACAACTTTTAAGAGTACGTGGAGAGGAAGAAAAGTTTAAATCATCCAAATTGACATTGACAAGGTGGAATGGTGAAATTGCCCCTCGTGTGAGTGGCATGTGGGTCGACTAACGTCTAACAATGGACGGCGTAACCAGTTGAACAAGTTTTTGAAACCCCATAAACAAAACGGATAGACGTTTTGATAGTTGACGTGATCACGTCCATTTTGATAAACAACAAGGACCAATCATGTAATTTTGCCTATTTTCACATGAGAAAAACATCTATTTTCTTGCTTACGAAAAGTGTAGTCCTTTGGTCTTCTCTTTTTCTCTCTCGATTTTTTTGTGCAATAAAATCCACATCCTCAGAATCGTATCCAAATATTACAGTCATCTTGATTTTCTGAGATTCTTTTTTACTCTTCTGTTCTATTCTTTCTCTCTCTCTCTCTCTCCGAATTTTCCCCCTTTTCTCTCTCTTTTTCCCTCGAAGGATCTTCTTTTTTCACTTAAATATTCTGGAATTCTTACATCAATTGCTCAAAGGGTTTTAACGGAGAACAAAAACCCTGGTCTGTAAGTTCCTCATCATATGAAGATCTAACAATTTGTATCTATTGAGCCTTTTTCTTCAAGAAAAAATGTCTCAGACTCACTGGGAAGCTGATAAAATGTAAGTTTCTTTTGCCCCTTATAAAATTCTCTGTAATTTCCAATCACTTGTGTTATGTTCATAGTTTGCTGTTAGATTTATGCTCTCTGTCGCTTGTTTGTTGTTTTCTTTTTTCATCTTATCCAATTTTGTTTTTTTGTTTTATCCCGCTTCCCGTCTTTTTAGGGTTTGTCCTTTCAGCAGCTTTTCTCATTACTTTTTTATTAAATTTATTTCTTCCCTCAGCTGGATTTGTCTTATAGATTCAGTATCGGTCGAATATGTGTTTGTAGTCTTGCTTGATTTATCTTGTGTTAGTGTTCTTCATTTGGGTATATGTATGAACTCGTATTTTTTGTATGAAGTTTCGAACTTCAATGATTTCAGCTAGATGAGTATTTCCAGTCAATTGGAAGCTTTAGCGACTCTAATTAGCTTGAAATTGTTCTTCTTCATGTAAAGTTTCAAACTTTGTTATAATTTCCAACTAATAAACCTGCTATCTGATTCATTTAACAGGTTAGATGTTTATATACATGACTACTTGGTAAAGAGGGATTTAAAAACTTCAGCCCAAGCATTTCAACAAGAGGGAAAAGTCTCATCTGACCCTGTTGGTAAGATTCCATTATAATTTCAATATCACCCATTTCTCCTTTTCCTTTATCATCATTCCAAATACATCACTGCTAATAATCTAACTCCAAAACATTAGGCTATTTTATAACTTTTATCCTCACATGGAGTAAAAATTACCAAACTTTTGTTATTTTTACAGCTATTGATGCACCTGGTGGCTTTCTATTCGAATGGTGGTCAGTCTTTTGGGACATATTTATTGCAAGAACCAATGAGAAACACTCAGAAGTTGCAGCCTCTTACATTGAGGTTAGTTTTAGATCTTAGTTTCTTCTTTTAATCTATTGATACATACATACATACATACATATCTATACATAAAAATCCATACTTTGATAACTACAGACACAGTTAATCAAAGCAAGAGAACAACAACAACAACAACAACAACAGCAACCACAACAACAACCACCACATCCACAACAACAACAGCAACAACAACAACAACATCAACAGATGCAAATGCAACAGCTCATGTTGCAACGCCAAGCTCAACAACAACAACAGCAACAACAACAACAACAGCAGCAACAACAGCAACAACAGCAGCAACAACAGCAACAACAGCAGCAGCAACAACAGCAGCAACAAGCACAGCAACAGCAACAACAACAACAAAGGAGAGATGGGGCCCACCTTCTGAATGGGGCATCAAACAGACTTGTTGGAAATGAGCCACTTATGAGACAGAATCCTGGAGTCAATGCTATTGCTACAAAAATGTATGAGGAGAAATTGAAAGTCCCACTTCCTAGAGACTCTTTAGATGATGCAGCTATGAAGGTATATATGTGTATATGATGATATGAATATGAGAATATTCTTTTAAAAAGTCAAATTTTTGACTTTTATGGGATTTGGTTGATTTGTTTTTATATTTGCTAACAGAGATATGGTGAGAATGTGGGCCAGCTTTTGGATCCCAACCAAGCTTCAATCTTGAAATCTGCTGCTGCAGCTGCTGGACAACCTTCAGGGTAATGTTTATTTTTATTTATTTATTTATTTATTGGTTGTAATAATTATATGTTATTAATATATTCTTTTTTCAGGCAAGTGTTACATGGGACAGCTGGCAGTATGTCTCCTCAAGTTCAAGCTCGTAGCCAACAACTTCCAGGCTCTGCACCTGTGAGTATTCTTTTTTTGAAAATGAAAAAAATGGTAATTTTTTTTTGTGATTTAACTTATATTGATGTATAATTTAATAGGAAATAAAAACGGAAATGAATCCAATTTTGAATCCTAGAGCAGCGGGTCCCGAAGTATCACTAATTGGGATTCCTGGTAATTTTGACTTTTTCCATTGACTTTTTTACTTTACTTAAACTATCACTTCATGTAACTGACATTATTCTTGTTTTCTAGGATCAAATCAAGGTGGTAATAACTTGACATTGAAAGGATGGCCTCTTACAGTAAGTTTATCAATAATTCCACATTTACCATTTTACCCTTCTACCTGCCTATGTGTTTGTTTCCATTTTTTCCTCATTAAGTCTTGTATGGCTGAAGTGGTTGAATCTTGAATGAGTAATGATGTATGTCTGAATAAACTGTCTGAAAAAGACTAAATGACCATTTTATCCTTTCATTCTATTCATATTAAGTCAAAAAGAAACATCCCTTAGTCTGTTAATGATGTTAGCAGGGGTTAGATCAATTGAGATCTGGTTTAATGCAACAACAGAAGTCATTCATGCAAGGATCACAACCATTTCATCAGTTACAAATGATGTCACCACAACATCAACAACAGCTTCTATTAGCACAACAAAACATGACATCACAATCAGCTAATGATGAAAGCAGAAGGCTTAGAATGCTTCTTACTAACAGAAGCATGAGTATGGGAAAAGATGGAAGTGGTCTTTCAACTTCTGTTGGTGATATTCCAAATGTGGGGTCCCCAATGCCCGTTTTACCCCGTGCAGATACCGATATGTTACTCAAGGTGATTCTTCATATTCACTTCTTGTAATCTTGTTTCTGTATAATGAATGATTATGGAATTTATTACGGTTTTGCCATTGTAGTTAAAAATGGCGCAATTACAGCAACAGCAGCAGCAGCAGCAGCAGAATGGTGGGAATCAGCAACAGCAACAACAACAGCAGATTCATCATTCTCTTTCTGCTCCTCAGCCTCAAAATTCAAATTTGAATATTCAACAAGAAAAGATTGTGGGTGCAAGTAGTGTGGGAGATGGGAGCATGTCGAATTCGTTTAGAGGAAATGATCAGGTTAGTTTTGTTTCTGTTGTTTGTTGATAGGTGTATTAGGGTCTGTTTGTTTGGTTGGATGGAATGGAATGGAATTGAATGACTAAGGAATGGAATGGAGAGGGTCATGATGATGTTTAGTTGGCCTGTAGGAATGGAATGAGTTGATGAGTTCTCATATGAAATTTTTTATATTACCCCCAAACCTGCTAACATACGAAAGTCTAGCGACCAAACCTGCAAATATATGAAAGTCTTGTGGCCAAAGTCTGAAACCCAAAAAGTCTAGGGACCAAACCTGCCAATTTATGAAATTCTTGTGGCCAAAATCTGAAACCCAAAAAGTCTAGGGACCAAACTTGCCAATATATGAAAGTATTGTGGCCAAAGTCTGAATCCCAAAAAGTCAAGGGACCAAACCTGCCAATATATGAAAGTCTTGTGGCTGAAGTCTGAATCCCAAAAAGTCAAGGGACCAAACCTGCCAATATATTGAGGTCTTGTGGCCAAAATCTGAAACTTAAAAAGTTTAGAGACCAAATCTGCCAATATATGAAAGTCTTGTGGCCAATGTTTGAATCCGAAAAGGTCTAGGCACCGAATCTGCCAATTTATGAAAGTCTTGTGGCCGAAGTCTGAAACCCAGAAAGTCTAGGGACCAAATCTGCCGACATATGAAAGTCTTGTGGGAAAAGTATGAAACATACCAAAGTGTAGTGGAATTCAGTTAAAACTATGGAATAAACCATTCCATTCCTTCCTTGATTCCATTCTACAAAACACTAACTTAGGTAGTAGTTTCTTTTGTTAACATGATTTCTAATCCGTTCTAAGGCTTCAAAAAACCAGACTGGAAGAAAAAGAAAACAGCCCGTGTCATCATCCGGGCCCGCCAATAGTTCCGGAACAGCAAACACAGCGGGCCCCTCACCATCTTCAGCACCTTCAACTCCATCAACTCATACACCTGGTGATGTCATCTCAATGCCTAATTTGCCACATAATGACAGCCAATCAAAATCTTTAATGATGTTTCGACCTGATGGTGGGCCCACGAATCTCACCTCCCCATCAAATCAATTGGTAAGCGGGGTCCACTTTCCTTTTTACGGTTTTTGTACCGGTATAATCTTGTGTTGTGATGATAAGGGCGTTTCGGTCATTTTACAGGCTGACATGGATCGTTTTGTGGAAGATGGATCTCTTGATGACAATGTGGAATCTTTTTTGTCTCATGATGATACGGATTTGAGGGATACAGTTGGTGGTCGTTGTATGGATGTCAGCAAAGGTAAGATTGTTATTTTAGTTTGATGTGATGGAATGGAATCACATCGGAATGGAATGGAATGAACAATGTAATGGAATGAGGAAGGTAAAGGAATGGATTGTTGCATTCCGTTATCATGTTTAGTTGGCTTGAAGGAATGGGATTTTAATCATTTAAACATTTTGTTTGTTATGCGCACAATTTGAAAAACGATACATAAAGAAAAAAAAATTGTTATTTTATTAAAATTAACTTTCAATACGATTGATATGAAATTAGGGTTTACATTTACGGAGGTAAATTCAGTTCGTGCTAGTGCAAGTAAGGTTGTGTGTTGCCATTTTTCATCCGATGGTAAACTTCTTGCAAGTGGTGGCCACGATAAAAAGGTAAAACTCAATTTCATTAAACAAAAAAAGTAAATTAATTTTAATCTTTACAATAAAATTGTATATTTACAGTGGTAAATTGGTAATTTATGATGCAGGCTGTATTGTGGTATACAGATTCTTTGAAACCCAAAACAACTCTCGAAGAACATTCATCATTGATCACGGATGTGCGCTTCAGCCCAAGCATGCCCCGCCTTGCCACGTCATCCTTTGATAAAACCGTTCGTGTTTGGGATGCCGACAACGTTAGTTTACCTTTTTCTAGTCTCGATTTCTTTTAATTTGTAGTAATAATTTACATTTTTGGTCCCTGAGTATACCTGAATTTTGCAATTTTTGCTCCCAAAAAGTTTTCATTTGCAGTTTTTGTCCTCGTTTGAGGTTCTTGTAATGTTTATGGTCCCAAAAAGTTTTCTTTTGCATTTTTGGTCCTTATTTGAGGTTGATTTAACGTTTTTATTCCCCTTCCAAGTAACATGACTATTTTTGGTCCATGAATATAGCTGGTTTTTACTTTGAACATGAGAAATAAATAATTTACTTTTTAATTTAATTTAATTTAAATTTATATATGTTGTAGCCTGGTTTCTCTCTTCGGACATTTATGGGACATTCGACATCTGTGATGTCATTGGATTTCCACCCGAATAAAGATGATCTCATTTGTTCGTGTGATGGGGATGGAGAAATAAGGTATTGGAGCATAAACAACGGTAGCTGTTCTCGTGTGTTCAAGGTATATAATATAATACAAGGGTAAATTGGTCATTTTACTTGGATTAAAATAACAATGATTATTATTTTTTTAATTAATTTAGGGAGCAACAGCACAAGTGAGATTTCAGCCACGCCATGGAAGATTTCTTGCAGCGGCTGCAGAAAACATTGTATCGATTCTTGATGTGGAGACTCAAGCATGTCGACATACATTAACGGTTTGATTTTTTTTGTATTTTAATGTTTTATTATTTTTTTGAGTAATTTACATCTTTGGTCCCTGAGTAATTATAGTTGATTTTTTGAAAGGTTAATCTTATAAGAGACCTTATATTTTGTGTTTTTTCTGGATTAAACTTAAACTTTATTTTATTTATTTTTTTCTTTTTTCTGATCTGGCTCTTTTAGTCGTTTTTTTTTTCTGAAAAAACTTGTCAAATGTGAGGTTTTTTCTCTTTAGAAAAACTAAAAAACTTGAGGGTTTATTTGTAAACAGTTAGAAGGTTGAGGATTATTTTTGGAAAAAGGCAAAGTTGAGGGTTCTTTTGGAAAAAATGAAAAAATACAAGGACTTTTTCAGGAAAAAAAATAAAAATGAGGTTTAATCCGGAAAAAACACAAAATATAAGGTCTTTTATGAGATTAGCCCTTTTTTCAATTTAGGTTCCAACTAGTTTTTTTTTCTTTGCAATTTTGGTCTTTTGATGTTCATGTAACACCTTTTCCAAGTAAAATGACTATTTTCAGTCCCTGGGTTTAACTGATTTTTGCAATTTTGGTTCCAAAAATTTGTCATAGGGACCAAAACGTTACAAAAATCTCAACTAAGGACCCAAATTGCAAGAGAATCCTTTCAGACCGAGTTTGAACAGATTAGCTATACCAAGGGACCAAAAATATAAAATAGTAAATTACATTTTTTGTCATTTATATATACCTGATGTTTGCAATTTTGGTCCCACAAAGTTTTTACATTCTATTTTGGTCCATATTTGAGGGTCTTGTAACGTTTTTGGTCCCCAGTTATTACAATTTTGGTCCCAAAAATAGTCATTTTACTTAAAATAAGGACAAAAGTTTCAAAAGAAAACCTTTTGGTACCAAATTTGAAAAACCAGCTATAATCAGGGACCGAAAATGTAACTTACTCAAAATATATGATTAAGTCTAATAAAACAATGAACTATTTGAATGTAGGGGCATACAAAGCCGATTCATTCAGTTTGTTGGGACCCGAGTGGGGAGTATTTGGCATCAGTGAGTGAGGACTCTGTTCGTGTGTGGTCTCTTATGGCAGGAAATGAAGGGGAATGTGTACATGATCTTAGTTGTAATGGCAACAAGTTTCACTCATGTGTTTTTCACCCTAGTTATGCTTCATTATTGGTCATCGGTTGTTATCAGGTAACTTTACTTTTATACTTTTCACTTTTCACCATAAAGTAGTAAAAAAAGAGTGTTACTTTTTTTAATGGGTTTTCTTCTTGTGAATGCAGTCGTTGGAGTTGTGGAATATGTCAGAGAACAAGACGATGACTTTATCGGCTCATGAAGGATTGATTGCTGGCTTGGCTTTGTCCACTGTTACGGGTCTGGTAGCTTCTGCTAGCCATGATAAGATTGTTAAGCTTTGGAAATGAAAAAAAAAAAAAAAAGGAAAAACAAGAAACAAGAAACAAAAATGTTGTATCATCTGTTGTATCTTGAATGTGGAACAGTATGTTTGTTGTGCTTTGGTGATATGTTTATATGGGTAAAAACATGCTATCCTTAATTATGAAAAGCTCCATGTTTCTTTATATGAATTTATTTGATTGTCATAATCTCTAAAATGACCATCAAGACTGGACTTACACCTACGCCTGGCAATGGAGCGGGCTTTGACCCTGATCCGATCCAAACCCTTAAGAATTATATGGGTTTGGAGCATAGTTTTTGATTCGTTTACCCGTTTACGATCCGTACCTGCTAACCTTTTTATTAAATGGATCGGGTATGTATCATCATCGATCCGATCCATTTATAAACTGTCCAGTATAAATTTTAGAATCATATATTTATATTTTATCATGTCTAAAGTTTTATTTTAATTATAATCAAAAGTCCAGAATGGGAAAAAGCCAAAGACCAAACTATTTTTAGATAGTAGTCGAGGAGTCAACTTCTAGATGGTCTATTAACAAGAATCAGGGTATCATTTTATTAATATTTTATCAAGCAATCACTAATTTCATTTATAAATTAGTAAAGTCATTATCAAACCGAAAGTTTGCAATTGCTACTCTTTATCACCGCATTCGACATTTAAAAATCAAGTGGAAGTTACTACAAAGGTGACTTTAATTCAAATTGAAAGTCCTCAAGTATGTAATGCATTTTCTAAATATAACATTTTTGTTTGATTATTCAAAAAAACCTACGGGTTATGGAGCGGGTTTGAGTATCTGTTAGATTCGGTGGATAAGTGTATGAGTTTAATTATTCAAAACCCTACGGGTTACAGAGCGGATTTGGATTGGATTTTGAAAATTGTTAAACGGATTTAGATCAAGGTCGATTCGCTCCAAACCCGCCCCATTTCCAGGTCTACTTACAGTGTGTACCCGAGTTTTATTAATAGAAAGAAAAGAAAGGAAAGGAAAATATGGAGAAAAAAGAAAGTAAGGGGAAGTGATTTAATTTTTTGTGTTTCAAGTTCGAAGGAAAAGAAATGAAGGGTTTTTTTTTTTTTTTTTTTTTTTTTTTTTTTTTTTTTTTTTTAAATGTGTTCCCGAGTTGGAAGGAAAAGAAAAGAAAAGAAAGTTAAACAACATTATAATTTTACCCTTATTTTTTTTAGCAATCATATTAGATATATAGTTCAAATTAGAAAAAAAATGTTGATTTGCATGTCATCTTTTCATATTTTGTGTCTTGATATTTGTTTACACATATACATAAATATTTATATTTAGTTAAATACCAACATATAATATTCAATTAAAATATCAATGGGTAGCAAAACATAAAATAATATTCGATGAAAACATTTGTTGAAAACAGTTCAGTTTAATCATGCTACAACTCCAAAAACCAGAATTCAATTCGTGCAACAAAAAATAAGTCAAACATAGAAACAACAAATCAACACCTATTATCCTAATTCACCATTTACCTGCGCCCATCATTGTTTTCAGTAGATCCTTCCGTATGTTGATTGGACAAGTAAACAACGTCCTCGCATTTGCTTGGTTACGAGACAAATACATGAAAGCACCTGGTATTTCATGGGGTTCCAAACCCATCGGCTGCAATTCTTGATAAATTTCATCACATGTTAACTCATGATGGTAAACTCTTTCAAAGATTTTGTTACATTCCCTCATAGCATCAGCCACATCACCAACAACATTCATAATTGTTGTTTCAAATGTTTCAGATTTCAGGTTGAGGTTGAGGTTCAACTTCCTCTTCTACTTCATCTATGATTTTATTTTATTTTATTTTATTATTTTTTTTTTTTTGCACTTGAATTTTGTTTAGGTGAAAAACATGTAGGAGATACCACTTGAATGTCATCATCATCATCATCATCATCTATATGTTGGTTCTCCGGTGTAACATCATTACTTACCAATAAATTATCAACCTCTAAAAATACTTTCTATTTTGATGTCAGTAGTCTTGCTAAACCTTGCAATTCTTTCATTTGTTGTTTCAACATTTCCTCCTGAAGCTCTATCTCTCGCAAATAATACCAAAAACAGGAGCAAGGGCAAAATAGTCCAACGGAATAACAAAGAAGAACAAATGGCATCGGCAAGAAAGATTGAAAACAGAAAGCAACAACACATTTTGGCTTATTATTGCTGATCGGTATTGATTGTTAGTGTTAAAAAAATGAAACTAGTAATGAAAGAGTCGCAAAAAAAAGAAAGCAACAACAATTACATTTTAGAATATGACAATTACTCGTTGCTAGTGGTACGGAAAAAATGAAAATAGGAATGACAAAAATAGTTAGGTTCACTTATTTTAATATTTCCATGTTGTTTTTGAGGATGATTCAATAGCATATATAAATGTGGAGGCAATACAAAAGGAACAATTGTTTTCATATAACAACGAATTTCAAACACTTACAATCTGTTAACGAAATATGTGATTATAAGTGGCATAAGAAGCCAAGCACAACTCGTAAGTAAACATGCATTAGTCTGAACAAGCAATTAGAAGTGGTAATGCCAGGAAAAACTAATTTTAATTTCCGATAATTTCATATATGACTTGATTGATCAAGTGTGGTTGATTATTCTAGACTTCATATATTTTGATAAAAAACAATAACCATTACATGTTTCTTGAAACTTAACTAAAGGCTACTATTTTGTGCTTATTTTTAACATTTTCAATGTTGTTTTTGAGGATGATTCGCATGGATTACATATATAAATGTCAGATGCAATACAAAAAGAACACTTATTTTAATATAACACTTTCTTGTATACATAGAAAAACATGAAAATAATAACAGATCACTCTCTTGTATACACAGAAGAACTTGCAGAAAAAGAAAACAGAAACAAGTTTTACTTGTGAGATTGCAGATTGCAGGGATGAAGATTGATGCAAACCTGATGAACGGCTTGAGAGTTGAGAATGCAAATCGTGTTTTTTTGGTTTGTAGTGTGCTTATAAATAGAGATAAGAAAAATAATTTGGTAAACTTGAGATAAATCGGATGGGACGACAAATTTTAAAAACTAATATTTATTCATTAAAAGTCATGCATATTACACGAAATTATTAATTTTTTGATATTTTCATAACATTCTTCTTTCTTTTTGTTTGTGAGAGTTATTTGACATTGACTACAGATAGTGAGGTGTATTTTGATAATAAGATGCATTTCAAGAATTTACTTACAATTGTAATTAAAATGATTTAACATATACATCATTAGGAGAAAATTTAAACGGAAAAAGAACAATATTGCAATTTTAAGAGGACCTAAGATGTATACAGTCAGTTGTACAAGGGTTCAACTTGTTTATTTAAAAAAATTATCCATTGCCATGGTATCAATCCGGCGACACCCTCAACAATCAAATTGGATATCTCCGCCATTAGTCGCTACCAACAACCACTCCTTTCGCCACCAGGTTCTTCTCTTTATCTCTTTAAGTGTATTTACGTGTGTGTTTTCTTGTTACGATGGTTCTGGAACTCAATTAATACTTCACGTATCCATAAACAGTTACAAAAATCCCCCAAATCAGTGGAGAATTAGGGCATGCTGTATCAAATCGATTACGTTGATTTAAACATTTTCTGATCTTTTCATAGCTAATCGTTGGTTATCTAATTTTCTATTGGCTATTTGATTTTGACATTGCGATTTCA
Organism: Lactuca saligna; assembly: GCF_052625555.1. Taxonomy (NCBI): domain Eukaryota; kingdom Viridiplantae; phylum Streptophyta; class Magnoliopsida; order Asterales; family Asteraceae; genus Lactuca; species Lactuca saligna. Next base: position 23,786,718 of record NC_136422.1, read on the forward strand.
TCCGCGGCATAAGTATAATCCACATAATTTGTCTTCCTCATATGATGATAAAATTTTCACCCTGCAGCTTGAAGATTTACGGATTGTAAAAAAATTCAGTAGTTAAACTGAACGCTTCGATGACAGAAATGGTAAATCAATTCATTCCCTCGATCTAATCACCGAGTTTATTCATTATTGTATCTTGTCTCATTCGAAACCTAATTAAGTATGTTTTCAGTAGTTCTTAATCCTGTGTTATATTGTTCTTCAGGATCAAAAGATAACAGAAGCTTTGAAGAAGATGAATGCTTCGAAAGAAGGAGCCACTGCTAACGTACAAAGATTACTTCCGCTTCTGGAGACATTAAAGGTTTCCATTTATGCATTTCAGATACTCATAAGCTGAATTTATTCTTCTCAAAATTAACCAAAATCATTAATTCTGTATGTTGTTATGTATGATTATGAATTAGGTTCTTGAGAAGAAAGAAGAAGAAGATGAATCAAATTACAGTGAAGTATATGCTAGACTGCAGTCAGAGCTCAGTGAATTGGAGAAGATGATACAGATCAATGATGCTGTTGAGAGATTGAATTCAGCAAAGATGGTATTTCTTGTAATGCTTATAGTTATATTTGCACCTTGAATATACAAAAATATTTAAAAAGTAAAAATATATATTTTTTTTTCTATAAATTTTGTTACAGGAGCTTTCCTCAAAGCTAAGGGAAATTATATCATTAAAGCGCCAACACGATGATATTCCCACACAAGCAGAACTTATTCAGTAAGATTTATAAAATAATAAAAAAAAAAAGTCAACAAACTTTTTGTTAAATTTGAAAAGTCAACATATTTTTGTTAAATTTGAAAAGTATTTTCTACACTGTAGATATGAACGTAGGTTTTCAGAACTTAATGTTCACATTCAGGTATGTCAGTTTTTTTTATTTTTTATTTTCTTTCTCGAAGGTTAAATTTTAAAAAAGTCAAAATATTTTTTGTTAAATTTTCCGTTTGTTAATAGGGAAAGCTTCGGCAAACTCGTAAATACTATGCAACATATAACGCTTTATTGGAAATAAAAGAACTGATGTTGAAGGAAACTTCTTTATTAAACTCAATGAGTTCACAGGTAAATTATATATATAAATGAAATAATTATTTTTTTGATTATCATTAATGTAATTATTTATTTTTTGTTTTATGCAAATTAAAACAACAGTTACATGATGCACTTAATAGTCCTTCTGGTCGAGTAACATTGACTAGTTCCATAGATGGAATTTCAAAGAGTATTCAACAGGTAAATATAAAGTAATAAATTATAATCACTAGAATTTATATCAATTTTATAAAATTTGAAGTTGTGTATATTTATTTTTATATTTTGTAGAAGCTTAAAAATGTGGAAGTGACGTTGGAAGCAGAGAAGAAAGCTTGTGAAGGTTTGAAGAAAAAGCATGCAGCAGCGAATTTGGAGAAAAGGCGTTGCTATTCTTTGTTAAAGGAGTTTCAAGTAAGTATTTATTTAATTAAATTGTTAATAAATTTGTTTATTTAAGAAAAATAAAACTTTTTTTTTTGTTAATGATGGTTATTTTTATGTCTCACTTTTGATTATTAGGAAGAATGCACGAGGAATGAGAGACTTAGGAATCAAACTTCTTCTGTCTGATATCTGTGGTTAGAAGGAATGTAACAATTTTTTATTTTATTTTTTTATTATTTTTTTTATTCCAAATATAGCTCATATAGTTATACTGTTAGATTTGTATGGTTGTTTGGTATATGTTGTTTTGGTTTTGTTTTTTGTACTATTTTGTTTTTTATGAAATTATTTTATAAAACTATAAAGCAGATCAAACTCATAAAATATATAATAAGAACTAAAATAACTAATATATGTTTGGTTGTGACTATTTCATTTTAACTAGTTATGAAACATATTAAAAATATTAGTGATCGGATATCATCACCATTTTCCGTACCACAAAATGATGCAAATAGTTATTTGTCTACAAAATATGATATCATTTTTTACACAAAAAAATTCTAAGTATGTTTACAACTGCATTTATTGGCTTTTTATAATTATGGAATATGGGTCTGGATTAGGGATATGTTTCAGGCCAGAACCGACCCGAATAACTTGAAACCTGAATTGGATGAAAAGTTGGAACCGAAGCCCGGATCGATTATTAACCTGAAAGGACCGAAATAACATATAAACTATGCTTCTAAACCGAAATGATCCGAATAACCAAAATAAATTGAATTGACCCGAATAAACACAATTAACCGAATAATCCAAATATGAAACTAGCATTTGAAATACCATAGCTCAAACATGTACAACACTTCTGTGGGTTTACGAATGGCAAAAAAAAAAAAAATATTGGTTAAGGCAGAAATAGGAAGCTCACGTGAAATCAGAGACAACGACGCAACATCTATTTGTAAAGCTTTATTCAAACCCTAAAACAAGTTTCAGTCAATTACAGAAAGTAATAACTAATTTAGCAAAATTCATTAATTTTCTGGTCAGTCATTTTGACCCGATTAAACCTTTATTCGGCTAACCAACACTAAACAACCCGAGAACCGAATTGGGCTAAAATAGATATCCAAGAACGGACCCAAATAACTTTTACGATTCCAATGTGGATCAGTCCGGTCCTAGTTTTGGTTTCAGTTAGGGTAATCTGTCCAAATGCACATCTCTAGTCTAGATCCAATGAAGACTTAAAAATCGGAAAGAATTTCACGGATAATTTTGTACCATTCATTTTATTAAGAGTACAAACGTCAAATTTAGTATTTTTTTTTTTTAAATTAATTTTTTTTTAATGTAATTAAACTTGATCTTAACTTTTTTTATTTATTATTTATGATTTTTTAATGTAATTAAACTCGATTTTAGTTTTTTCTTATGTTCCTTTTTATTTTCTATGATGTAAATTGTTAGTTATTAATATTTTTAAAATTTTTTTTCCCTCTTCTAATTTAAACCTCAATACCAAAATCTAACAAGTAATTACTTAAAACGTCATATCATTTTACGACATTTTAACAATAAATAAAATTAAATTTCTAACTATTTATTTTTTTCAATCTTACAATAATGATTTGTCTTCACATTATTACTAATTTTTAAACTTTCATTTGATCCTACTTCCATATAAGAAACAAATTGGGATATAAATAAAATCTTTTCAATGATGTCTTACATTAAAAATTAATATATATTGAATATTTAATAAATTATGTGAATAAGATAAAATTATAAATAGAAAATTACGAGCAAGAAAAATTGAATATTATTCCAAAATTAGATAAACATAGAAGCAAATTTGCTTGCAAAAACAAACAAACAAACAAAAGGAAAAAAGAAAGATCATAAAACTAAAATGGTTTAATGGCTTTGGACTTGTAAGCTTTGACAGCCTTCTGAATTAACGAAGAGTGATTGTGAAAGAATACCATCCTTTCTTTAACACTCTCAATCTCTTCAAGATGATACTTCTTCCATGCATCTTCCATATCATCCAATTCTTTCTCAGAAACATACGACATGTATTTTCGTAACATATTCTTTCCATCACTTGTTATATTCTCAAACGGATATATATCATCTAAGGCTCCATCTGTGTGGGGATACTTTACCACGAAATCAACTTCGCTCATTGTACGTTGCTTCCTTTTCGCCTTTTCTTTCAAAGAGTAGTTTGCTTTCTTCTTCTTGTTTTTCTTCTTCGTTTGCAGAATCCGATGAATTTTTATCGGCATCAAGAAGTAGAGTTTTCAAGGTGAAAAGGAGAATTGATGATGTAAAAAAGATATTAAGTTATGTTATATATACTAGCCGATTCCTAATCTAGGCTAACTACCATTTCTACACGATTTCTATGATCTTTTCCTGTTTCATATAAATGAAAAATGCCATGCATGATTCTGAGATCATTTCAAAATATACACAAATACACCTTTTATTATTATTATTATTACAAATCCTTAGTCATATTTTAAATAAAAAATGGTTTTCTCTCTCTCAAGTTTCACAAAGGAAAAGATTCATGGTATCGTGTTTAAATTAAAACCCAGGTCTACCTATATGCAGGTTGGACCGTGAACCAGTGAATGAAGAGACCGGGCCACATATTTTAGTAAAATGATTATCTTTAGCAATGTCATTTTATTTTTATAAGTTATGTTTTTATTTTTTTATTTTTTTTATTGACTCAAGGTTGATAAGAGGTCTTAATATCCTCTAAACATTAATTGTTTTAGAAAATATGTTTGACAAACAAGGTCTTACTATCCTATAAATTAACCGACTTCTCAAATATAAGGTTGCATTTTTTATTTCTTACATATATTAATATAGTGTGGTACATTTAGTTTACTATTACTTTATTTCGATAATTTCATAAAAAAGACTTTTAAGTTTGGCCTAAAATATCGGTTTTTACCTTCCGGTGGATTCTTGGTTCGTTTATGCTGCAAACTTAACATTTTTTTTTTCTAGTTTTGTCCTTTTTAGTTTTTATCAAATTTTGAATATATATATATATATATATATATATATATATATATATATATATATATATATATATATATATATATATATATATATATTTATATTTTATATGTTTATAACCTTAAGAGTTTTATTTGCAAAATATTTGTAAACTTAATGGCATTTTCGCAAATAGTATTTCATTGTAACCTAGAAACCTGCTATTGTTATTACAGCTAAAAAGGCAAAACCGAAAAAATGACAAGTTTGTGGCATAAACGAACCAAAAAACTCGTTGGAGGATAAAACCCACATGTTCGGCCTAATTTAAGGTTTTTTACGGCATTATCCATATTTTATTAATTAACATTAAAATTCTTATTTAATGTTATAGAAAAAGAAAATAGTCATGTTCAGTAGTTAATCCTGTATTCCTGCGTTATATTGATTAAAAGATAACAGAAAGCTTTGAAGAAGATGAATGCTTCGAAAGAAGGAGCTACTGCTAACGTACAGACATAATTACTTCCACTTCTGGAGACATTAATTAAAGGTTTCCATTTATGCTTTTCAGATACTCATAAGTTGAATTTATTCTTCTCATGATTAACCAAAATCATTAATTGTGTATCTTGTTATGTATGATTATGAATTAGATTCTTGAGAAGCAAAAAGAAGAAGATGAATCAAATTACAGTGAAATATATGCTAGACTGCAATTAGAGTTCAGTGAATCGGAGAAGATGATAAAGATGCCGTTGAGAGACAGAATTCATCAAAGATGATATTGCTTTTAAATGCTTATATCTACACCTTGAATATACAATTTCTTAAAATAAAAAGAATAAATAAATAAAAAATCTTTCCGTAAATTTTATTCAGTAAGATTCATAAAAAAAAAAAAGTCAACATACTTTTTGTTAAATTTGAAAAGTCAACATATTTTTGTTAAATTTGAAAAGTATTTTCGATGATGCAGATATGAACGTCAATTTTCAGAACTTAGGTTATGTTTGACGTACTAGCTGAAAAGCTAGCTTTTAATAAAAAAAACTAGTTGATTTTCGAACTTTTTTTATGTTATCGTGTTTGATAAGCCAAAAAATAACTGATAAACTAGCTTTTTGAAAAATTATTTAGACTAGCTTTTTAAGAGTTTTTTTTTAAAAAATCTTCCAAATACACCCCTTAATTAGTTATAAAAACATATACTCTTACATTAATTTTATGTAATTTTATATATTTCAACTAGTTTTTCAATTAGTTTTACCAAACATTATTTTTTATCAGCTAACTTTTTATTTAACAGCTAATTTTTCAGTTAACAACTAGTACGCCAATCATAACCTTAATCTATAGGGAAAGCTTCGTAAATACCATGCACAATATAACGCTATATTGGGAATAAAAGATCTGATGTTGAAAGAAACTTCTTTATTAAACTCCATGAGTTCACAGGTGAATTATATATATACATGAAATAATTAATTTTTTTTATCATTAATGTAATTATTTAATTTTTGTTTTATGCAAATTAAAAAAACAGTTACATGATGCACTTAATAGTCCTGCTAGTCAAGTAACATTGACTAGTTCCATGGATGGTATTTCAAAGAGTATTCAACAGGTGATATAAATTATAATACGCAAGAATTTATATAGATTTTATAAAATTTGAAGTTGTATATATTTATTTTTATATTTTGTAGAAGCTTTAACAATGTGGAAGTAACGCTAGAAGCAGAGCAGAAAGCTTGTGAAGGTTTGAAGAAAAAGCATGCAATAGCGAATTTGGAGAAAAAGCGTTGTTATTCTTTGTTAAAGGCGTTTCAAGTAAGTATTGTTTAATTTTTTTTTAAATATATATATTTTTTGTTGATGAGGGTTATTTTTATATCTCATTTTTTATTTTTTATTATTAGGAAGAATGCACGAGGAATGAAAGACTTCTGTATCAAACTTTTTCTATGTGAATTTATATGCGGTTAGGAAGAATGTAATGTGATTTTTAAAAATATATTTTTTTTGCTTCATTTTATTCAAAGCATATCTTATATTTGTTAGATTTGTACATTTGTTTATAATGTTGTTTTGGTTTTGTTTTTTGTCCTATTTGTTTTTCATTTATTCTTATACCAATTTTTTTGTATTTGTATTTTATTTTTGTTTGACAGAGGTCTACAGAAACAGTTTTTAATTTTTTAATGGGACTAACGACTATCCTACCTCCCTTTTATCCCAAACATATGGGACTTTGGTATATAACAAGATATGTTTAGTTATGCCAATTTCGTTTTAACCCATCATAAACGTATAAAAGTATTTTAATTTTAATATACAATATCTTTTCTAATTTGTTTGATTATACTACTACAATTGGTGACCGAAACTTGAGTTGGTTGGCAAAAAGAAAAAAAGAAAAAAGCATCTACAACCAACAACCAACCGGGTTCATCCACCGACCACAAGTTATGCAAAACTCTCTCAACATGCCTTCTTTGAAACTATAATTAATTTCTTATATATAACTTATTTTGTTATAAAATATATTTTATAACAACTAAAAATATAAACAAAAAGCACTAAAATAAATGATTCTTTTTCTCTACAAATAAATAAAGACCAATATTAATATTTTTTTTTTTATAATTTTTATTTTAAGTTTTATAACTTTAAATAAAAAATAATAATAAATCATATGTTTTCTTTAAAATAAAATAAGTTATTATGTTTTTCACAATAAAAAAATAGAAATTAAACTTAAATTACAAAAAGTAAATGAAATGAAAGAAAGGATAAAAAGTAATAATAAACAATGTTATGGACATCACCGATGGGTGGGTGATTGTCAAAGATGTGAACGTTGTTCGAGCCTGATAGTCAGTATTAGGTGAGAGATAACAGCATGAACAGATGTTGTGGAAGCTTTGGTAGGGTTGATGTAGATGTGAGCAGATGGGACAACCAAAGTGGCTACTAAGGGCGTAAGCTATAACATTCCAATCTATATGTGTGGGGTTTCCTCATTGAATTTGGCCTTAATGTCATATTAGACGAGAATTAGGTATCTCACAATTACAGAATTAACGAAACTTTTATCAAATTTTGACTGTGTAAACTAGCAACAAATCTAGAAATAAAATGGTTAGGGTTTCATTATTGAAGAAAAATGTATACTACAAAGGGGAAAAACAACTATAAATAGGGAAAACAATCTAGGGTTAACCTAGCTAAATAGCTAAAGAAAAAGGCCCAATACTAAAAGAGCCTAATAAACTTATTAGGCTAAGATCCTTCCTCAAACTCATAATACGAAAAAAAAAAAGCATTGAGAGTTGGTCAAACAGAAAATGAAAACGGGTAATAGATAGAGCCTTCGCAAACCTATCACCAATATGAAAAGTATGTAGCAGAGAAATAGTTCAAAGCTAAAAATGATAACGAGTTAAATGACAATCAATCTCAATATGTTTCGTCTGTTTATGAAAAAAAAATCTTTGCAATCTGTATTGCACTGTTATTGTCACAATGCAAGTGAGTAGTAGGCTGAGAAATATCAACACCTATATCCGAAAGAAGCCAATATATCCAAACAATCTCACAAGCGGTGACAACCATGACTCGATATTCAACTTCTATAGAATATCAAGAAACATCATATTGTTTATTACTCTTTCATGTAATCAAAAAAATCTTCAAGAAAGATACAAATCCAAATGATGGATGTGTGATCATTAAGATCACTATCTCAGCCAACATCATGAAAAAAAAATCTTTGTAATCTGTATTGCACTGTTATTGTCACAATGCAAGTGAGTAGTAGGCTGAGAAATATCAACACCTATATCCGAAAGAAGCCAATATATCCAAACAATCTCACAAGTGGTGACAACCATGACTCGATATTCAACTTCTATAAAATATCAAGAAACATCATATTGTTTATTACTCTTTCATGTAATCAAAAAAGTCTTCAAGAAAGATACAGATCCAAATGATGGATGTGTGATCATTAAGATCACTATCTCAGCCAACATCATTATATGCAAGCAACTCAAGAAAAGAAATCGAAGAAACACTAGATTTTAAAACTGACGCGACATTACATTTAAAAACTAATGTCAGGACTCGTTTATTTGATTGCATGATTTTTTTGAACAACAACATAATATAAAGAAGCTAGCAAAAGCTAAAAACTTACATTAAATAAATAGATAGTCTATGCTTTTGTAACCAATCAACCCAATTAATACAAAGTTTAGCCTCTTAGCAGTAATCCAAAAAAAAAAAATGATTGAGACAACAAAATCCCATATAGTTGACTTTTGAGGATTTTTAGGCCTAAACAAAAGTTGATTTTGAAAATTCCTAAAAGACATCATAAGTGTCACACCTAAAAATTCCAAACAACACGGTGATCAGTCTTTACATAAATGAAATCCAATCAACTCATCTACTCTAAAAAAATAGAGAAAATTGAGAAATCCACCTCCCACCAAGTAGCAAACAAACTCCAGAGTTGTGTCGTGATCTGACACGAAAAATAGATGATTCACAGTCTCAACATCAGTATTGTATATCAAACAAAACATAGAAACAATATCAATACCTCTTCTATCAATACAATTTAGTTGGAAATATTTGAGTTCGCATATAAAAGTTATAAAAAAACCATAACCATTTTATATTATGTTAGGTCTCTTTTTTAATAACATAATTAATGTAAAAATGAAAATACGTAAATATTGATTTTTTTCCCCAAAAACCAAAAAGCCGGGAAACACAAATTTAAACCAAACCAAATTGTATTGAACCGTAATATGTTTACTTATTTTCATATCTGAAGTTTATTACACTTACTATGCGAATACCCTAGTGTTGCGCAGAATACAACAATTTATTTGAATTTTTTACAAATATATCTTTCTTAAATATATCAATGACATTATTATTAGCTTTTATATAACAAATATTATAATAAGTTGGTAGAAAAATTATTTGTTTTAAATTATATGATAATGTAGATATCTTTTAAATTTGTATAAACCTAAGTGTCTTTATGACGTCTACCTGCAGGATACTTATAAATAAAATTAAACATAATATATGATTTAATGATATTATAATTGTGGTTATGCTTAATTAATTTTAGAAAAGTTTATTTGCTTAAGATTTTAATTTCTATTATTGTAATTATTTAAAGCATTAAACATTGTTTTTTGTTTTTAAAGACAATAATATAATTTTATTTTTAACCATTGTTGTTGTAAGTTATTTAAAATAACGTATTTCGAAACTCTTAATTATTTTAATTTGGTTTAAAAAATTTAACATTTTTAAAATTTATTTGATTATAGTGTTAGTTTCTATAACCGTTCAATAGTTGTAGCATTAAATTGATAATAATTTACATACAACAACATTTTAAATATAACAAATTAACTATAATATATTAAAAGTTAAAAACATAACTTTATAAGTAGAAGTAAATATATTATTTAAAATTGAAATTTCATTTATTTATGATTACACTTTAGGTTTGATATTTATTTAACTTTATTAACCAACTTATAATCATTGTTAGAAAGACACTACAATTTAACACTTTTAACTATTTACAAAATATTTTTTGGTTGTTTAAGTTAAATTAAAATTTATATTTAAGTTGACATTGTAATGTTATATTTAAATTAATAGCTTGAGTATTTTATACATATTGTTCCAAAATTGTATCTTTAAAATGATAATGATTTACATTCAAAATAAATTAAAACTAATAAATAAAGTATAATATGTTAAAAGTTAAGAAAACATAACTTTATAAGTAGAAGTCAAGATATTATTTTAATATTAAAATTTAGTTTATATATGATTACACTTTATGTTTGATATTTATTTAACCTTATTAACCAACTTATAATTATAATTAGAAAGAAAATTGAAAAGTCATGTGAGTTTCAAATAAATATGATGAATGGAAAAATGTTTCATTTATAAGTATAGTATGATTTGAACTTGTTTTTTTGGTAGAATACCAAACCATTAACTCTTAGAAATGATTACCACTCCACATAATTTTTTTTCTTGACATTATAAGATTAAATTAAAAAAATAATTTAAATAAAACACACATTAAATTAAAACACATTACATTAATTATAAAAGACACAAATTTAAATCCTAAAAGACTTAAAAAACATAAAAAAAAAATCATAAATTACTTAAAAAAACACAACATACCAACTAAAACATAAATATTAGAACCTAATCTTTATATTTAGCGCGGACACGTTGTTGGATTTTCAGAAATGTCGTCAGATTTTCCGAGTCGAGATTCGGTTGGGGCTTTGTGTTTATGATTTGAAGATCGGTAAGAACGATTTTTTGGCGACGAGCTTCCTCCATTGATTGGTATTTTTTTTCTAGAAACCTTAGAGTTTTATCTATAGATTCCACAAGCCCTTTGTCGCTAGTTGCGGTTGTTTTTCCGCTTGAAGACGCCACCCATTTTGCTTTGTCCCTTCCTCGAGGTTGACGGAGTGGGACTTCCGGTGGACCCTCTGCATCAGCAACATCGACGTCATCATTGAGGTCTAGCCCAAAACCCGCGTCCGAATTAGAAGTTCTTGGTCTTTTGTTAGAGCCGGTGGTCGAGTCGAATGCGATGTCTCTGGATTAAGGACCCATTTTGGACCGTTACGAAAACTTCCCATGCTTTTTGGTGATCAAATGGTTTACCATTGTTGGTAACTTTGAATTGGTAGCATGCGGTTGACAAAATATTGAAATCGTTAGAACCACTTTTATGCATATTTTTTAGATTTTCAAATATTTCATTAAACTTTGTGCAAACCACGTGAAAATCACACCATTTTCCGTTGACCGCGTTGTACGACCGATCCTTTTGCCCTCCAAGTAGCGCGTGAAGGTGATCCAAAACACGATTCAAAAAACTTTCTCCAGATTGCGTGTTGCCTCTTCTCGAGTCATAGGATATGAAAATCCAAGTTTTTGCTAAAGCTTATTCCTATCTTTCGTTCCAAGCCACTGCTTTCTTTTTCCTTTTTGCTTTTGGTTGCCTTCTTCAAGATGGCTGTGGTGTTTCTTGGACCCATTTATCGTTGTTGTCGAGGTTCACAGTTTGGGATTGAGATAATGAGACTTGAGATGATTGTATTGGAATTATTGAGAAGTTTGTTATTGTAAACTTTGGAATTGGGATTGAGTGAATTACTGTTGTGGTCATTGTTGTTGGACGAATTGTAGGTTGTATGGAAGGTTAGTAAATAAAGGTTGTTGTTGGATTGGAGAGTTCAACAATTTCATGTATTTTTGATAATAATTAGGAGTGTTTAGGGTGTTTGGAGTGGGTGTGATATTTTGGTTTGAGTCCATTTTTTTTGAAGAAAAGAGAAAGAAATTATGAGAAATTTTTTGTTTTAGAAGTGTGAAATGAAGATAAAGTGTGTAGTATATATAGATAAAAGATATAGATGTTATTTAAATTTAAAATTTTAATTTAATTTAATTTAATTTTTTTAACGTCCTTAAACGATCGAAAAAGGACCGTTGCATCTCTCTCTCTCTCTCTCTCTCTCTCTCTCTCTCTCTCTCTCTCTCTCCTCGTGATTGGGTGTCTTTGTTCGTTGATGGGTTTATGCCACAAGGCACCTACGCATACCTGGGGCAGTGTTCACGCGTAGGTGGCCTTGCCACGTCACCTCTACACGTCTTCTTCTCGTTTCTACCGCACAACCTAATATATGTTGCCAATTTTTTTCCGGCCAAACAATAAAACCGAAAAATAATTCATTACTTCTACTAAAAAAAGTGATCCATTACATAAAAAGTTCAAAACATAACAACGATCTATTACAATTTAAAATTTTCCTCGTCGTGCCGACATCTTTTAAACCGTTTAATTACTTTTTAATTATCAACTTTCACAAGTGTTTTGGTTCCAGAGCCTCTCTCAAGTCTTGATTTTTTTCCATCGGCCGGTTAAATCAAGTGTCCAAGTGGACCGAGTCCAAACTCCTAATTAGACTATTTTCCAAAAGCAATGGGCTTTTTTCTTAGGTTTTTTTGTTTTTTTGGGCTAAAATTAATAGGAATTTTGGACTATTAAGTATGAGTTTAAGATGTAAATTAATTATAACTTTAGGTTGTAAATATATTTTTGGCATTTGTTGATCCAATAGAGTGACAGTATGTTTACGTGGTTGTCAATTTTTTTTACGTAGTTGCCGGCTTTTTCTACGTAGCGGAACAATAAATAAAAGAAAAAATTCCGAAAAAAATTACCACCGCGTACGCGGGAACTAGGTGTGCCGGTGTCACACCGGACACCTAGTAAAAACCGCTTCTTGAAATAAACACCATATATTTATCATGGTATTTGGAATTTGGTCTCGACATTTTAACTAAATTATATGTTTTTAAAATAGATATAAAAAGTATTCACTGGAAAAAAAAAACTGTGTTTATGCCTTCAATCCATGTATTATCCATCAATTCATGTTATACCAAGTTTTTTTTTTTTTTTTTTTTTTTTTTTTTTTGCGAGCAAGACCCATGTATTTATACGTTCAACCCTAAACAAACCCATATAAAGTTATAAACCAAAAATCCAAAAGTCATAAAGAGATGAGTTGGTTAGACTTTTCAGTAAAGCATGAAGGCTGCTGGAAATTATAAATTAATTGCCACGTGATCTTTTTTTAAATAATATTATTTACATATGAACAAAATAGTATCGGGAAATTGAGTAAACTACCTATTAATTATAAAAGAGGTTTTTAAAGAAAATAATTATAATTTTTTTTTAGTTTTTGAAAAATAACATTTTTCTTCTAAATACCAAATTCCGGAGTACTGTTTATATTCCATAGTACTGTTCATCAATTTTCAGTTATTTTATTTTCAATTTTTTTTTTTGGGATTCCGAATACTACATTTCATAATGTTTAATGTCATTATTTTACATTAAAATGTCTAATTTTATGCACTCATGTTGTATATAGTTCATATTATTATGTTTGTTTAATTTTTTGTTAAATTAAGAAAAAAAATATATTTTTTTCTTGAAATTCCGAAATTGTTCTTTGGATTTCGAACTTGTTCTTGAAATTTCGGATATTTTTTACTTTTAGTCCCAAATATAATTTTTTCCCTTGAAATTTCAAACTGTTCATATTTTGGATTTTTACTCCAGAATCCGAAATGGCATTCTAGAGTTAGTCAAAAAAATGTTTTTTTTCGGTCCGGAATGTCTCATTCCGGATAAAGTGGTTATTTTTACAAAAGAAAAAAAAATTATATTTTTCAAATACATGTTAAAAAATGGTTAAATTACTTAATTTCTCAATAATATGTAAAAAAAAACGATTTTTATATTAATTATATAATATAACGTACTTTTCATTTGTCAATAAACACCAATCCACTTATCCCACTTCATATATTATTAGAACACTTTTCCTTTTCTTTAGTTGGTTCTCGACGGTTTGACATTTAACCATACAATCAACAACTTATAAAACCAAACAAATTAAAGAAATTCAAAGAATTAAATATCAAATGGATCTTCCATTATGAAATGAAAGAAATGATGAAACTTAATAATAAACACTCCTAAGGACAACGTGGAGGGGGTGGGTGGTTGTCAAAGATGTCAAAGTAGTGTTATTATTTATACTTTTGTATAGTATAGAGTCATTATTGTAACTTTTATAACTATTTATAGTGAATTAGAGATTAAATATAAAGAAACATAATTAATATTATTGGAGCTATTTTGTGTAGGCTCAAGCAGGGTTGATTTTGACATGAGCAGTCAAGCATATGGGGAAGCCACCGTGGTTGTTGAGGGTGTAGCCGATATTATTCTAATCTATAAGTGTGAGTTTTGCTCATTGAATTTAGCCCCTAATGTCATATTAGAGGGGAATTGGATATCTCACAATTACATAATAAAATGAATTTTAATCTGATTGCATACTTGTGCACCATGTCTCTTACGAGACCTTTAGCTAAATTATCTTACAAAATTTGGCAACTTCTAACAAACTCAACATATATTGCACCATTTATGATTAATTCCAAAATCATATGATGTCTAACACCAAATGTTTAGACTTCCCATTAAAAACTTACTATATGTTTTAGCCAAAGTGGTAATACTATTATAATGTATAGAAATGGTTGTAACTGGTATCGACATATCATATACGAAATTCCTTAGCCAATTTGTCTCTAACCCAACAATAGTTAATACAACAAATTTAGATCAATTGTTGAGTTTGTAATGCAATTTTGCTTATTAGATATCCAATAAATGATACATCCACCAAATAAGAACACCCAACTACTAGTAGATGAATAATACTTTATGTTGGACATCCAACTTGCATCCAAATACTCTTCTAGAACCGAAGGATATCCCATATAGCTTAAACCATAATTCAGGGTTCCTTTTAAATACTTGAATACTCACCAATGTTGAGTAGTGGGCTTTTTTAACTGGAACTTTCCTAAATAGGTTTTTCAGAACAACTTTCGTGCACCGACTAATCCCCGGATGATTATGCCACCTACCTTAAAGTCATTGCAGGTGAAAAAAAATATACATAATTAGTCCATGTGGTTTCCCGTATTCGTATGTTTCATCATTAACTTTGTTTCGTTACATGGATGGTCTATGTGGTTTCAATTTCTTGTGTGATAGGTTCCTAACCCAGGTAAAATGATTTCTATACTTTTTTAAATTCTCTTTACCTTTTTTTTAATAAAGAAAAATGAAAATTAAAAGCTCCTCACCTAACCCACTTACATTTCTTCCTCATTTTTCTCTCTAAAATACATGCAATGCGTTCTTTTTCTCTCAATCAGAGGACTATATAATGGCACCCCAGTGCTTTTTCCCTTTCTTCCTAGCTAACAAACCTCCCCCGATGCTTCCCCTTCTCCCTTGTCGACAATCGAAGAACTAGTTTGAAATCTAAAAGAAAAATATGAATTTTGTTAATTCATATTGATCATATATATTTGGAAAATATAGAACTAAGGGTTATGTAACACCCACATTTTCCGCTAAACAATTAATAAGATGATGTAATAGTTAGGATCAACAATTGTAACTTATTTGATATAATAAAGAGAAATTATGTTAAGTATTATTTGATTTAGGTGTAATTATTTGAAGTATATGTGCTTACGGAAAATATAATAAAACAAGAATAAAATAGGTGTCCAAATTAGGATAATAATTAGGCCGAATACCCTTGACGAAAGTTGAAGTAGTCGTGTCAAGGATTACGGGGATATAAGGAACACTTAAATCAAACTTATAACGAAGAAGTTATGATCTGTTGAAGTTTTGCGATTAGACCCGATTCGGCAATGCACATCGTAAAAAGTAAATTTTGTTAGGTTACTTTTTAGCCTTAGTGACCTAAGCAAAAGTCATAGTAGTTGTTAAACCGAGAGCGTACATATAGAGAACGCCAAATTTTGACTTCATTAGAGGATGTTATGATTTTTCTAAAATTTAGTGCATCAATATGGGCACTGATATCAAATTTTAGATCGGTTGATTGTTAGCCGAAACAATCTAAATGAGAGTTGAATATCTCGTTAATAAGATTCAAACGATACAAATACTGTCAAACATGGACGTCGGATGACAAAGTTATGCATTTTATACGGACTTTAACAGTTTATGCCTGTGTAAAATAAATAAAGTCAAAATTAGGCTAATGGAGTCTAAATGAAAGTTGCGGATCCCGTCCATAGCTACACATGGATATAAAGAACGTAAAAAAACGGAGTTCGTATGGAGAACTTACGCAATTTTGAAGTTTAAGATTCGCCTCGCGCACAACTGTGACATCTCCAATTTCACGACCATAAAAGACCGATTTCTTTATGCTTTATTTGAAAGTTAGAGTATCATTTTAAAGAAATAAAGTTGTGGAATTTGTTCCCAAAATATGATAAGTAAATTATTAAAGCATTTCCGAAGAAATGTGTTTTCATTATATTAAAAACGTTGAAATGTCATCGTTAATACAATACATAAGCATAAATAGAAATAGTACAAGCCTTACAACATCTATTAGTCTAATGGCCTATAATCCATTGATTTCTCATCAGATCGTCACTCCTGTGTTCAAATGCTACTATGTAATACAAGAAACTGAGTAGGCCAGACTTGGGAGTCTGGTGAGCACATAGGGTTTTCAATCCACAATAATTAAGTTTATTAATTTCATCAAATCATTAAACCTGATGACCCGTTCCAGTTATCCTCACTTTTTGTCCCTAAAACATCTAATTTAAGGGACCTAGCCTAAGGATTATCATCGGGATGGAAAACATTCCTTAGGGGATTCCTCAACAATATATGTCAAAAGGCAACCATGAGGAGGGATGGAGTAAACCTGGTGAACACGTAATTCAAAAACAACTATATGTTGCGAGCCAGCCAATATTCCACTGGACTGTCTAGAATAGCCCATGGTTGTCATCTATACTCTGCTAGATGAGTGAATCATCTTAAACATCAACGCCTCCCATCATTTATTTCATCATCTATATCATCTACTCATCTTTACCCATCAGAATTATAGGTATAAAATACACATACAGTTTAAATAGAGTAAAACATGTATATTTTGTTCATCCAACATAGATACCAAGAACACAAATAATATGTACATATAGCACGTGATTTATATCAAATACTTCCTATCTATGTGTAAGATGAAAATAACTATGCACTCACTTGTTAAAGTGACGACTCGCAATTCGGGCAACACTTTGCTTCCAACAATTTTATTTTCCTTCGACGAAACCTAGTATAATTATTACTAAATTTTAGTCTAATATTTATTGCAACTAATTATTATTCTAGATTCATCATTAACTCAAAGTCTACGTCATGATCTATCAAATAAGGAACAACCAGGTAGGATCATTTTGGAGGTAGGGTCTGTTTGGCATACAAAGCATACTACTTGGAAATCCCATTTTAAACACCTTACTATATCACAACCTAGACATCATCCCCGTAAGTAGACCAATTAGTATAACGAATTTGAATTACTGATAAATCTTGTTTATAGGTTCATAACAACGATAATGAACTTAAACATAAGGTATACTTAAAGTAGGGTAAGCATAACTCACTTACAAGCTGGTTTAACAAGGAACCAGGCTCTGCTTTGGCAGAACTTCTAAGCTGAAAGCTCTTCTTATCAAAACCTTCTAACGCTCCGAGATTCACCTCTAACATTTAGGAAGTGCTAGGGAATGGAAGAGAGGGTTTGGAGGTATTGGGAGAGATTGGTAAGAAAAGGTGTAAAGAAAACGAGATATTTGCGCCTTTATTTATAGGCTGGGAGTTAGGAGTACGCAGGGCGTAATTAACAGGTATGCGGGGAGTACTACAGTACGTTGGGCGTACTACTTGTTATGTTGGGCGTAACCCTGCCTAGTGTCAGCATCGTGTGCGAAGCCGTAGGGAAGAAGGCGAAGGTGAAGGTGAAGGCGTGACTGTACTCATCCTCCTATTTTATGGTTTTATGATTTTTGTGTTTATATGGTGGTACTTGGGGGAGCTTACTAAGCTTTGGCTTATTGTTTCAGATTCATTATAAGTTTGTTTCCAACGAACCTTATATCTACGGAAAGTTGGCGAGAAGCCCTACGCTTCGAGCAACTCATCACAGCGTCAAAACTCCACGAACAAAACCCGAAATTCATAAAATTGAGCCAATGCCTTTATCGATACTCTTGGATTCTAAAGCACAACCCAAACTCTTTTATCACACAAGCTATCTTATCCATATCCAAAGTTAGCCCAGGCTTTCTCCCTTAAAGCCTTAAAATATTCTCATACTTGAATTACAGCCCACAAGCCTTAAATCACAAAACGATCCAGAACAGTATATTATAAATGGGCTCAATAGGAGTCTCATTCTTTTGTTAAGAGCCAGTGTTATCCAAGTTTCCTTCACTGGATGACTCTGGAATTTCTTCCATATCAATAATACTCCAACTATAGAACAAGTATCTAAAAGACTTATGTGTGTAGCCAATGAAAATACATCTCTCGGCTCTGGGTTCTTACTTGTCATGAGTTTCTTATCTCATGAGAGCTTCACAACCCCAAACCTTGATATCTGAAATCGAGGTTACTTTCCCTATCCACATGTCATGAGATGTTTTGGCAACCTTCTTAATGAGAAAAATATTTAGGATATGGGCGTCAATATCTAAGACATACCCCCAGAAAGAAATTGGAAGGGAAGTTCGACTCATCATGGAAAAAACCATGTCTAACAAGGTTTGATTACTCCTCTCAGCCACACCAGTAACTTGTGGTGCTTTGGGATGATTTAATTGTGAAACTATTCCATGTTCCTTTAGATATTCATGGAACTCGATACTAAGATACTCTTCACCTATGTAAGATCGAATCATCTTTATCTTCCTACCCAATTGATTCTCGACTTCATGCCTAAACTCTTTGAACATCTAAAAAGTTTTTGATTTATGTTTGATTAATTAGATATACCAATATCTGATATAATCATTTGTAAATGTCACATAGTATTGATTTGCATCCCTTGTAGCAGATTTGAAGGGATCATATACATCTTTATGGATAAGGTATACCAATCCTTCACCTCTTTCACATGCTCCAGTGAAAGGTGATTTTGTGATCTTAGTAAAAAGACAAGATTCACACTCATCATCTGAATTTAAGTCTAATGATTCCAACACTACATCCTTTTAGAGTTGGGTAATGTGTTTCTTGTTAATGTGCCCAAGACAAAAATGCCATAAGCATGCTTTGTACACCATTAGATGAATCAATATGAAATACATTATTGCTTAAGTTATAAGCGCAAGTCATAGTTTCATACACACCATTTTTATATGCTAAAATTGAACCATTCACATCATCAAATGAATATCGAAAAACTTGTCTGAACAATGCATGAATAGAAATAATGTTTTGTCTCATTTCTGATGAATAAAAACAATAAATAAAATCTATCCTAACATCACCACCGATCATAAGACTATAAGTTCCTGTCTTCATAGCAGGTGAAGATCGCCTATTCCCCATGATCAGGTTTATTCTTCCATGCTCCACTTCTTCACTTTCTCTTAGCCCCTACAAATCAGAACTAATGTGGAAGCCAAATCCTATGTGAAGGACCCAATAATGAGTAAATTGTGATTTATTGGCTTGAATAATGTACATACATGATGAAGATGGTTTGACCTTACCATCCTTCAAGTCCTGCAAGCATTTTGGACAGCTGCATTTCCAATTCCCTTTTCCGTTGTAATAGTAGCAAGTAGCCTCTGTAGGATAACTAACAACTGGAATATCAAAATTAGGCTTTGTTTATGACCCACTACTAAATGCTCTAGCAATAGCTTTTCCCTTCCAATTTGATTGAGGATTAGCCTTCCTCTTCTTTCCTCGATTTTCCTAATGGCTAGGACAAGAGTACTTGTCGCAGAAGGGGCCCAATTTTTCTTTATCCCTAAATCAACTATTTAAAACGAGTTGTGGAGTTGGGTCAATGTGGCCTTTGTCTTGTTCAAATGATAAGTTAGGATAAACTGGTCATAACTGGGAGGAAAGTAGTTAAGTGTTGGATTAATGTCTAAGTCCATAACTATAATTGGTTAGACTTGACCCGACTCGGCATGGTCCATTTGGGTTGCATGACATCATGCATTTGGATAGACTATAATGAGAGAAATAACACTTAAAGTTTGTTAATATATTATAAGTTCTAATATATTAATAAGGTTATTTAATTAGTATTGATCAAGAATTAATTTGGAATTAATTAAGTGATCAAAAGGAGACTAATTAAATATATGGGTTGATTGTGTGAATCATTCATTCTTTTATATGTGGGCTTGTGATCCAAGATTCCTTATATTGGACTAAGTCCATGGGGTGACCCATGGATACTCCATGGAGGTTAAAATCCATGGAGCATAAGGAATGGGTAAAGTTATGAGTTACACGGTGTAACCCTAATAGCCACCATATAAAAGAATCCCATGACTCAAGAAATCGTACACAAATTTGTAAATATGAGGGCTAGACGATTTCAAGGAGTGGTACATTTCTCTCAAGTCATTTCCATGTGCATTTGGTGTTGTGTGAACCATTTGAGGTGTCACACTTGGGGCACTAGGCACTCAAGCTTCATGAAGACAAGCTACATCAACAAGGTATGTATTCTAACTTGTTATATTACCCAAGTATCAAAAGATTGTATGCTAGATAGGGTAATACCTTGGAGAGTTCATATTTGCATGTATAATAGAGAAAACATAGATCCAAGGTATTTAGGGTTGCATGTACACTTAGGAGTGTTAGAACTCTCAAAATCCAACATTAAGGACCATGTCAATGGACAAATCCTTGTCAAAAGACACATTGAGTTTTTTCAACATCACCACATATCTCTGCATTCTCTGCACATGGTTGCACACATAGTCTCATTCCTTTAGCATGCATGTCGTCAACGACTTGACAACCTCATACCTTTCTTGTCTTGATTTATTGTGAAACATTTCCGCAAGATCCAAAAACATCTCTTATGGCTAGTAGTCCTCATAGGAATTTTTGGAAATCATGTACCTTGGTTACATCGTCATAGTGTTTCTTGTAAGTGGAAAGCTCCTCAGGAGTGGCAATATACTTGTCGGTTTTGATAAGAGGTTTCTTGAGAACATACTCCTTGTTCTCGTATCAAAGATTGATTTTGAGGTTTTGCCTCCAGTCCATGAAGTTTGGAACAACTAGTTTCTCTTTACAAAAGAGTGAAGTTTGAGTTATTGGTGGAGGTTTGAGCAGAAGTAGCATCAGAAGTAGACATCTACATCAAGTGAGATAGTTTTAGTCAGTTAACATAAATCCTTAATATTTTAACGCAAAATAAATATTTAAGGCTAGGATCCAAAATACAATTCACAATCAAGAAGATGGATGTCGTAGTCTTATGGGGATATTATGAAGGCAGGTAAGAAAATTCACCAATTTCAATCTAATATGAAATTCCTAGATCATTTGAGATTCATTAAATCTTATCACTGACATGTTTAATCTTATATTATGTTCATCAATTTGTGACTGGGATACCGATGATCACAAATAAGATGTGAATAACAATGCAAACCCGCTCGACAATCTCGATGCCATTTATCATCTACAATTGATGCCCTGGTTAACCACACACGCTCCATCAACAATGATAATTCATGATTTGTACCATCATTCAACTTTATAGTCCCAAATTTGTGTGCCAGCTAGCTACGCACGCTCCACTAACGACATATAAAGAATGATGTGTGTTTTCATGGATTATCATACAATTTCACATTTTCCTAAATTAACTAGAGTGGCATTACAAAAATTTGTTACTTTATATGATTATAATTTTAATGAGAATATGTTCTACCGAACTCGTTCGGCTAACGACCCTCCACCACACAGGAGAGTGATGGGTGAAAAGGACACCCATTCAATGGTTTTGTGAATTAGACCTAATATTGATCTGAATGACTTTTTGTAATGCCCACAACTTTGGGATAGACTTCCCGTGCACATAAAGCACACTTAAATCCGACTTCGTATGCAAAAGTTATAGACTTACGAAGTTTCACAATCAAACAGTGTATGGTAAATAGTGAATTGGAGATAGGTTGCTTATTAGCCTAAGTAATATAAACAAAAGTCATAGTAGTCGTAAAACCAAGAACATGCATATAGAGAACACTTAAATATGACTTTATAAAAGGAAGCCATGATTTTTCAAATATTTCAGCGTAACCGTGTTAGCATAGAAATTGATGTTTAGACAGGTTGATCTTAAGCCGAAACGGTCTAAACAAGAATTTAGGATTTCGTGATAAGGAGTTTGTCGATATAAAGATAGTTGTGAACGAATATCATATGCGAGAGTTATGATTTTTACACGGACTTTAACAGTCTAAGCTTGTAAAATTATAACTTTAAAAATAAATTCAAAATTAGCCAACGAAGTCTAAATGAAAGTGTAACACCCTGTTTCGAATTGTTTCCCATTGAGGGGTAGTGATAAAGGAGTGGGTATTAGCAAACTAAAGACCATTGAAGAATTGAGATTTGGGCTCATTTGGAGGTGGATGATTCAGGTATTTGGTTTGTGTTTTGGAGCCAAAGGGTATTTTGGTAATATGTCAACTCGAGCTTTTATGGAAATTAGGTATTTATTCGGGAAATTGTAAGGAAAGTATGAGTTGATTAAAGTGTAGAGCTTCTCTTTACCTTTTCATGAATATATGGATCGTCGGGATCGGATTTATAACGAAGATGTTGTGACCTTTAGAATATGTTAGGGATTGAGGGGAAACCCTAGTACACTGGGCGTACCTAAGGAGTACGCAAGGCGTACTAATAAGAAGGGCATTACGCTAGGCATACGAGGGTTAAATGAAAACCCTAAATTTTGATTTTGTACCCTATATAAGCATATTAAGTCTTTTGGGTTGGCCTCTCTACCAGCTACCAAGTCCCCAAAACCCCTTTAAATTGCTCCTTAGCCTCCATGGTGGTGTTTTTTAGATCATTATGTGCATCTTGGTGTTCTTGGGTGATTTTCAAAAAGATGGAGTTTAGTGCAAGGTTATGGAACAAGGAAAAGCTTATGGATCTTGATTCTCTAATTCATTTCCAGCTTGTTGGAGGTAAAAAGCTATAAACTTGTTCATTGTTGTCTTAGATCTATTTTGGATGAGTTTTGGTTCCTTTTTGGCCCCAAGAATTAGATCTAGTGGTTTGGTACCACTCCAGGAGCTATGAATTGCCACTCTTGGTGTTTCTGAGGTTCTAGATTCATAAAGTTGGCTCCTTAAGGGTTTGGAATTCCCCATGTATATGATTGTGTCCATTTGCTAAAAGTATAATGCTATATTTTGAAGATGGGTTCTTTTAGGGCATGTAAAGTTACCAAGTCAGTGACTTTATGGTTCTAGATACTTGTTTGGACCCATATCCATGGTTTAGACTTATAGACTTAAGAATTAAGAACTTAAGGAAGATTTTGGCTTAATGGATGAGTACGCTGGGCGTACAAGTCTGTACGTGCAACGTACAAGCCAAATAGCGTGTACGCTTAGCGTATTCAGTTAGGTGGGATTATGCATTTGTGCTTCGAGTTTGGGCCTGGGTGTTTGAGTTCTTAATGGGCTGTCTAAGTACAAGTGTTTTGGACTAGGAACCATGTCCATATAGTAACCAAACCTAGTCGATATATCGGAGGAAGAGATCAAGGAAATCGACAAAAAGATTGTAGCCTTTGTTAAAACCAAGCAACTGGTAGCTAGAAGTGCTAATTGCTATAATGTGATGTGTAATAATAGAACATGAAGTAAGGTATCTTTAGTAGTAGGAATCTTAGAGACAAGAGTCTAGTTCAACATGCATCACTTGCACCACACAACAGAAGGTCATTAGAATGTGACCATTCAGTTTATTACTGTAGCTGGAGTAAAGACCTCATATTAGGCCGAGTATATAGAAAATTTTGAGAAGGAGCAGGAGCCTCCAATAAAGATCAAATTTATGACTCAAAGATCTGGACCGAAGGTCCAAATAGAGAATTAAGATACGGGTGCAAGATGAGCACAACTAGCAGAAGTCCAAAAGTTTGATACTCGTTGGGTGAATTGCAACAATGGTGATTTTTATAGAGGGGATACACATTAGGAAATTAGTAGTACATCATTATCCAATTACACATTAGGACATTAGTAGTACGTTGGTATCCAATTATCTTAATTGTAATCAAGTGAAGCATGACAATGTTAATTGTCTTAGAAAGGAGGAAGAGAAAATATTGGGTTCAGAAACCGTCATCGCTGCTAATATTACAACCCTCATTTTTCATCTGGTACATGTGTATATTGGTAGAAAAATCTAAGTGCTTATCATAATCTTGATCGGACTATGTTGGGTCTTACGATATGATCACTCGTTATAAGCACAAGGAGCAATACTATATTGAAAGTATTACAGTCATCGTGACAATCAAGAGTTTCTTTCAAGAAGAAAGAAAACTACCAATCACAAAGAAAAATCCATCCTGGGCTTTGATTGATTGTATTTAGCAGGAAAGCGAGGTTCTGAATCCAAGTAGGGAGACCCAAAGTGCGAAAGACAACTTAACTTCTGATTCTATGTCAAGACCCAGAAAAGTTGCAGCACTAGAAGCTAAGAAATAGTTATTAGCTTCAATAAATTTTATATAATGGATATTTTAGTTAGAAAGTAAGAAAAATAAGTTAAATATAGTGAGAGAACTTGAAACCTTTAGCTACGTATATAGGTAAATGGAACGATCTCATCTCAGATCTTAACATAAAGCATTCCAAGATTGTAGGAACCACAATATGTTATGAATTAGAATTGACCAAACTATAATAGTATACCTTCCTAGGTATGACACATAGGGAATTAATCATACCGAACGTTCCCATAGACTCGTTGTCAATCTAAATAAGAGGTATTTAGATTTAGGATAATTCTCAGATCTTCACAATACTTATTGATAACAATACTGAACTCTCAAATCTGACTTCATTAGAGGAATTTATAAATTTTCTAATATTTCAACGTAACAGTGTTAGCGTAGAAATCAAATTTTAGATTGATTGATCCTTAACTGAAACAATCTAAACAAGAATTGAAGATATCATGATAAGGAGTCCGTCAATATATTTTATATAATGGATATTTTAGTTCGAAAGTAAGAAAAAGAAGTTAAATATCGTGAGAGACCTTGAAACCTTTACCTACGCATATAGGTAAATGGAACGATCTCATCTCAGATCTTAACATAAAGCATTCCAAGATTATAGGAACCACAATATGTTATGAGTTAGAATTGACCAAATGATAAGAGTATACCTTCCTAGGTATCACACATAGGGAATTAATCATACCGAACGTTCCCATAGACTCGTTGTCAATCTAAATAAGAGGTATTTAGATTTAGGACCATTCTCAGATCTTCATAATACTTAATGATAACAATACTGAACTCTCAAATCTAACTTCATTAGAGGAATTTATAAATTTTCTCATATTTCAATGTAACAGTGTTAGCGTAGAAATCAAATTTTAGATTGATTGATCGTTAACTGAAACAATCTAAACAAGAATTGAAGATATCATGATAAGGAGTCCGTCGATATAAAGACAGTCAAGAACGGATATCATATGAGAGAGTTATGATTTTTACACGAACTTTAACACTCTAAACCAGTAAAAATATAAATTTACAAGTAAATTCTAAATTTGCCTACTGAGTCTAAATGAAAGTTGTAGATCTCATCGATAGCTATGCGTGGATATAAAACCTGTAAAAATAGGAGCTCATATGAGCAAGTTGGAAATTACTAAGAAAACAGGAAATTCTGCGCCCAACCGCACACACAGACCAGAGGTGTCACACCCCCAAACCTAGGATGGCGGTAACGTCTGTGGGTGGGATGACTTCATGTATAGTATCATAACAACAAGTATAATAGTGACCAAAGTAAATACAACCATCATAAATATAATCGAAAAAGTTATATGGTTTCATGAGTTACATGTTTCAAAATCGATTACAATATAATGATAAAATGATTTGTCTGACACCTTAGCATCCTATCCTCAAAAGTTGGTTGTTACCTGTTTTAATGATCACATGAGAATACAAGTAGTTTTGAAGGAGTGTTAATAATTAAGTTGGTGAGTGCATAAGCTTTTGAATGTAGAGTTGAAAACCTTTCTTTGAAAAACCAGTGTTTGTTCCAAAAAAAATCCAATATTTTCCTTGTTAAATGAGTTGCAGTCTTAAAATCCAAATACTGAAATATTCAAGTAATATTCATACTTATTATAGTGTATGCAGTTTTAAATTAATTGAAATTGTTTAAATTTAATAATCCCCATAAACTATATGTATCATATTTCCCTATGTGAGTTATTATAACTGTGCTAATGACATAGAGGGCCTATTACGACGTTCTTTAGGCGTCAGAATGGTATGACATTTGTCACCCCAGACCTACCGGTCTAGCTGTTGCATGCAACACAGGTGCGGGATTGTCAATCCTAATATATATCTATACACAAGTATCACACTCTCCCTATAAGAGACTCTGGTTATAATTACAAGACTTTAACCCATACCCTAGTGGGTACAATGAAGTAGGGCCTCACAAATTTGATTTAACGAGTTTACGTGTAGTGTGAATGAAAACCCTTTTTGTAGTGGAAATGAAACCTTCTATAGTATGTTCGTAGTGTTAATGAACCATAAAATATACCATTATAGTTTATCATATATGTCTGTAGTGATGAAAACCCCTATATGAATGATTATTTCTTTTTCATGGAAGTAAAATAGCTTGAAATATAATCAACATGTATTTTTATATTGCTACACACTTTGCTCAACATGTTACAAAGTGTCAATGAACTTGTAAACAATTTTTCTAGTTTTAACTTTTTTGTCCCTGCTTTTAGAAAAATTATAGAAAAATCATCGTAAGTCGAAAACTGAATCTGTAAACTCTGAGAGTTTAAAAATGAGTCTACTTTGTCCATAATTTTTATTATGGTTTTTAGTGGTCTCAAACCAGTGTGAAAATGTTCATCTTCATAGGCTGGTCCGAAATCATTTCTGAAATGATAGACATTTTTGTAAAAATCGCCATAAATTATAGAAACTCGTATGAACACGTGCGAGTAGTCATTTGAAATATGTAAACCTGAACTATTTTCATATTAAACAGTCTTGAAAAATATTAAGTTTAAGATGGTCAACACAGTCCGTGATTGGACCATAACTTTTCTATTGAAGTTGATGATTAAGTTTGGAATGTGTTTTGGTGTTGTAACTTGTATTCCCCCCCCCCCCCTTAAAACTTGAAGGAAACATGAAAATGTAGGTGTATGAACTCACTTTTTGTGATTTCTGGTGGTGGAAGGTTGAAGATGAGGAGCTTCAAGTCAAGAGTACTCGAAAGATGCTTGAAGATTTGAAGATCATATGAACACATATGTAATATGTGTGTAAGTGATTTAGGGTTTGTATGAAGATGTAAAGATTATATAGAAGTTTAGTGGAGATACTTACCAATCAAGAGTATGAAAGCTCAAGAACTTCTTGGAGATATTGTGTTATAGAGAAATAGAAGGAGAAAGAGAGAGAAAGAGAGAGAAAGAGAGAGAGAGAGAGAGAAAGAGAGAGAAAGAAAGAGAGAGAGAGAGAGAGAGAGAGAGAGAGAGAAGTAGAGAGAGAGAGAAAGAGAGAGAGAGAGATAGAGAGAAAGAGAGAGAGACAGAGAGAGAGAGAGCGAGAAGAGTTGGTAATCTTTGAGGACAAGGAAATAATCTATTGGATTTTTGTATAAAGATTTGATAAATGTAGATTGGATAAGTTGTTGGGAGAAGTGATGAAAATGACAATAAATTGACTAGCTAGATGTGAATAGTAACATTAAGTATGAATAGTGACATAAAGTTGACAATAAAAAGGTGGCTTGTGTCATAACTTTATGAAAACAGTCAAAGAGCGCATTTATGTCCTATTGATATTATCCTAAACAAAAATAAGATTTATATTTAAAAAATCTTCAAGATGTGGATAATATATGAGTTTAGAGGGTCTAAGATGTCAAAAATATGAATTGAGTGAAAATCCCACGTCAAAAACATAAAAAACGTACTCGAAATGCGAAACTGGTAAAAAACCAAACACAAGAAGCGAATGAGAGTCTGCTAATGCGAAAGTGGGTTCGTAGCGAGGGCTACTGCTCGGAAGCGATGGATCTCGATGCGAGAGGAGCCTTTGTTGCGAAAGTCGGACTCTCAACCAACTTCGGACCTGAGTGCGAGATTTGGAAGAGGCTGCGAAGGTGAGGTTCAGACCGAAAGTGTCTAGTACAATGTGAACGTTCTCAGTTCTTACATGCGAAACCTGTCGAGTAGGTGTGATACGAAAGTCAGAAGGGTTCGGTCCAAAGGTGGTTTCTCTGCGAGAGATCTCTCACCCTAAGAGGGTTTTGTTTCTTGAGAGGGTTTTGCTTCTTGAGAGGGTTTTGCACGCATTGAGCTGTTTTTCATATTTTCTTCCTGTTTCGAGTGATTTTCAATTAATTGAAGGGTTAAGATGGCACAGACGTTTATGAAAAGTTGAAAGAGTTTTTGAGAGAGATTTGGGAGAAAGAGAGATATATCGAGAGAGAGAGAGAGAGAGAGAGAGATTGGGAGATACTTTTATTGTGGCATTTCTTTACGCTTTTCCCCATTGTGCTAGGATTTTAAACTCAACTACGCCTTGTTATGAGTGTTATACACCCCCGAAAGGAACGTAATAGTGCTTTATAGAGTCATTACATCACTCACCCTGTTTAGGGTTTAGAATTTCTGAACATTTGAAACTTCCGAGTGATACTTTGTATTAAGATAGAGAGTTGTACATTTGTAAACATAGAGTAAGCCATAAAATACAAGCACTAGTTGAGTTGACTAGTTTGACCTATTGACTTTGTTTGACTTTGACTCTACCAGAAATTGACGGTTATCACAAGATGTGTGGCACGCTTCTGACACTCCATAAGATCGCGACACTTGGAACCACACAGAAAGTGACAAGCCACCCTAGCCAAGCATGTGCGCGGCGCACAGGGGACATATGCATGGTGCATATTTGGAAATTGGCTATATATATTTGCAGTTTCTTTCATTTTCTTCACACCTCTCCTTCATATTCTCTCTAAATTTGTTTCTAGTTTTTATTCCCTTTTACTCCCGAGTTTCCCACCCCTTTAGCAAATACCTACGATGTCAGATAGATAGTGAATAGAAGCTCCCGGATCAAAGTTCTACCTATATAATCCCCAATTTTCACTAGATTATTCCGTAAGTTAAGCTATGCTTATTTTATTGAAGTGTAACTTTTAATTATAGTCATAGTCATTATTATAAACCTACAATTAAGATTTATCAGTGAATCCAAGTCATTATACTGATTGATCTACTTATAGGAGTAATGTCTAGACTGCATTTAGTAAGGTGTTTAAAGTGGGATTTCCAAACTGTATACTTTGTATACCAAACAAACTCCTACCTCTGATATGACCCTATCATTAAATAGTTGCCAGAATTATGAAACTAGACTAAGTCTTAGTTCTTTATATGTCTAGGTTTCTTTAGAAGAGCGAAACGAAGCAATACCGAAATCGGTAGTCACCCAATCTATCAAGTGAGTGCATAGTCCCTTTCATGAACATAATTTTTATGAAATTTTTATTGAATGTATTAAACATATGTGAACTATATGATTATATATTGGAATATGTGCTATTAGGGTGCAAAGTCACGCTTGGATGAGACTTTACCCACTTGTATGTGTAATGAGTTGCCTTTCCTTTATAAGGAAGTGAGTGACACTCATTTTATGTAAGGAACCATTTTGGAGTGTTAGGCTAGAGAGAGAAACTTTGTACAAACCCATTTGTATATTCTTTCTCGATCTAATATGAGCTTACAAAAATTTATTTACTCCTTGTGTTCTTGATTTTACATGATGATTCACTAAATCTTTTATATTCTGCACAAGCCATCATAATCAACACCACATCAATTGGTATCAAAGCGGGTGTTCTTGATTGGATCAAGAATTGATCCTTGATGGCTATCTTGATTTGGTGATTTAATTTTTGATCATTGATCTTCGTGATTTGGAGAGTTTGGATTCTAGAAACCGAATTCATCTTTGATTGTATTCATAATTTGATTTTCTTCACTAGAACTCAAGTGATTTTTACTTTCTCTCTCTAGAAAACTCATTCAAAATCACTTTCTCTTTCTTAAAATCTTCAAGTTTTTGTGATCATGGTGAATTTTCCTTACAATTCTTGGATTGTGATCATTGAAGATATCAAATACAAAGTCAATAAAGATCAATATTATGGGTTGGTGTTAAACAAGTTGATATATTGGGAAACTATGGTTTCATATGGAGGATTGAAGGATAATCATGGAAGTTTGATATTTCAACCTCTTTGTGAGATCAAATGGTTGGCTGATATTACATGGTCCATATCAACACGTAGTAGTGATAAGAATGGAGAAGAAAAATATTTGTTCGATAAGAAATATGTTTCTCTTATTGAAGACCCAAATGATCTTCGTGCTCTTAAGTTTGTTGAAGTTCTTGATAATGGAGTTCAATGTGATGTTCTTGATGTTCAAGAAAAAAGAGTTCAAGTTGATTTTCATGATGAGAAAGTTTTTTGCTCGATTGGAGTTCAAAACAATGATATTTTGTGTTCTTGTGATTCGTTTGAAGGAATGATTCCTTATCGGAAGCCGGTGGTTCAAGAAATTTACAAATATTAAATTACAAAAGATTTGATTCAAACTCACAAAGTTGATGTTGTAGAAAGTGGGTTTGTTCATGAGATCAAATCTTCAAGATGCAAAAGATGAGAAAGAAAAAGAAGAAGAAGATTAATCGGAAAAACAAACGGGTTTACTCACAAAAATCGTCAAATGTTGTGAAGTCGAAATCCGTGAAGCAAATTCGGGTTCCAAATCAACAATCTCCAAAGGTTGCATTGAATTTGAAGTCAAAACCCAAAAGTGTTGGTGGTTCTTTTGAAGTTGTTCTTAGATCGTTGAAGAACACGAAGAACGAGTTATACATCATGCATAATGGGTGGTACAATGTTCAAATTGGAGATTTTCTTGTTCCAACAAAAGAACCAAGATCTTTCAAATTTGATTCGTTCGTTGAAAATGGAACTCGATTCGTCAAAAAGGTAACTTAAATTCTCAAATGGATTCCAAAACATCTATGAATTCGATTCGTGTTTTGCGTTTTTTGTTTTTGATCGATTTGCCTCTTTGGATCTAATCCATTTCAACACCATTGTTGATTCAACATAATTTTTTTTATCAAGCCTAAAACTGAATCTAAATTCATTGTGATTCATTTTTTTTTCTTCCCAAAATTTGATATCCATGATCGTTACTCAAGATCTTAAAGCCCATATATTTGATTTTTTACTGTTCATCAATCTTTAAGCCTAAAATAATTCTAATCTAATAAAATTGTGAGCCCAAAATCTTTTAAAGTATATAATTCATCTGGTCACATGCTTCCAATGGTTGTACCATCAGACTAAACATCTGTTCTTAATCGATTTCACTTAATTTCTCCTCTCGTTTTCTCGATATTTTTTTTTCTCTCTTTCTTTCTGTTGATGTTGATTGCTGAACTCATAATGTGTTTCTATTTCTTGTGATTTGCAACATGATGAAATTGATTTCATACAAGTCAAGTGAAGAAATAATCAAAATTAATGCTTGATTTTGATTAACTTGTACCAAGAACACATGAATATGATGATGAACTGCTGGATAATCATATTTTGATGCAAAATTTGGTGTTTGAATCATCAATTTGATGTTTGGTCATCTTTGACTTCGAAAAGTCAAACCCAGAAAAAGTCAAGTTCGATTTCTATGTGTTGATTCAATGAATTGGATGTTGAAATTGAAAAATATAAGTCATACTTGGGCTATGGGTGTTAAAATAAGATTGATTTGAGGTCTAATTTCAAAATTTCTTGGGATGGAGTTTATGGTGTCGTTGATAGTTCATAAAATACTGTTCGATTCTTGAACTATGATATGGAAATCGAAGTGTATTTGTAGTTCATACTTGATTATCGATGATGTAGATTTCGAATGGAGTTGATGTACGAAGGGTTGACATTGACTGGGAATAAAGATTTGAATGGTCTTGGTTGTTACGAAGGGTATTGAGATTTTATACAAAGGATTGTGATTCTTATGAATTAAAGAAGAAGAAAGCAAAATTTCATATATAGCCCTTGAAGTTTCGACAGTTTGACAAAACTTAAAACCTTCGTATGAATTGGCACAATATTTCGTTACTTTTGAAGTCAAATGGAAAAGTTTCGTAAGCAGTCCCTATAACTTCGAATATTTGGCAACTTCAAAAATTAACTGAAGTTTTGAATCTCTGACACTTTTCACCCAACTTCGAAAATTGGCTGCAGTTTCGAATTTTGGGGTACTCTTCGTATATTTGGGGAAAAAAGGGCAAAATTTTCGAAATTAGTCCATATATATATATCATTAGGTTTTCCAACATGACTCACTTAGTTTATATGCATCACAAATATAAAGACTTAAGCTACTAGAACTTGAATAGGATGTAGAGTGATTAAGAGACAGCCTACAATAGAGTTCAAGACCATTAGGTCTTTACACTGTA
Organism: Lactuca saligna; assembly: GCF_052625555.1. NCBI lineage: Eukaryota > Viridiplantae > Streptophyta > Magnoliopsida > Asterales > Asteraceae > Lactuca > Lactuca saligna. The sequence continues at coordinate 23,819,605 of NC_136422.1, forward strand.
ACCTATGTTTCTGTATCAATTATGACATCCTTAGGATTTTTCTGAGACAATCACTTTTACTCAAAATGTTTCAAATGAGAATTTCCGCATCAATGATAATATAATTTAAGAAGCGTAAAGAATAGTTTTAATTGGTTTTGAAAAAATTAGAGGATGTCACACTTATACATATAGTAATTAAACTTTTTAATAATACATATATAAAGTGTATTTTAAACTTTTTCAAAATACAAGGTTTAAATATTAATTATCTGAATTAAATTTTTAATCAATTAAATTTATACCAATTATGATTTATTATTTATCTTTTAATTAAACAATTAATTAAATTTAATTAAATCAGTGGGGGATTAAATACTTATTTTCAATTAAACAATTAATAAAATAATTCAAATTTAACCCTAATGCAAACCCATCTAATTTTCGAAAATAAGTCACGTTTTAATTATTCAAATTTAAGGCATTTAAAATAATAATTAAGGAAACTAGAAAACCTTAAGGAAACCCTACCATTTTCGATATTAGGGTTAAAGGAGGCTAGGGTTTCAAGAAACCCTAACATAGTCGAAAATCTCAAGGCATATGATTTAATTTCTATAAACAGAGAACTATGCCTTTGATACAACTGATGAGTTTTACATGTTATAATAATACATGTGTAGCAGAAAACTTAACTCTTAAGTGCACATGCAACCTATAAATGATCTATGCTTTCTCTAATTGGTAGCAATAAACAATTGAACCTCAAGAAACCTAAAGACACTCTATAATAATCAAAATTGATATAGGTTTAGAGTTTACATACCTTTTATTTATTATAACAAATAACCAAACAAAATCCTTCTTCAAAAGCCTTGAAAAGTAAGCACCAAAAGTTTAGTGCCTCTAATGGTTTGTATCCAAACCCTAGTAACAAGAAGACTTGAGGAGAGAGGTTAAGAGCTTGAGAATTTCGGCTATCCTTCTAGGATTAGCGATGGACAAAAATGAGGTACCCAGAGGTTCCTGTTTATATCTTATAGGAAAATCCTAGAAACCCTAATTTGAAATAAAATAATATTATTTAAAATCCGATATTATCCATTTTACTAATTATCCACCTAAAGCATTCTAGAAACCCAAGAGGCAAGAAAAAATTTAGTTACCATAGGAAGGATCTAGAATCCTTCTTTTGTTCAACTATTGAACAGTTACAACTTAAGTTCCTGTATTTTTAATTAATCAAATTAATTCCATTTAATTTCTGATTAATTATTAATTAAATAATACGATTTCTAATTAATATATTAATATTAAATATATTAACAAATCATTTATTTCTATTTATTAATCATATAATAAATCAATAATTCAACATCTCTCTCCAAAATTCATTCTACACAACTACTAGTTACGAGGGCAACCAAAAAAGGATTTTGTTTTAAATTCAAGTATATACCAATTTAGTTATGATCTTAGACACCTTAATCCAACTGATATAAGGTGATAGGTTAAGGTTTTGTGTGATACTTAAGCAATTAGTTACTTCTTAAGACATGAATAATTTTAAATCAAAATAATGATATTATGATGTATTTTAATCATAAATAGTTATTTGTTTGGTGATGATTGGAAGCATTAGGACCACGTGAAAGGGCCAAAAGAAAAAAAAATGTTGATTTTGAGTATGCATAGTAGCTACACAAGCTGCGTGGAAATAGAGAAAATACACAGGATCCATGTAAGCTCCCTTGTTTTCTTAAAACTCGCCCTTTGACCTAAAAACATAAAATGTGTCCTTTGATTGTCCCCAAAACTTGCATATAGTATTGTAATGGGAGTTTGAAATATAAAATCTAAATATGAATAGTGATCTTTTTTTTTTTTTTTTTCATTTTGTAAACATGTTGTTGTGATAAATAGTGAGTGGTAGAAGGAAAGCAATACCTTAAAGAATGTGTATTTCCATTGCTAGCTTTTGAGCTGAGTTTACTAGGAATACAAGTCTCGTATACTTACTTTTATGATTGATTCTTGTTTTGATTTCATATATTATGATCTTGCTTGTTATATGTGCATTATGGTAGTTGTTTGCATTCATGAAACTCTATTTTAAATATCCATTGGTTTTAGAAAAAAATCTATGCATAGTTTTTGTTTATAGGTACTCTTTATTTCGTGCATATACTACATAGGTATCACGAAATCCAATCAATGATATTTAATCAAAATCAATTTCAATCTTGGTAGAAATCGAAAGTAGATATACTGAGAGTATAAGGATTGTTCAATTTTTTGTGATCCCAAAATATGAAGTCTTACTTCTATTTATACCTACAAACTGGAAAAGGTTGATAAAAAATGATTTTTGGAAGTTATTAGTAACTATATAAAAGTTATAACCATTTTTTGGAGTAGTTTGGAAAAGTCAACATGCTCGACATTAGCTTTTGGTTGCAAACTATTATAGAAACCTTAGTTGTGGACTACTAAAGGATCTTAGCCATAGAATGCTGAAATAGTATTGGCTGCAGACTTAGTCTCTCGGCAATAGTCTTTTCTGCAAAATTTAACTTTAAGTAGCAACAAATGAGGCTGTGAAAGCAACCTATTTTCCTTAGTAAAATTTTACTTTATTTGTTAATCTACTGTTCTGGAAGATGTTTTTCACTACATTCAAACTCCAAAATTCTATTGACCACCGCCAAGGATTCTGTCCCTTTGACAACACAAGGGGGCATGACCCCCTTAACCCCGTATTTGGTCGTGTCCAAGATAAAAAAAATATCATTATATATAAGTTTGCATTTGGCACTCATGTTTATTTCAATTACAATAAACTTTTCTTTGGGCTGAGGACGTGCCAACCCGTTCACATGGAGGAGGCGACGTTGTTCTTCGATAATGGTTTACGCAGGGCGATTGAGGACATTGTGGTTTGTGGTGGCCCCTTCTTTGGTGACTTACAGTGGCGAATTGCTTCCCTACCCATTCAGTTTGGTGGTTTGGGTTTATACTCGGTAGTAGAGGCTACCTCATATGCCTTTGTTTCCTCAAGGGCCCAATCTTGGGTATTACAAGACCACATCTTACGGGATAACGACATTTATGGTATGGATTCTGATTATGTCTGTGCCTTAGATTCTCTTCGTAACAAGCTTCTGGACATTGAACTTAGCAGTTTTATTAATAAGGACACCCCCCCCCCCCCTTAAATCCCAAAATACACTAGCGAGTGCCCTTTTTAGTAAAATTATCGAAGATATGGAAATGAATTTCAATATGACAGCTCGGCAGAAAGCAGTTTTCCAGTGTTTACATGCACCAGATGTTCAAGATTTTCTTCTAGCTATCCCTATAGATGGGCTTGACCAACATATGTCTCCGGTGGAGTATCGTACCATCCTCAGGTATCGACTCATGATTCCAATATTCCCAGTCGATGGGATACGTCCGGTGTGCTGCAAGGCATGTTTAGACTCTTTTGGCGAGCATGTGGTTCATTGCAAAGAACTCACAGGGTTTAAATACAGACACGATATGGTTAGGGTGTTTTGGTCGACATATGTAAGCGTGCAGGGGTTTCCGCCAAGAAAGAGGCTCCTGTGAATTTCTTGACTGACCCGAAAGAAGGAAGATCAACCCTTAAACTGGCTGACATCTTGATTTTTGGATGGGTTGGAGGGAAATACGCATGTGTGGACCTTACAGGGGTATCCCCTCTCATAAGTTTGAGGGTCGGGGGTTTCACAGCGGGACATGCTGCATTAAAAACTACTACTTACAAGGTCACCAAACATGAGAAATTGTCCATGGAAAATCAACACGCGTTCATACCATTTGCATTTGATACGTTTGGTTTCCTTGCGCCGGATGCGGTGGAGCTTCTTAGTAGACTACAATGGATCATGCATAGCCATGTTATATCCCCTAAATCTATGGATGTAGTCTTCAAAAGAATTGGTTTTACCATATAAAAGAGTTTAGCGGCGCAACTTGTTGCCCGTTTGCTTCTCATTCGTTGTATGATGATAACTAAAACAATCCACATTAAATTACAATAATTGACCGATAATACAAAAATCACCAACAAATATAAGTTATAATAAACAAATATTTGTTTTAGTTATAATAGACAAATATTTGTTTTAGACAAACATTTTGCAACCGCCCATTTAATAAAAATTGTATCTGACATATATGTTAAAAGAAACTTTATTATAAAAGCATTTCTATTTTTTAGGACATGATAAACGGCCTAGTATGTATATATATATATATATATATATATATATATATATATATATATATATATATATATATATATATATATATATATATATATATATATATATATATATATAGGAAAGTGATCAAATGAGAACACCTAAAAGGTTGAGAACGCGAGAACAGTTCTGAATCAGTCAATAGATAAGGGCATATGGGTAAACTTGTCTTTTAATTAAATGATATTTTCCTAAATTTTTGGGATACTAATTGACTGTTACCAAAAAAATATTTTTTTTCCATTTTCTTTATATCATTAATGAAAGAGAAAAAAAGTTATAAATTTAAAATGATTTATCTTGCTTTACGTGATTATTATCCATAAATGAATAAATATCAAACTAATTTATTGAGTATATAATCGATCAAAAATATATAACAGTTAACTAATTTTGTCAAATAGTGTCATAGTCATAACTGAAAATATCATGACTGGATTTGTCTTTTTTTTTTTTTGTTCATGAATTGATATAAAAAATGTTTAAGAATTCATAAATGAATACAACTCTAATCATACATGAATAAATTTACAAGAACACAAAAAACATCTAAATTCCTATATTTTCAATAGTTATATTCATATCAGAGTATAATGTGAATCATAGATGAATTACTACAAGATTGTTTTTTTTTTCTTCATATTTTCTTGCTGCTATCATACATATATAAACGAAGAGGGACACCCTTGATCCTGCTATCAATTTCCATGCTTTAAGGTTATCCTTATTAGAAACATCAAGCTCTAAATTACACCTGTTCAAAACATAAATCATTAAGATATGAAATCATATAATTATAATATACTTCTATTCATTGATGTTTAACTACAAATGAGACATTTGACATTGTATTCATATAAGATTACAATTGAAACTTTATCTAAAAAACATAGTTCTAATCATTAACAATTAATCAATCCGTAATAGTTATTCACATCCTCGTTTTCTTTTTCCTTGTTCTTTTCAAATGAATCAACCAAAACAAAAACCAAACCCGTTTTTACCCATCTTCTCCCTTCCTATGAAAAACTAAAAAACTTACCGATGAGTTCAATCGCAACACCCCTTTGTATGTTATTAAAGGCAGTAAAGCTGTCGTCGCCCCCACTGCTGCTGTCGGAGCTCTTCTCT